>NC_029774.3:94246879-94268053 GCF_000817695.3 Arachis duranensis | reverse complement strand
GTGAAAGGAGGTCAGATTTGGACAACATCTGCTGTGCTTTTTCTGTCTCTGAATCAGACTTCTGCTCCAACTCCTCAATTTCAACTAGAAATTACCTAAAATTGTACAAAAACACAAAAACTCATAGTAGAATCCAAAAATATGAATTTAATACTAAAACCTATAAAAACTTAATAAAAACTAAACAAAATATACTAAAAACTATATGAAAATATTGCCAAAAAGTGTATAAAATATCTGCTCATCACAACACCAAACTTAAACCATTGCTTGTCCCGAAGCAACTAAAAACACAGTAAGATAAAAAGAAAATTAAGATACAATAAATTTCTAAGTTTCCAATGAAGCTCAGTTATAATTAGATGAGGGAGACTTAGTAGCTTTTTGCTTCTGAATAGTTTTGGCATCTCACTGTCCATCGAAACTCAGAATGGTTGGCATCTTTAGGAACTTAGAATCCAGATGGTATTATTGACTTTCCTAGTTAAGATCTTTTTTATTCTTGAACACAGCTTTCAGAGTCTTGGTCGTGACCCTAAGCACTTTATTTTCCAGTATTACCACCGGATACAATAATGCCACAGACACTTTAACTGGGTGAACCTTTTCAGATTGTGACTCAGCTTTGTTAGAGTCCCCAAATAGAGGTGTCCAGAGTTCTTAAGCACACTCCTTTTGCTTTGGACCACGACTTTAACCGCTCAGTCTCAAACTTTTCACTTGACACCTTCATGCCACAATCACATGGTTAGGGACAGCTTGGTTGAGCTGCTTAGGCCAGGATTTTATTTCCTTTGGGCCCTCCTATCCGTTAATGCTCAAAGTCTTGGGTTCTTTTACCCTTGCCTTTTGGTTTAAAGGATTACTGGCTTTTTCAATCTGCCCTCCTTTTCCTACATTTTTTGGCAGTAATGGATTTTTCTGCTTTTTTTTCTCGCCATGTTTTTTCTTTTTTTTTTTTTTCACATGCTAATGTAATTTTTTTTTCCTTTTGCAACATGCTTTTTCTTACATCAAGAATCAATCTTTAGATTTTTTAGATTATCAATAATATTTTCTCTTTTTCCTTTATTCTTTCAAGAGCCAACATTCTAACATTTCAACTTCAAATATACATCATACATTCAAAAAACAAAAGCAATGACACCACATCAACATAAGTAAACTATTCTTATTTTAAACTTGAAATTCATGTATCTCTTAGTTCTTTTCAAATAAAAAATTTTCTTTTAAGCAAGGTGAGAGATATATGGAATATTTTACATCTTTAAGACATCAATGCAAATGATCATGCAATAAGAACAAGAGAACATATAAATAAATAGATAGAAAACAAAAAAATAATAGGAAAGGAGTAAAAAAAAAAAAGAATCCACTTGAATGATGGTGGCCAGTGCTCCTCCTTGAGGATCCCATGTAGTGCTTGATCTCTTCAATGTCACTCCTCTGTCTTTGTTAAGGTTGTTGCACAGGCTCATGTGCATGCTTTCTAGTTTGCTCCATCCTCTTCTTGTGGGGGCAAATGCCTTTCCTTTCCTCTTCCTTAAGGTTTTACCAGTATTTAGTGCCTCTTAAGAGTGATAGAAGTCAAAAAGCAAAGCTTTTGAAACACCAAACTTAAGAGTTTTGCTCGTCCTCGAGCAAATATGAACAATGAGGAAGAAGGGGGGATAGGTGGAGCTTCTGTGGGACCTACCAGTCTTGAGAAGTTAAGAATTCCAGATTCCATGCTCTCTTGCACTGGGGTTTGAACGCCCAGGGGCTGCTCCCTGGCTGGCATTCAACGCTAGCAATGCTGCCCATTAGGGGCGTTGAACGCCCAGTAGGGATACCCTGGTGGCGTTCAACTTTAACACTCCATCCAGAGTGTTCTATTTTTATTGCTGTGAATTCTGTCTCTGTTCTGACTGCTGTGATAAACCTATATTTTATGATATATTTTGTGCTGAATTTAAGTGATTTATTCAATCCTTCACCCACTTATGCATGTGAAATTGCATGGTTTTACTTTCCCTTCCTTATTATGTGATGTATGTGAAAAATATGTTTCCTAGGCTTTAAAAATATTAATTTTAATTACCTTGTATTGCCATTCGATGCCGTGATTTGTGTGTTAAGTATTTTCAGATCTTCTAAGGCAGGAATGATTTAAAGGATGAAAAGGAGACATACAAAAATGGAAGGAAAGCATAAAATGGAGTTTTTGAAGAAACTGGCAGTGACGCGTCCGCATGGACGACGCGAACGCGTGATTCGCACAAAAAGGAATCGACGCGAGCGCATGGATGAGGCGAATGCGTGACTTGCGAAATACAACTGACGCGGGCGCATGACTGACGCGACCGCGTGGAAGAGCAACACTCCAGACGACGCGACCGCGTGACCCACGCGGACGTGTGACGTGCGCGATCTGCAGAATTTACAGATCTCGTTTTCAGCGATTTTTGGTCTCTTTTTGGCCCAGATCCAAGCCCAGAGAATACAGACCAAAGGATGCAAAGTGGAGGAATGAAGCAGACAATTGGAGAGAGAACTCATTAGGCACTTTTCATAGTTTAGATGTAGTTTTTGGTGAGAGAGGTTATCTCCTCTCTCTTAGGTTTTAGTATTAGGATTTCTTTAGTCATTAGGATTACTTCATCATATCAGGTTCAATAATTTATGTTTCTCTTCTACTTTTATTTACTCCGATACTTTTATTTGTGTTTGATTTATGTCGCCCAATTGGCTTATGAATATTGTCCATGTTAGAATTGACATCTTTATTTAATATAAATTGAGGTATTTCAGACTTATATGTTACTGATGTTTGGGCTCTATCCAAATTATTTTCATTCAAGTAGATTTTATTCCCTTTTGGCTTTGGTTAATTAATTAGTAACTCTTGAGTTGTCAAACTCAGCAGTGGTTGAAATTGGCAGATTCTAATTGATCTAGATTGCTCTAAAGCTAGTCTTCCCATAGGGATTGACTAGGACTTGAGGATCAAACTAATTAGTCCACTTGACTTTCCTTTGCTTTAGTAAAGGTTAACTAAGTGGGATTAAAACCCAATTCTCATCACACCTGATAAGGATAACTAGGATAGGACTTCCAATTTCTCATATCTTGCCAAGAGTTTATTTTATAGTCATTTATTTATTTTTCTTGTCAATTAAATTACTTGTTCAACCCTTTTAAAAACCCCAAAATATACCTTTGCATAACCAATAATAAGAACATACTTCCTTGCAATTCCTTGAGAAGACGACCTGAGATTTTAATACTTCGGTTTATAAATTTATTGGGTTTGTTACTTGTGACAACCAAAACGTTTGTACGAAAGGGATTTTGTGTTGGTTTAGAATCTATACTCACAACGCGACTATATTTTTACAAATTCTTTACTAGCAAAAATCCTAACGTCATGCTGCATATGATCATGACCCTAAAAGAAAAACAAAACAAAATAAAAGGAAATAAATAATTGATTAAGGTTGGGTTGCCTCCTAACAAGCGCTTCTTTAATGTCATTAGCTTGACGGACAACTTCTTTCAAGGAGGAAGATAGTCATAGAGGAATAAATCCCTATTCCTTATTGGGAGCTTCCTTCCTGTGTTCTCATGGAATAGCGTAATACGCTCAAGAGACAGGATCTTATTCACTGTCTAAGGCAGGGTTGGGCTTGCAACAGTGTGCTGGTGTCCCTTTCTATCACTTCCCTCTTCCATGGTGAATACGATGATGAGATAAGTGAATACCACCATCTTCCATGGTGAAAAGCCTCAGTAGGGATGTTTTGTTTTTTCAGCCCCTAGGTATCTTCCTTTTGGGGCCTTCCTCCTTTGTGGATAGTGTATATCCCACACTAAACTTATGTTTGGTCTTAGGAGGGATTGGATTGGTTTCATCCAAGGGAGGAGGCTTGGATGTTGAAACCTTTATGCAAGTGCCTCCCTTGTTAGGGGGTAATAGAGGGTCAAGAACCTTGAATACCATCCAGTCCTTATGCAAGGTAATCCTTGTTTCCTCTTAGATTCCCAACTTCTCCATTACTATACTTAACCCTAGGTCACATAGAGCTTTCTCAAAGGTCATAGTGCCTATGGTGCAAGGAATCAGAAAGCGTCCAAGATCTGGAAGCTTCTGAGGTAGCTTCTACTGAACCAAAGCATTGAGTTCTTTGGAAAGCAATGGAGATTCTTCCTCCAAAGGCTTTGTACCAAACAGTTTGGCATTCAGCTTCATAAGAGCTCCTAGGTATCGAGCAACTTGCTCTTCCCTAGTGTCTTCATCCTCATCCGAGAATGAGTGTTCATCAGAACTCATGCACTGCAGAAGTGCATGCAAAAGAACCTCTATGGTTTCTATATGAGCCTTGGATTCCTTTAGTTCTTGGATAGGAATTTCTTGAGTGAGTATTGAGCACTCAGAAGGTGTGCATTGACTGGCATTCAACGCCAGCTCTGCTAGCTCTTTGGGCGTTGAGCGCCCTTGTTGTGCACCCTCACTGACGTTAAACGCCAGTTCCTCTATCCTTTTGGGCGTTGAACGCCCAGCAGGGGTATCCTTGCTGGCATTCAATGCCAGCTTTTCTGACTGTGTGGGCGTTGGACGACCAGTGAGGGGTTCCTCATTGGCGTTCAGTGCCAGAATTCCTGTCTGTTTGGGCGTTGAACACCCAGTCAGTGCTCTCTGGCTGGTGTTCAATGCCAGCTCTACTGCTAGGATGGGCGTTGAACACCCAGTGAGGGCTTTCTCACTGGTGTTCAATGCCTTCCCAGTCTCTCTAGATTCGACCTCTGCCTTAGTGGAAGGTATCAGATTTAAACTTAAGCCAAGATCATACAGGGCTTTGTCAAAAATTTCTTCTTTTCCAATACCTCTGTAAAAGAGATATTGACTTGAAGCTCCTTAAGGGCTGCTGGTAAATGAGCCAACTGCTCATCTGCTAGTTCTTTCTGCATGCCAATGAAAGGTAGCTCTTGAGGCTCCTTCACTTCTGCAACGGTGTGCTCTGTGGGAGTCACAGGCTCCTCTTGCATGCCCAGAGAAGAATCAACTTGAGGTTCCTTCTCCTCTATAAGCCCGTGGTCAATGGCATTCTCAGGATTCTTCTGGTCCTTGATTGCCTTAAGTCCCTCCGTAGCATGCTCCTGAGGTTCGGCCTCCTTGGTGAAAACTACTGTCTCACCTTCATTTAAGGTCTCCTTCCCAGAGAACATCAGGGTTTCTGTGAAGGCCAGACATTCTTCTCTAGGATTCACTTTTATATCTTTGAGAAGAGTGTTAGGGTGTCTCTGCAGTTTCTGAGAAAGGTTCCTCTGAATGACTACATTGCACTCCTTAGTAAGAGCTACTGTCTCTGTCTCTCTCCAATCCTTCTTATGACTCAAAATGTCCTTCATGAACTTAGCATAAGAAGGTATCTGTTCAAGAGCATCTACAAAAGGAATCTTGATCTCTAATGTTCTGAGATACTCTGCAAAGTGGACAAACTGTTTATCCCTTTTCTCTTGACAGAGTTTTTGAGGAAATGGCATCTTAGCCTTATAATCATCAACCTTGGCTGATGGAGGCCGAATGCCATGTATGCTAGAATGGGAGTTACTACCTTGCTTAGGAGGGTTGTTATCAGTAAGTGGCTGACCTCCCTTGCATGGGCATTCAACGCCCATGTTGCTGCCCTCTTGGGCGTTTGAACACCCAATCTCTACCCTTTCCTGGCGTTCAATGCCAAGAGGGGTGCCTTCCTGGGCATTTGAACACCTAGTCTCTGCCTTTTCCTGGCGTTCAATGCCACTAGTGATACCTTTCTAGGCGTTTAAATGCCCAGTCTCTACCTTTTTTCTGGTGTTCAACACCAAGAGGGATATCTCTCTGGGCATTTAAATGCCCAGAGTTATCCTCTATGGGCTTTTTGTTCTTATTATGCTGAGGTTGGGTGCTTAAGGTTTTCCCACTCCTCAGTTGAATAGCCTGGCATTCATCTGTTATCTGCTTAGATAACTGCTGCCTTGTTTGACTCAACTGGGCTTTTACATTTCTATTAGAGGCATGAGTTTCTCACAAAGCCTCTTGTAATTCCAATATTTGCTGGGTAAGGGTGTGTAGTTGCTGAGTCAATGGGTCTTCCTGTTCTGGAGGGTTAGGCTCAGTAGATACTGCCTTAACCTCTCCTTTTATAGAAGTCTCAGCAGATAAGTACAGATGTTGATTGATGACAACTGTCTTAATAAGCTCTTGAGCTTCTTTAATGGTCTTTCTCATGTGTATAGAACCACCAGCAGAGCAGTCCAAAGACATTCTAGCCATGTCTGAAAGCCCAGAGTAGAAGATGTCTAACTGTACCCATTCTGAAAATATTTCAGTGGGACATTTTCTTAGCATCCTCATATACCTCTCTCAGGCATCATAAAGAGATTCACTATCTCCTTGTTTGAAGCCTTAGATGTCCAGCCTCAGCTGGGTCATCTTTCTTGGGGGAAGGTATTAATTTAAAAACATGTTCGCTAACTGTTTCCAAGTTTTTAAATTTTGAAAAGATTTAATTTTGAAAATTGAAATTTGAAAATTTAAATTTTAGATTTTGAAACTTGAAATTTTAATTTTTTAAAGTTGAAAATTTAAATTTGAAATAAGATAAGATAAGATTTTGAAAAAGATTTGATTTTTGAATTTTAAAATTAAGGCAAGATAAGATAAAAAAAATTTAAAACTAAAATCTGAATTTTTGTATACAATTTTCAAAAAAATAATTAAAAATAAGAAAAGATATTTTATTTTTTTTATTTTTGAATTAATAAGGAGAGAAAAAAACAAGTAAAAGACATAAGACTTAAAATTTTTAGATCTAGCACCCCTAATTTTCGAAAATTTTGGAGGGAAACACAAAGGGACACCAAACTTAGAAATTTTAAGATCAAAACACAAAAGAGACTCAAGAACGCTTTGAAGACTAACAAGAACACAAAGAACACAAGAACACATAAAGAACACCAAACTTAAAATTTTTAGAAAATCAAAACACAATTTTCTAAAATTAAAGGAAAAATAACAAGAAGACGCCAAACTTAAAGAATTAAAAGAAAATATTTTTGAAAATTTTTAGAAAGAAAAACTTGAAGAGAACGAAAATTTAACCAAGAACAAAAATAAAAGACTCAAACAGAAAGCTAAGGATGCTTGAAAATGAACTGCATGAAAAAGGTTTTTGAAGAAGCTTAAAAATTTTTGTAATTGAAAAACATGAACATGTAAGACTAAAAAATTTAGAAAATTACCAGTGACACAAGCAACAAAGACTCAAACCAAGAACAAAAATTGAACAAAGAAAAGACAAATATTTCTTGAAAAAAGTCTTAAAATTTTCGGAAAAAATAAGGAAGAAAACAAAATTTGAACAAAGAAAGGAAAAAATATTTTTGAAAAGCTTTTTTTTTTCCAAAAATTGAAGAAGAAGAAAATAAAATTAAAAGACTCAAATAAAATAAAAAGTACCTGATCTAGGGAGCAAGAGAATCCGTCAGTTTGTCCAAACTCAACAATTTCCGACAACGGCGCAAAAAACTTGGTAGCACGAATCCCTACACTTTCGTACTGTTGTACCAGCAAGTGCATTGGGTCGTCCAAGTAATACCTGAGCGAGTCAGGGTCGATCCCACGAGGATTGTGGTTTGAAGCAAGCTTTGGTTATCTTGCAGGTCTAGTCAGGGAGATCAGAAGGTTGTTGGATATGAAATTGTATTAGGACTTTTGGAATCAGCAATAGGGATATGTTGAAGGATTGGAGTTGCTTTGCCTTTCTGAATTACTTCTGGTATTACTGTCTTCTCTGCTTGTGAATGATTTCTTCCCTGGCAGGCTATATGTGATCAATGCCATGGGCGGTGGTCATTGATCTCCTCTGCTTCAGATTGAACGCCATTGGCCGTGGTCATCCAATCTGACGAAGGGTGAAGCGCTAGCAAGTCATTCTCCTGGCGATCCTACTCAAAGTGCCACAGACAATGTCGAATCTTCTGGATCAGAGAATGCTGCTTCTTTGGATTCTAGCCCATACCACGGAGACCCTAATCTCCCCAGAAATCGGCTGAACTGATGTCTTGAGAAGTCCCCAACGAAGTCGTGGATTAATCGTCTGAGAAATGTATAAACATAGCTGTTGGCTCGTGCTTTCCAGTCACGTATTCACACGAACCCAAGTAGACGCAGGTGTTTATCAAGCACGTTCATCTTAGTGTGGTGAACAGAGTTGATTGTTCGATCATCCTATTCACCACATTGAAGAGCGGATATACATCTTAGAAATAAATCAAACATGGATCGGAGAAGAAATAGTAATACTTTTATTAATTCATAGGGCTCAGCAGGGCTCCTTCGCTAGAAACTCATAATGAAAGTAAAATACAATGAAAAAACGAAAATAGGGCTGAATGATATGCGTGATCTCTGTAGATTATGTAAAATACACTTTAAATACTAAACAGATGATTAGTAAGGGTAAAATAGTCTATTTAGTGCTAAAATACCCTTCTAGGGCCCACTTGGTGAGTGTTTGAGCTGAGCTTTGATGAGATCTACGTGCTAGGGGACTTCTTGGGCGTTGAACGTTGGCTAGAGGGTCCTCTTTGGGTGTTTGGATGCCGGTCTCTGCTTTTGGGCGTTGGACGCCTAGAAGGGGGAAGGAAGTTGGCGTTGGATGCCAGTTTTGGGCCTTCTAATCCGAAACAAAATATAAACTATTATATATCGCTGGAAAGCTCTGGAAGTCAGCTTTCCATAGCCATTAAAAGCGCTCCTTTTGAACTTCTGTAGCTCCAAAAAAGCTCTTTCGAGTGTAAGGAGGTCAGATCCGGACTGCATCTGCTGTGCTTTCTCTATCTCTGAATCAGACTTTTGCTCCAGCTCCTCAATTTCAACCAGAAATCACCTGAAATTGTACAAAAATACAAAAACTCATAGTAGAATAAAAAAATGTGAATTTAACACTAAAACCTATAAAAACTTAATAAAAACTAAACAACATATACTAAAAACTATATGAAAATGATGCCAAAAAGCGTATAAAATATCCGCTCATCACAACACCAAACTTAAACCGTTGGTTGTCCCCAAGCAACTATCCGAACGGGTTGGTCCGGGTTGGGTATCCACAGGTAGGGTATATATTGCCAGCCCTAGATCGAAACTACTTTATTGACTCATATCTTTTTGTTTCCAGAATTTCTTTCTCTTTATTTTGTTTATTTTTTAGTATTTATTGTTAATCTTGATGCTTTTTACAAGTTTTCATGGTACTGAGATTCCAATCAATGATAAGAATTTTTTTATTATCTTATGACTGATTAGAGGATAAATAAATTTTTTACCAACTTGATTCATATTTTTCATGAGGATGGTTTTCTGCCATACACCTTCAGATAGATTCTACAACTTAGAGGATATAGTAACCTGATGCAACTTAGGGCAGTAGATGCTTCTGTATTTCTCTTTTATGATAACTAATTGAGATAGGGCTAAAAAATTAATATACAAGAAGGAGCATTCATACTTAATTACTTCAGATTTGGCTTTAAAATTACATTACTTTACCAATATACAAGTTGTCTACGGTTGAAAAACTGAAAAGGTTGGAAGTTGCAATTTGTCACAAAAGCTGGATGTTAACATTTTCTTGTTTGGATCTCTCTCCTGCATGCTCTCTTCGTCTATTCCTTTTTCTTTAGCTTTTTTGTTGGCTTTTTGTAGGCTATAGTTGTCGCACATGAAGTTATTAGGCTAATACCAAATGTGGCTGATTCGTATCACACCCTTGGACTTGTCTATTATGACCTTGAGAATTACAAAAGGGCAATGGATTTTGATATGATTGCTGCTCATTTGACTCCAAAAGATTCATCCCGTTAGAAAATGCTTTATGACCGGTCCAGGAGAGATGGTTTATTATTTTGTTGCATCTTCATTCTTAATTAGTTATGCTTCTAGAACTATTTAGCTACATGAATTTTCATTCCCACTTGAATCATGAAAGTGGTTAGAATTTCATCTACTAATCATGAAAGTGGTTAGAATTTCTTCCAAAGCTGAGATTATGATCTTTACGTTTTCATTATTTGATCACTTCTGATTTTGACCCAATTATTTATTTAGAAGTTGACTTTCATTGTTAAATTTATCTTTTACTACTTTCTTTTAGTGCTATAAAAAATGTGGTCAAGTTGCCATTTCAATCCAAATTCTTGAAGATTTTCTAAGGAGTCAACCAGACAAAGCACATGCAAGCTTTGTTGATCTCTTGGCTACTATAAACATGGAAACTAAGGCACATGACAGAGCTCTTCAGCATATTGAGCATGTTTGAATAGTAAATTCAGGGAAAAAAATGCCTTTGAACCTGAAAATTAAGTCTGGAATCTGCCATGCTCATCATGGAAACATGGAGAGGGCTTAGGTGAGTATGTAATTTTACACGCTTGAACCTTAGAATATCATAGGTCCTAGATGGTAAGTTATCATGATTTCTATTACTGGGTGTTGAGATTCCTTTATGATATCTCCATGTATTATATACTTATTTGAATTTTTACAGAAGAGAAATGCGTGTAATTTTTTGCTGAATTTTCTATATTATGGGGATTATTGTCATGTTTTTGTTTTTTTATTTACAATTTCACATTAGATATCTAAATCCTCTGTTATATTATCATTATGTGGAGTTTAGGTAATCTATGAAAAGATATAATGCTTCCCTTTGTTTCTGCATTATTTGTATACTATAATAAGCATTTTACATGATTAACAGGCTTGCTTCAGTGACCTAAAATCAGAGAATGCAATTGAACATGTTGAGTTGGTCACAGGGGCTGCAGACTCCTTAATGGAACTTAGGCATTATGACTCCGTATTAGGAAGTAGATAATGTGAGAGTTGTAATGAAGTAATCATGAAGTTTCATATTTTGTAATGAAGTATGTAAATGAAGTAGATAATGTAATAGTTGTTGAAATTATAATTCATATATTAGGAATTCATAGGTAGTTGTTATGACTTTGATTTTTGGCATTTTGTTAGAGTATGTCACGTGATCAAATATACTATATTTGATGACAAGTTTATGAAGGTTGAATTAATTGATTTAAAATTACTGGTGACTATCTAAATTTTACAATTATCTATAAATTTTGTAAGATTTTATTACGAAGATTAAAAAATGAATAATAGAACCTGAACAAACTTATAGCCACACTTAAAAGCATAGCCATATTATACCGCAGTCATCAATAGCCACGCTTTAAAAACGTAGCTATATCTCTCACTATTGGCATACTTTAAAAGCGTAGCGATATCTCTTGTTATTGTCACGCTTTAAAAGCATAGTCATATCTCTTACATATGGCCAAATTTAAAAGCGTGATAATAGATAAAAGCGTGGTGACAAAAAATGTGACAATAGAACTGACATGCTTGCAAAAATGATCTTTTCAAAAACGTGTCGATAGCTTAAAAAATGACAAAAAATTATTGCTATGCCTTTTTTTTACTTTTCACTACTCTTTAAAAGCCTAGCAAAATCTTAATTTTCTTGTAGTGGCTCTGTTGCATCCGCGGAAAGGTTTCTCCCTCAATCATTCGACATTTCTCAATTCTCAATAAAACCCATCTATTAACTTGAAAGAATAATATATCAAGAAAAAGAAGCAAATAGTGCATGCCATGTTGCAATTACATTTACAAAAGGTGTACAGTGCTGTGATTAACAAAATACAACAATATATGATGGATATTATCTAAAGTTCAGTGTGTTCAACAAAATTCAATGTCATGTAATGTAAGAGTCATATTATGGTGAAGATTATTTTTTAATAATAAACGAAAATTATATAATACATATTTTTTAAAAAATTTAATTACAACTATCAGTTTCTCATTTTTTACTCAACTTTGTTATTCTTTAAAATAATTTCCTTACTAGAAAAATTACTTTTTAATTTGGTGCATGTTAGAATGCTTATATTATAGTAACTATAGTACTACGATATCTTAAAAGATATGCCTAAAATTATAATACTTTTTATTTAACAATATTCTTTAATTAAAAAAAAAGTGTTAGCAGAGTCGCAGATAGGGGTGTACGCGGATCGGATCGAGTCGGATATGGCTGAAAATTCGATTCGATCCACACAATTTCCATCGAATTGGATCGGATATAAAATCCGCATTTTTTAGTGTCGGATATCGAATATAGGATATATCCACATAATTGAACCTTCTCTTTTTAATTATATTTCTATATAAAAAATCAATAAAATTATTTCTTTCACACTTTTAAAATTTGCCTTTTAACTTTTTATTTTTTTTATTTGCACTAAGGTGGAAGGCTAACGACAAATTTTTCGAATATTGCAAAGGCACAAAGTGGACAACTTTCTTAAACAAGTAAGCTCCATTTCTATCCTTTATTAAACCGAGAAAAAATGGTTAAGGTACACAGATCCTGGTCAGTCTGTGCCAACTGCCAACTTGTGCTGGTTTTGCCATTTAATTTTATTATGAGTAATACCCCAAATAGGTCCCCAAGAAATTTACCATCCGACAGTTTTGTCCCCCACAAAATTTAACTAAAATTTTGATCCTGAAATTCTCAGATATCCCCCAGATACGTCCTCAAAACCGTTTGATCCGGTTAAAGTGGTGACGTGTCAGGTTAACTGTGACATGTCACCTTTAGGACATTTTGGTCCCCATCCACGCTGGACAAAACGACATCGTTTCGGGAAGGACAAATTCGTTCCCACTTAGACAGAGAATGCAAACGGTGTCGTTTTCATGGTGGGGAACTATTTGCTTTATAATAGTATCTTAGGGGACCTATTTGACCTATAATTCGTGATGTTAAAAGAAGCTATATTTACTTCAACGCAAACCTTAAAAACACATTGACATTGGTCCGTTCATTTATCAAAATAGTAACATAAACCTGAGAACCCAAACATGTTAACCACACAAATATTTGGCTTCAATAGCAATACAAACCAAATCAAGTCAAAAGAAGGTTTATTTTCTTCAACATAAACTAAACGAAACCATTCTAAACAACATAACGTCTTCTTCCTCTAACATAATAAAAGGTGGTAACATAACTAAGACAACAACTTTCACACTAATTCTTAGAAGCATCATTTCTTGAAAGAATGGTTCAACCCTCGTGTTGGAATGAATTTGAACAACTTAAATACTATGTCACTAGTTGCAATTGATATTGTCTCAGCACTAACACTCTCCGAATTCTCGGTCATAATTACTGTCTCTTTTGGACGTCTAAAAGAAAGATGAGCTTGGAATAAACAATATTGTTATCACCATGTTTCAGCAATACTGTTTATTCCAAACTCAGCTTTCTTTTAGACATCCAAAGGAGACAATAATTAAGGCAAAGAATTTGGGGAGTGTTAGTGTTGAGACAATATCAGCTGTAACCAGTGGCACAGTATCTAAGTTGTTCAAATTCATTCCAACATGAGGGTTGAACCAGTCTTTTAAAAAATGATGCTTCTAAGAATTAGTGTGAAAATTGTTGTCTTAGTTATGTTACCACCTTTTTCATATTGGAGGAAGAAGACGTTATGTTGTTTAGAATAGTTTCGTTTAGTTTATGTTGAAGAAAATAAACCTTCTTTTGACTTGATTTGGTTTGTGTTGCTATTAAAGCCAAATATTTGTGTGGTTAACATGTTTGGGTTCTCAGATTTATGTTACAATTTTGATAAATGACCAATGTCAATGTGTTTTTAAGGTTTGCGTTGAAGTAAATATAACTTCTTTTAACATCACAAATTATAGGTCAAATAGGTCCCCTAAGATACTATTATAAGGTAAATAGGTCTCCACATGAAAACGGCGCCGTTTGCATTCTCTGTCTAAGTGGAGACGAATTTGTCCTCCCCGAAACGACGTCGTTTGCCCCTGATTCCAATACGACGTCGTTTTGTCCAGCGTGAATGGGGACCAAAATGTCCTAAAGGTGATATGTTACAGTTAACCTGATACGTCACTATTTTAACTGGATCAAACGGTTTTGGAGATGTATCTGACAGATATCTGAAAACCTCGTGGTCGAAATCTTAGTTAAATTTCTTGGGACCTATTTGGATTAATCTTTTATTATTGTTGTGGTTGAACTGTTGGAGTCATCTAAAAAGTAGGCCCACATACTTAAACAGTTAAACGAAGGAAAGCCCATTAGGCCCGTTGTAGAATTGGAGTTGGACTGATGAAGCCCGTTTCGGAAAATGTGGCGTGAAGAGATGAGACGAAGCGAGTGGACAGAGGAGTGAGGAGGAAGATGTACGACATGAAGATGGCAGCAGGTGGCGGTTCTACCATCGGGTTGCCTTCTTCATCACTTGTTGGTGGATCCCCAAAGTTTATGTTCCGTCCGTCCTCAAGTTTTCAATCTCACTTGGCTTCTCCCTCCTGTGAACGAAAACTCAACAGTTACAGTTACAGCTACAGCTACAGCTACTGGGTTTGCAGGACGAAGAGAGGAAGAGGGATGGTGAGGGGGTTGCCGTTCCCTGTAGATCCATGGGCGCCCTCCATTGACTCACAGAGCATTGCTTCCCAGCTGTTCGCATTCTCCCTCTTCCCATATATAGCCTTTCTCTACTTCATTACCAAGTCCAAGACTTCCCCTAACCTCACCCTCTTCGGCTTCTACTTCTTGCTCGCCTTCGTCGGAGCCACTAGTTAGTTTCCCTTCCTTTCACATCTCTTCTTTTATGCTTCCGATTTCAATTATTTAACCACCTCCATTCCATTCTGCAGTACCAGCTGGGATTTACGGTAAGTTTCATTTCACTTCCTAAACATACATACATACATATATTAAGCTCTCTGATGATTTTTCTGACAGCAAAGGTGCAGTATGGGACTTCACTCTCCAACGTGGATTGGTTGCATGGCGGGGCTGAGTCGCTTCTCACTCTAACTAACTTGTTCATTGTCTTGGGACTCCGACAGGCTCTCAGGAGCGCATCCAAATCCAATTCTCAACAAAACACGCCAGATTTCAAAGATAACAAAAGTCGCTTCGAGGACCTTTGATATGCTTCAACCCTCTTGGCATTAAAGAAATATGCCGATTTGTACCATTCTGCATATATTGATATAAATCTTCAACTTTCCCAAGCTCTCTTCGACTTTCCATATTTTTATATTTAAAAAATAGATAAATTGAGATGATGTAATCATGTAACTTAATTTGCCCTATTTAATCATTCAGTCTCCATGCCCTTCTGTATAGATTTAGTATTATATGTTGTAACGTGCAAATTTGAAGCATTTATTTATTTGAAGGAAAATTCTGCTCAAGAGTGCCAACTCTGAGTTTCTAACATTAACTACAAAGACAGTTCTAAGTTCTAACCATTTCTGGCTCATTGTTTTACAAGTCTACAATTGCCTCAAGTGCTCCTAGATGTTCTTGTTGTTAAGGGCTCTAGGAGAAAAATCCAGGGTATTGGGAGGGAAATTTGGATCAATTTCCACTGGATCAAGTGAGAAATTGAACTCCGGAACTGGAGAATTGGTGGTGGATGTGTTGGTGGAAATGATCTCAGTAATATCTGATTCTGAAAGTGGCCTATTATAGATCCCATCAAGCTCATTCATCTGGAAAGACGTAGATGGCAGGTATTTAAATTCTTGCATGTTTGGATATAATAAGTGAGTTTGGAAATGACTGCTCAAGAAGGATTCGTTCTCCAGGGCTGAAGGAATCAAGCTGTAGCTTTCTTGTGCCATGCTTCCAAATGAAGTTGAAGGGAAAGTGAAAGGATATTCCATCTCTCCATTTGCCACCATATCTCTTTTAACTGTCATAATGGTCCCGAAAGTTGTCAGGCTTTCTTCTGATGTTTGTCTATGCTGAATTTCGTTACTATGACATTGCAGTTGCTCATGTTTGTCTGGCGATTTCGGTTGCGGAACAGCCTTGTTTCCCTGAGAACAGGTATGCCTTCCTTTGTAAGTTATGTCAAATATGGTAGGATCTTCGTCTGATCTCTGTACTTGCTTCGTGGCCCAGCACCCCTGAGTGTTCCGGAAGGTGCACCTATAATAACTTCTGCAAATGTCAAAATAGATACAGGTAAATCCATTGTTTATACATAAGAATTCTTGTGAAACTTGTCTCAAGCAGGATAAGGGAAATTCCTCACACCTGGGATATTTGGCACCAAGGATATCTTTCTGTCCATATTTTCTCCAGTTGTAACCATCTTCATGTGGTCCTTCAAGGCCACTCTCAAAGCTCACTCTCACTTGATCTACCCATTTGGCCATTGTCTTTCTGCAACAGAGTTTCAAAAAATTTATAGCAGTGTTAGTATAATTTATTAGACATAGCACATAGCTGATGTTTTCGTGGCAGAAAACTGCTCTTGCGAAATTTACCTTTTCTTTGAATCGTGTTTAAACTCTTGATTATGATTGTCCTCCCTCAGAGGACTTGCGCTGATAGATATTGGTGACTCTGAAAACAAGGTTGCTGTTGCTGTTGCTTGACTCATGTTCTGAGACTTGGAAGTTGATGCATTCCATCTTAGAATTAGCAGAGCTTTTTCATACGACGATAATATCCTCTGCAGCAACAAATCTTTTGTGTCAGCTGAATATGTCGCATTCATGTCTTCCTTCAACCTTCTTGCTACCTCCATCCCCTGAACTAGCTCGTTGATGAGTATGTTCTGCTCCCAGCGCCCGTCATTTTCCATTGTTGTAGTGTTTATCACCTTAACAAGATCAAGTTTGATGGTGCGTTGATAATTTGATGCACTAGTTCATCACTTCTACTCTGGAAAATGGAAATGCAGTCTTGTCAACCAGTATAGTTTCTTGTTCTGCAGCAGGGTTGGAAGCTGAAGAAAAGTGCAATACGTTTGGAATAGTGAAGTACAGTAATCTATGATCATGGGCTTTGAAGCTCAAGTGGATTTGCTGAGTTTGAAGTTCGATGTTGGTGCAGAGAGAAGAAGGCGGGAGTGAGGCTTAAGAAGCAAATTCGGTTTGCTGAATGAAAGGATTGAATGCCTTTGTATTTAAAGGGAAACCATAATTGGATGTTTGAAAGTCCAACTTTGACTTGGAAAACGAGTTTTTCAGCTTAAGACTTGGTCAGTGAACAGTGATCACTAGAATGCTGACCCAGTCCACTTAACTCGATAAGTATTAAGTTACTCTGTGATATGCCTTCATGATGAAACATGTATATGGTTGCTAGGGTCACCACAAAAAACATATATATGGCTGACGAATTTTAATTGGAAAATGCATATCTTCAAATTTAATTAGTAGTAATTTATTTTTAACTCTTATTAATATTCAAATAATTAACCTTCTTCTTGCCATTCAAATGATTAATTTTATTATTCAGTTATTAAATAATAATCATTTAATTTATATATCGATTATTTTTACAAACAAATATTATATTTATTTTTAAAATCGTATTATAATTAAATTTGCTTACAAGATAAATCCTGATATACTTTAAAAGAAGGAAAAGTTTAGGGGTCAGTAATTTTATTGCATTTTGATTAGCATGTAACTAACAGAAAAAAATGGCTATGAACCATTGAATGAAATTTCACACTAATTTTATATCATCAAATTATTATTAATGACTAATTAATAACTACCAATCACATTGCTGTCCCTAACATTGCTCTTAAAAGAATTTGTGTATCTCTTTCGATATAAAAGTCTTCACTTTTAAGAAAGTGGGAGGTAAAAGATTGACCGTCAAAAGCTCTGTTATACTAATAGTGTCTTAGAATTGAATTTAGGTAATAAACTATTATTTATTACTACTTACATAACGTAATGACTAATGAGACTTATTAGTTCATGTGAGGCATGATTACTTAAAATTAGAATGTCAAAGTTGGAAATTATAATGTATGAATGGTGGAGTCGTCCACAGAATTTTCATACTCCCTTCCGCGTTGTCGCTTTGATGCCTCACTAAGATTATTTTTTCTTTGACCAATAGAAACGAGAGTGTTGTATTATTTTCCTTTTATAAAAAATCTTACAGAGAAGAAAAAAAGACTACTGACGTGTACTATGGTTGTTGCCATCAACCGCATTTCTTAGTTGATTTTCACTCCATGTGCCCCAAAGTCAACATAAAAAAATATATATTGATAGTACTCTCTGATGTGTCTACTTTATTTTTATTCACTAACCAAACTACACGTTTAAGGAAAAATTAATTGCTGCTTTAAGCAAATACAGTTAGCTATGGGTTTTCATAATTATCCGTTCGTATAATTACCATAACATTAGACATGGACGTTGAGATCAATTCCCTAATGAACCTCAGAATCAACTCTCTTTCCATGTTCTAGTCCAGCGACGACCTTTTTCGTATTTGACTCTTTCGTTGTATTTTGTACATCAGTACATATACAGCTAATTAAAGAAAACAAAGTTCTTCCTGAAAACTCTTGAATGAGTCGTTATACTTTAATTTGTAATGAGATGGCTCGAATTATATAAAGTGCAAATATTAATAAGAATTATTTTTAAAATGTTAAAACTCAAACTAATAATGTTACTTAAGAATTTATGATTTAAAGTGCAAATATTAGTAAGAATTATTTTTTTTAGTTTGTATATGAAATTTATTATTTTAAAAGTTAAATTCAAATAAGAATTTCAATGAAAATGTAATAGAAACTAATTTGGTTTGTTTAAATTTATTTTAAACATTTTCATTATTTTTAAGTTTTTAATTATATTAAATGCATTATGTTAAATATTTTAATTTTGGACCCAATAATTTTAATTTATATTTGTCAGTATTTTTAGTCTAGTAAATTAATACTATATTTTTAGTCGATACTTATAAATATTGTTAACTAACTATTAATTAAGAATAATAAATTCTATTAGTCTTATACTCTTATAATATTATTATGTTAAATAATTTTAATCAATATAAGATGATGGCCAAAAAATCTTGCATTCCTGTTAATCATATTATAAATATTTTACAAAGTTATAATTAAAATCAAACTTTCAGAATTTTTAATATTAAAATATTAAAAATAATTAGTATTTATCTTGATCAATTTGAGTTTGTTGAGTGATTATCTCATTTGTCCGCTTAAACAACTATTAGGAGTTAGAATCTCGTCTTGTGTGTGTAATAATCCATTGGCTAGCGATTAACCCTTAATAAATGGAGTAACAATTTGTGGTTAGATTTGGTAGGAGTACCCGAATATGTGAGTAGCTGACCCGTCCATACTCGGTTGGAGAGGGTAATAACTTGACCCGAGTCGGGGCAGATTTTGTTCAGGACAGGACATGGTTGGGTTTAGGGTGTATCCGCCCCGAATATATATATATAAACACTTTTTAGGAATTAAGATTTGCCTTACATCACAGATTCAGTGATTCCCAACTTTAGTCCATACTCTATAGCCATGCAAGAGAAACCCAATCATCCTCACCTAAAGTCTTCCTCTTCTCGATTTTTTCGCAAAAAATCTCATAGCTCCCGTCATCGTTGTTGCTGAGTCCATCGCCGCTTACTCCTTCACAACTCCCATCTTCCTTCACAGCTTATGTCGTCATCACTGCTTATCTTGTTACTGTCGCTGTTGAGCCCGTCGCCACCTTTCTCCTACCAGTCTCTTTTCTCTAGGTAAATTCCTCTCTCTCTCTCTCTCTCTCTCTCTCTCTCTCTCTCTCATTGTGAGTCTATTAGGTTATTCTCTTCTTCTTTCACAGACTCATCACTTAGTCGCCATCGCTGTGAGACCGGGCGTTGCCATTGCAGTTTCGTCTGAGTCTGTCACCGAATAAAATAGAATTTTTATTCAAGTTGGACTAGTTAAAAATAGCCATGCATGAGATCACTTTTGTAAGTAATTTCTGAATTTTTTCATCCAAATTTGATCTATGTAGTTGAGTATTTTAGTATGGCGATCATCGTAGTTTTCTTGCGACACTAATGTGATAAAAGCTGCGGTAATTTCATAACTAATATATGAGACATACCAGATTATTAAAGTAATCAGGAAAATAACATTCAGATGTGCGCATAAAATTTATAACATGTGATTATCTCAGAAAAATATATATGTATAGCCCAAGTGCAAAATTGTTAGGAAATTATTATTTCTTAATATATTTATGGGTAATACACATATTAATTATGATTACAAATTGAGTATATTCACATTAAATAACTTATAGAACGGTGATCTGTAACAGCCTTATTATCAGAATGTCATGTTTTGGGTGCGCCACTCTGATAACGGTGGTATTACAACGACTCTCAAATATTAAATAATAAGGTATGAGCCTTTATGCGTAAATCTATCAATGGTTTTACAAAAAAAAAACTTAAAACTTTTTCAACAAGAACAAACAACACATATTCACCTACTTAATACTAATAATACATTATAATATTACATACAAAAACAATTACAAAACCTACCCCTTCTGAATAAAACTCTAACTAATAAGGCGAGAAAAAAATAAATTCTAACAACTCAACTCATAAACATAATCTTCTATGCTCCTGTAGCTCCGCACTAAACCTTCGCACCTGTTGCTGAAAGGGGGTGGAAATAGAGGGTAAGAACTGGGGAGTTCTTAATAGGATCAGGGGTAGATAATTAAATTCATATTATTACAGTTCAGACATTCGCAGCTGATGAGCGGATATTTTATACGCTTTTTAGGGGTAATTTCATGTAGATTTCAGCATGTTTTAATTAGTTTTTAGTAG
This sequence comes from Arachis duranensis, assembly GCF_000817695.3. Lineage (NCBI taxonomy): Eukaryota > Viridiplantae > Streptophyta > Magnoliopsida > Fabales > Fabaceae > Arachis > Arachis duranensis. Next base: position 94,247,264 of record NC_029774.3, on the reverse strand, counting down.
AATAATATTAGTTTTTAGGCAAAAATCATATTTCTGGACTTTACTATGAGTTTGTGTGTTTTTCTGTGATTTCAGGTATTTTCTGGCTGAAATTGAGGGAGCTGAGCAAAAATCTGAGTTAGGCTGAAAAAGGACTGCTGATGCTGTTGGATCCTGACCTCCCTGTACTCGAGATGGATTTTCTGGAGCTACAGGAGTCCAATTGGCGCGCTCCCAACGGCGTTGGAAAGTAGACATCCAGGGCTTTCCAGCAATATATAATAGTCCATACTTTGCACGAAGGTAGACGACGTAACTTGGCGTTGAACGCCAAGTACATGCTGCTGTCTGGAGTTAAACGCCAGAAAAACGTCATGATCCGGAGTTGAACGCCCAAAACACGTCA
>NC_029774.3:94240290-94240938 GCF_000817695.3 Arachis duranensis | reverse complement strand
TATAAAGATTCCCGAGCATTTGTGCTTAATTGTGACAGTTGCCAAAGATCAGGCAACCTACCTCACAGTTATGCCATGCCTCAACAAGGATTCTTGGAGATTGAGTTGTTTGATGTATGGGGCATTGACTTTATGGGACCTTTCCCACCATCATACTCAAACACTTATATTCTGGTGGCAGTGGATTATGTATCCAAGTGGGTGGAGGCTATTGCAACACCCACTAATGACACTAAAACAATGTTAAAATTCCTCTAGAAACATATCTTCAGCAGATTTGGTATCCCTAGAGTATTAATCAGTGATGGGGGCACTCATTTCTGCAATAAACAACTTTACTCTGCTCTGGTACGTTATGGAGTTAGCCACAAGGTAGCTACTCCGTATCACCCACAAACTAATGGGCAAGCTGAAGTCTCAAATAGAGAACTTAAAAGAATCCTGGAACGGACTGTAATTAACCGTAGAAGGGATTGGGCAAGAAGCTTGGATGATGCTCTGTGGGCATACAGAACAGCATTCAAGACCGCCATAGGGACCTCTCCATACCAGCTTGTGTATGGAAAAGCATGTCACTTGCCAGTGGAACTGTAACACAAGGCCTACTGGGCAACCAGATTCCTGAACCTTGATGCCAAGTTAGCTGGA
>NC_029774.3:94234605-94240190 GCF_000817695.3 Arachis duranensis | reverse complement strand
GGATTGATGGCGGCATTCATGAGGATCTGGAAAGTCTAAACCTTGTCTGTGGTATTCCGAGTAGGATTCTGGGATTGAATGACTGTGACGAGCTTCAAACTCCTGAAGGCTGGGCGTTAGTGACAGACACAAAAGAATCAATGGATTCTACTCCAACCTGATTGAGAATCGATAGATGATTAGCCGTGCTGTGACAGAGCATAGGAACGTTTTTACTGAGAGGATGGGAAGTAGCCACTGACAACGGTGACACCCTACATACAGCTTGCCATGGATGGAACTTTACAAACAATTGAGTTGAATATTACGCATCTCCAAAACTCCAACATATTCCCCATTACTGCACAACAAGTAACGCTATTATTCTCTATTATTTTTCTAATAATTTTAAAGACTTTGACTTCTTACAATTAAATCCAAATAACCTTATTGACCTCCTGACTAAGATTAATAAAATAAACATTGATTGCTTCAAACCAATAATCTCCGTGGGATCGACCCTTACTCACGTAAGGTATTACTTGGATGACCCAGTGCACTTGCTGGTTAGTTGTGCGAATCACAAATTCGTGCACCAGCAGCCCAACACAGAGAGGCATAACAATAACCAGTCATAGAAGTTCAAATTAACAAGCAATGAAAATCATAAACACATGCAAGCAATCACAAATAATTCACAACACCGAACTAAATGCAAAATATGCAAACAAGGATGATGCATGCCTAGTCCTATCGCAGGTAATGAGCTCATTTGTCGGTTTCGACCCACACCCGATGCAATCCAACTCACAAGTCAGATAAGGTATTCCAGTGACATAACCTCTGCAAGTTTCTACTTCTTGCAGGCGCTGATTCTACAGCTGAAGTATGTCTAACATGACCTCTGCAAGTACTTGCAGGTGCTGATTCTCCAGCTGAAGCATGTGATCCCTTCTCCTAGAAGCCATTCCATATTTACGAGCGTCCCCGCACAATCACAAACAAAGCCCATGACTTATTAACATTTATCCTTCGGCACCTTAATCATATTATCGTCACCCTTTCGTGACCTTCCCATAATCAAACTTGCTGGTTTATCTTCTCTTTTTCTTTTAAAACCACAACCACATCTTTATGACATTCTCTAAAATCTTTAAAACAATTTTACTTAAACCAATTCTTCTTTCAAAAGACAAAGAGAAACCATTTATTAGTCAAACCCCTTAGCAAAGCCTTTATACTCTAGGGGAGCGACAACCAATCTCATTAGAAATCATAACAATCATTGTTTTCTTAAATTGAATTAATCGAACAAAGTTTCTAAATCAAATAAAAACCAAATCATACAAATCAGAAGTTTCGAACCCATGCCAAAATAAAAACCAATCCAGTTTTATCCTTAAAATTAATTCTTTAACTTTTTCAAAGACGTCGCAAAATGAAATCATTCAATCAACATTTAATTACTTTTAAAGTTCACTAAAACTCCTCCGAATGAAATTTTTAAGTCAAATTCAAAATATAAAACCTTTTCATATTGAAATCGACCTAAAAACATAGTACTTCTCTTAAGTAAATTTAAAATCATAAAATAATTATTTTCTAAATAAATCGAATTCCAAACATATACTTTTCTTAAATGAATTAAACTCGAAACATAACTATTTTTTTAATAAATCAAAAATCAAATAGTACAACTTCTCAAATCCAATCTTTTTCTAAATAACATTTCAAACAAAGTCTTAAGTTTTATAACAAAATTTTGGCAGCATCTCCTCTAAAACTCGGACTTTGCCACCCTTCTCGAATCCCATTCAAACTATTTCTCAAACTCTTTCAAATCGTTTCCAATAAATCAAAACCTTTCTTAATATCAAAATATTTATAAAATCAACTCAATTAAAAATCCAACCGTTTCTAAAATCAAACCATTTTCATATCTCAAATCATATCATTAATTCATCAATTCATTTCTTATTAAGTCTCAATGTCATCATCAAATCTCACCAATTTCACTTGATTACTAACAATATTCAAGCCCCGAATTCATTAAAATAATTCAGTTCTTGGCAGCACTTAAACCGATCAAATCCCAAATTAGTCACAAATATCAATATATCACGAAAATTTAACATAAATTCAGTCAAATTCAATCAATTATCAATCAAATGAACATTCACTTATCAAGTTTACATTCAATTATTATAAAATTATCAAACCCTACTTCCGTACGAAATCAAAACAACGGAAGCTCCGAAAAAGCTTTCTGACTGAGGTGTTGAAGAAGAAAACGTCAGAAATTGTCTGTGCCTCCTAGAATTTCAATTGGATAAACTCAAAGGAAAGGAGAGCTATATCACTGTCAGCTTCTACTAAACAAAAGTGATGCCAACGTGTAAAGGAGAAAGATACGAACACTTTTATCGAATTAGATTTTTTATTGGAGTTACGAATCTCAAAAAATTGAAGCCGGAAATTTATGGCATCCATGTAAACTCATGTTCTCTCTATTCTTTCCTCTCTTTCAGTGGTGAAAAGGAAATATAAGGGGTGGTGGTGATGATTATATAGTTAATAGTGGGCCACGTGTCATTAAAGGGGTTGGGTGTCGTAGTTTTAAACTGATGAGTCAGCTATTCAAGTTATAAATATCTTAAACGGATAATTATGAAAATTGGATATATTAAAACATAAGTAATAATATATATGAGTTACTTATATAAATGACATTAACAACATAACGATAAAAAATATACGGTGGAACATTAGCAAAACCAAGCTCACCCAAAAATACCAATATCCACTCATATCGACGGATTTTGAACTCGATAATAATAATATTAACTAAAAATTATTTTAATCAAAGCGAATAAAAAATATTAATAATAGTAATAATAATTTTATCACTTCTCAAACTATCTTGTAATAAAAGTTATATAAAAATCTTTATTAATTTAAATTCTAGTTATCATAAAATAAATTATGTAAAATATCTTATTATAGAAAAATTATATAATAACTTTAATTTAACCAAATTCAAATGATAATAATAATTATAAAAATTAATTTAATTTTATCTAATAAAATAATTTCTAAGAAATAGTTGAGATTAATAGAATAAATATAATTAAGTAAAATTTTAATAATCATAAATTTTTTTAATTATTTTGGTAAAATAGATTTTTTAAAAATAAAATCTCAACAGATATAATAATTCATAAATAACTTAACTATTTAATTTTTAAAAACTTAGGATGTTACATTCTACCCACCTTATAAAAATTTTTGTCCTCTAAAATTGATATAAGATGGAAAAGATTCATAGTAAGTTTTCTTTCAAACATGTCAAAGAAAAATAGATAGATTTAAATGTTCAGTTTTCAAACATGAGAAAAATAATATCGTGTGAAAATGATTGAAAAAGTATAGTATGGTACAGAAGTTGTATGATAGGTTTAATGCAAATTAAACTTAAAATCTGAGGACTTGTAATTTTAACAAATAAGCTCATGTTTGAATAAAGAAATCCAAAATCCGGAAAGAAAAAGGTTGAACATCACGGATAATAGTTACAAGAATTCAAAAAGATGAGTAGAATCGAAATCAATCAGGAGTACACAAAATACAAAATTCGTCAAAAAGAGAGTTAAATTGTACCCTAAAGAGAAATATGAGAAAAGGAACTTGAATAGGAATAATAAAAGAAAAGGTCGCAGGAAAAGTCAAAGCAAAGTCTAGCTGAATTACCAGGTTCACAAATATAGATAACCAAAGTCAATGTCAATATTTTTGAAGAACCAAAGATTGATTATTGCTCCAAATCTAGCTCAAGATCGAAGGGTACAAGATTGGAGAAAAGTATGAACAATGATATAAATTGATACTCCAGAAAGATTCAGGCAAACACTCATAAATACAATTAAGCAAGGATATATATGAAGAATGGAGTATATCTACAAAATGATCAGATCATAATTCAAGAAAGAAATTCAAAGCAAGGAACTTCAACGAGAATAGAAAGAAGGAGCGATGTGCTAACTCACGCAACTCAAGCAAGATTCAGAAGTCAAAATTAGGCAAGAAAAGCAACCTCTAACGTTCCTAAACCTCGTAATCCGCTTTACCTATTATTTTTATTTTGTCTATGATAAACTGTTACTGTTTCTATGTACACAAATCATCAGTATTAAGATGGCCAAACCTAATACCATGAGAGATGCAACAGTCGACCAACAATATTAATTAATAAACAATTATGCATTTGAAACTCAAACTTTTGTCATTAGGATAAGTCTTACTGCATGATAGACACTCAGAGTATACAGTGAAGCATAGTCAGTCCATTCCCAAGGCTCTAGCAAGAACGACCTGCTCTGATACCATAATGTAGCTCCCTTACTATCAGAATGTCACGCTTTCGGGTGCGCCACTTTGCTAACGGGGGTATTACGACGACTTTCATATATTAAATAATAAGGTATGAGCCTTTACGCGTAAATCTATCAATAGTTTCACAAAAAAAAAACTTAAAAATTTTTTCAACAAGAACAAACAACACATATTCACCTACTAAATACTAATAATACATTATAGTATTACATACAAAAGCAATTACAAAACCTACCCCTCTGAATAAAACTCTAACTAACAAGGCGAGGGGAAAATAAAATTCTAACAACTCAACTCATAAACATAATCTTCTATACTCCTGTAATTCCGCACTAAATCTTCACACCTGTAGGTGAAATGGATGGAAATAGGGGATAAGAACTGAGGAGTTCTTAGTAGGATCGAGGGTAGATAATTAAATTCATATTATTACAATTCAGACATTCACAGCCCGACACTGGGAGTCAGAACAATAACCAGTCATAGAAGTTCAAATTAACAAATAATGAAAATCACAAATACACACAAGCAATAACAAAAAATTCACAACACCGAACCAAATACAAAATATGCAAACAAGGAAGATGCATGCCTGGTCCTATCGTAGGTAATGAGCTCATTTGTCGGTTTCGACCCGCACCCAATGCAATCCAACTTGCAAGTCGGATAAGGCATTCCAACAACATAACCTTTGCAAGTTTCTACTTCTTGTAGGCGCTTGATGAGCGGATAATTTATACGCTTTTTGGCATTGTTTTTAGATAGTTTTTAGTAAGTTTAAGCTACTTTTAGGGATGTTTTCATTAGTTTTTATGTTAAATTCACATTTCTGGACTTTACTATGAGTTTGTGTGTTTTTCTGTGATTTCAGGTAAATTCTGGCTGAAATTGAGGGACTTGAGCAAAACTCTGAAGAAGGCTGACAAAAGGACTGCTGATGCTGTTGGAATCTGACCTCCCTGCACTCGAAATGAATTTTCTGGAGCTACAGAACTCCAATTGGCGCGCTCTCAACGGCGTTGGAAAGTAGACATCCAGGGCTTTCCAGCAATATATAATAGTCCATACTTCATTCGGAGATTGACGACGTAACTTGGCGTTGAACGCCAAGTACATGCTGCTGTCTGGAGTTAAACGCCAAAAAAACGTCATGATCCGGAGTTGAAAAACATGTCATAACTCGGAGTTCAACTCCAAGAAAAGCCTCAGCTCGTGGA
>NC_029774.3:94233662-94234188 GCF_000817695.3 Arachis duranensis | reverse complement strand
GTGATTAGCCGTACTGTGACAGAGTGCGTGAGCATTAGTTTTCACTGCGAGGATGGGATGTAGCCATCAACCATGGGTGATGCCTCCAGACGATTAGCAGTGCGAGTGACAGCCGCATAGGATCATTTTCCCGAGAGGATTCAAAGTAGCCACCGCTGATGGTGAACCCCTATACACAGCTTGCCATGGAAAGGAGTAAGAAGGATTGAGTTGAAGTAGTAGGAAAGTAGGCATCCTTGAGCCATACAGTATCTCCATTCGCTTATCTGAAATTCCCACCAATGAATCTGCATGAGTACTCTACCCCTTTTAATTATTTCTATTTTCTTATTTCTATTTTCAAAAACCCATAAACCAATTTAATCTGCCTAACTGAGATTTACAAGGTGACCATAGCTTGTTTCATACCAACAATCTCTGTGGGATCGACCCTTACTCACGTAAGGTTTATTACTTGGACGACCCAGTACACTTGCTGGTTAGTTGAACGGAGTTGTGAATTCAACCAGTGCCATAATAATGATTT
>NC_029774.3:94233231-94233613 GCF_000817695.3 Arachis duranensis | reverse complement strand
AATGCCATTATTAGAGATCACAATTTCGTGCACTAAGTTTTTGGCGCCGTTGCCGGGGATTGTTCGAGTATGGACAATTGGCGGTTCATCTTGTTGCTCAGATTAGGTAATTTTCTTTTCAAAAATCTTTTTCAAAAATTTTTTTTCTTTTTCGTTTTTCCAAAAATGTTTTTCGAAAAAAAAATTATTAATAAAAATACAAAAAAAATCATAAAATCATAAAAATCAAAAATATTTTGTGTTTCTTGTTTGAGTCTTGAGTCAATTTTAAGTTTGGTGTCAATTGCATGCTTTAAAAATCTTTCCTTGCATTTTTCGAAAATCTCATGCATTCATAGTGTTCTTCATGATCTTCAAGTTGTTCTTGACAAGTCTTCTTGTT
>NC_029774.3:94232423-94232742 GCF_000817695.3 Arachis duranensis | reverse complement strand
CTCGAAAATTTCAAAAATCTTTTTCAAAATATTTTCAAAATCTTTTTCTTATCTTTTATATTAAATTTCGAAAATTAGCTAACAATTAATGTGATTGGTTCAAAAATTTGAAGTTTGTTACTTTCTTGTTAAGAAAGGTTCAATCTTTAAGTTCTAGAGTCTTATCTTGTAGTTTCTTGTTAGTTAGTCAATTTTAAAATTAAATCTTTTTATCTTTTCTCTTATCTTTTTTCAAAATTTTATCTTTTTTAAAATTTGATTTCAAAATATCTTATCTAACTTCTTATCTTCTTATCTTTTTCAAAATTTGATTTCAAAT
>NC_029774.3:94232007-94232185 GCF_000817695.3 Arachis duranensis | reverse complement strand
CCCTTCTCTTTTCTTCTTCTATTTAATTATTTAATTACTAACACTTCTCTTCATCTCTCTTCATCCAAAAATCCGAATCCCCATCTCCATTCTTCAAACCCCTTTCTTCTTCTACTAACATAAGGGAATCTCTATACTGTGACATAGAGGATTCCTCTTTCTTTTCTTGTTTTCTTCT
>NC_029774.3:94229788-94231104 GCF_000817695.3 Arachis duranensis | reverse complement strand
TGGAAGGATCAACAAAAGCCTCAACAAGGCTTTAACAATGGTGGACGCAATAGGCTAGGCAATAGCAAGCCATATCCATCATCTTCTCAGCAATAGACAGAGAATTCAGAACAAAACACTTCTAATTTAGCCAATATTGTCTCTGATCTGTCAAAGGCCACTTTCAGTTTCATGAATGAAACAAGATCCTCCATTAGAAATTTGGAGGCACAAGTTGGCCAGCTGAGTAAGAAAGTTATTGAAACTCCTCCCAGTATTCTCCCAAGCAATACAGAAGAGAATCCAAAAGGAGAGTGCAAAGCCATTGACATAGTCAATATGGCCGAATGCACAAGGGAGGAAGAGGATGAAAATCCTAGTGAGGAAGACCTCCTGGGACATCCCTCAAGCAAGAAGGAGTTTCCTATTAAGGATCCAAAGGAATCTGAGGCTCATAGAGAGACCATAGAGATTCCGTTAAATCTCCTTCTGCCATTCATGAGCTCTGAAGACTATTCTTCCTCTGAAGAGGATGAAGATATGACTGGAGAGCAAGTTGCTCAATATTTAGGAGCTATCATGAAGCTGAATGCCAAGCTGTTTGGTAATGAGACTTGGAAAAGTGAACCTCCCTTGCTCATTAGTGAACTGGATACTTGGATTCATAAAACTCTACCCCAAAAGAAACAAGATCCTGGCAAGTTCTTAATACCTTGTACCATTGGCACCATGAGCTTTGAAAAAGCTCTATGTGATCTAGGGTCAGGGATAAATCTTATGCCACTCTCTATAATGGAGAAGCTGGGGATCATTGAGGTACAACCTGCCTTGTTCTCATTACAATTGGCAGACAAGTCAGTGAGACAAGCTTATGGATTAGTGGAGGATGTGCTAGTAAAGGTTGAAGGCCTTTACATCCCTGCTGATTTCATAATCATAGACACTATGAAGGAAGAGGATGAATGCATTATCCTTGGAAGACCTTTCCTAGCCACAGCAGAAGCTGTGATAGATGTCAACAGAGGTGAGTTAGTCCTTCAATTGAATGGGGACTACCTTGTGTTTAAGGCACAAGGCCACCCCTCTGTGACAAAAGAGAGTAAGCAGGAAGAGCTTCTCTCAGTTCAGAGTCAAGAAGAGCCCACACAGTCAAACTCTAAGTTTGGTGTGGTGAGGCCACAACCAAACTCTAAGTTTGGTGTTAAGACCCCATATCCAAACTCTAAGTTTGGTGTTGGGACTACACTAACATTGATCTGATCACCTTGTGGCTCCATGAGAGCCACTGTCAAGCTATTGACATTAAAGAAGTGCTTGTTGGGAGGCAACCCAATTTT
>NC_029774.3:94228700-94229493 GCF_000817695.3 Arachis duranensis | reverse complement strand
GCGCTGAACGCCAGGAATGTGCCCAGAGAGGAAAAACTGGCGCTGAACGCCAGTAACAAGCATGAAACTGGCGTTCAACGCCAGAAACATGGTTTACATGGGCGTTGAATGCCTAGAACGTGCACCAATGGGCGTTTAAATGCCAGAATGGTGTGCCAAGGCAATTTACATGCCTATTTGGTGCAGGGATGGAATTCCTTGACACCTCAGGACCTGTGGACCCCACAGGATCATTTCAGAATCTGTGGACCTCACAGAATCCCCACCTACCTCGCCCTCTCTCTTTCCATTCATGGTCATCCCTTCTGTTTTTCATTCACCACCCACATTTATCCACTCTTCCCCATACACCCCACCTACCTTTACAATTCAACTTCTCTTTCCCACCCAATCCCACCCATATCGCCGAATCCATCTCCCTTCACTCTCCTCCATTTTCTTCTTCTTCTTCTTCTTCTACTCTTCTTTCTTCTCCTGCTCGAGGGCGAGCAATATTTTAAGTTTGGTGTGGTAAAAGCATAGCTTTTTTGCTTTTCCATTACCATTAATGGCACCTAAAAGGCCAGAGAAACCTCAAAGGGAAGACAAAAGCTTCCACCTTTGAGTCTTGGAAGATGGAAAGACTCATGTAAGCTGGAATAGCTCAGTTGGTTAGAACATGTGGCTGCAAATCAAGAGATCCCTGAGATACCTCAAGGGATAAGTTGTCCTCCACACAAATATTGGAAGCAATTAAGGGTGGAACATCATGAGCACTCCATCATTCTCCAAGAAATAAGAGAAGATCAAAGAG
>NC_029774.3:94227815-94228409 GCF_000817695.3 Arachis duranensis | reverse complement strand
AATCCTTCACCTCTCTTAAATCGAAAAATGTTTTAATTCAAAAGAACAAGAAGTACATGAATTTCGAATTTATCCTTGAATTTAATTTAATTATATTGATGTGGTGGCAATACTTTTTGTTTTCTGAATGAATGCTTGAACAGTGCATATTTTTGATCTTGTTGTTTATGAGTGTTAAAACTGTTGGCTCTTGAAAGAATGATGAATAAAGAGAAATGTTATTGAGGATCTGAAAAAAATCATGAAATTGATTCTTGAAGCAAGAAAAAGCAGTGAAAAGCAAAAGCTTGTGCGAAAAAAAAATGGCGAAAAAAATTAGAAAGAAAAAGAAAAAGCAAGCAGAAAAAGCCAATAGCCCTTAAAACCAAAAGGCAAGGGTAAAAAGGGTCCAAGGCTTTGAGCATCAAAGGATAGGAGGGCCCAAGGAAATTAAATCCAGGCCTAAGCGGCTAAATCAAGATGTCCCTAACCATGTGCTTGTGTCATGAAGGTCCAAGTGAAAAGCTTGAGACTGAATGGTTAAAGTCGTGATCCAAAGCAAAAGAGTGTGCTTAAGAGCTCTGGACACCACTAACTGGGGACTCTAGCAAAGCT
>NC_029774.3:94227500-94227728 GCF_000817695.3 Arachis duranensis | reverse complement strand
TTTCTGGAGCTACAGAACTCCAATTGGCGCGCTCTCAACGGCGTTGGAAAGTAGACATCCAGGGCTTTCCAGCAATATATAATAGTCCATACTTTATTCGAAGAATGACGACGTAACTTGGCGTTGAACGCCAAGTACATGCTGCTGTCTGGAGTTGAACGCCCAAAACACGTCATAACTCGGAGTTCAACTCCAAGAGAAGCCTCAGCTCGTGGATTGATCAAGCTC
>NC_029774.3:94215087-94226915 GCF_000817695.3 Arachis duranensis | reverse complement strand
GGAACCAACCAGTGATTAGCCGTGCTGTGACAGAGTGCGTGAGCGTAGTTTTCACTGCGAGGATGGGATGTAGCCTTCGGCCAGTGTGATGCCTCCAGACGATTAGCCATGCGAGTGACAGCCGCAGAGGATCATTTTCCCGAGAGGATTCAAAGTAGCCATCGTCGAACGGTGAACCCCTATACACAGCTTGCCATGGAAAGGAGTAAGAAGGATTGAGTTGAAGCAGTAGGGAAGCAGGCGTCCTTGAGCCATACAGTATCTCCATTCGCTTATCTGAAATTCCCACCAATGAATCTGCATGAGTACTCTATCCCTTTTAATTATTTCTATTTTCTTATTTCTATTTTCAAAAACCCATAAACCAATTTAATCTGCCTAACTGAGATTTACAAGGTGACCATAGCTTGCTTCATACCAACAATCTCTGTGGGATCGACCCTTACTCGCGTAAGGTTTATTACTTGGACGACCCAGTACACTTGCTGGTTAGTTGAACGGAGTTGTGTCCACTCGTGCCAATTTCAAATTCCATAATTTTACAATGAGTGCAACTTAAAGAATAAGGATCACAATTTCGTCCACCAGCGCTGATTCTCCAGCTGAAGCATGTGACCCCTTCTCCTGAAAGCCATTCCATATTTACGGGCATCCCCGCACAATCACAAACAAAGCTCACAGCTTATTAAAATTTATCCTTCGGCACCTTAACCATATTATCGTCACCCTTTCGTGATCTTCCCATAATCATACGTACCGATTTATCTTCTCTTTTTTTTTAAAACCAAAATCACATCTTTATGACATTCTCTAAAACATTTAAAACAATTTCACTTAATCCAATTCTTCTTTCAAAAGACAAAGATAAATTATTTATTAGTTAAACCCCTTAGCAAAGCCTCTATACTTTAGGAGAGCGAAACCCAATTTCATTTTCTTAAGTTCATTAGAAATCATAACAATCTTTGTTTTCTTAAATTAAATTAATCAAATAAAATTTCTAAATCAAATCAAAACCAAATCATACAAATTAGAAGTTCCGAACCCATGTCAAAACCAAAACCAATCCCAATTTCATCCTTAAAATTAATTCTTTAACTTTTTCCCAGACGCTGCAAAATAAAATCATTCAATCAACGTTCAATTACTTTTAAAGTTCACTAAAACTCCTCTGAATAAAATTCTTAAGTCAAATTCAAAACATAAACCCTTTTCATATTTAAATCAACCTTAAAACATAATACTTCTCTTAAATAATTTAAAATCATAAAATAATTCTTTTCTAAATACATCGAATTCAAAACATATACTTTTCTTAAATGAATTAAACTCGAAACATAACTATTTTCTTAATAAATCAAAAATCAAATAGTACAACTTCTCAAATCCAATCTTTTTCTAAATAACATTTCAAACAAAGTCTTAAGTTTTATAACAAAATTTTGGCAGTATCTCCCCTAAAACTCGGACTTTGCCACCCTTCTCGGATCCCATTCAAACTATTTCTCAAACTCTTTCAAATCGTTTCAAATAAATCAAAATCATTTCTAATATCAAAATATTTATAAAATCAACTCAATTAAAAATCCAACAGTTTCTAAAATCAAACCATTTTCATATCTCAAATCATGTCATTACTTCATCAATTCATTTCTTATTAAATCTCAATGTCATCATCAAATCTCACCAATTTTACTTGATTACTAACAACATTCAAGCCCCAAATTCATCAAAATAATTTGGTTCTTAGTTGTACTTAAACTGATCAAACCCAAAACTAGTCACAAATATCAATATATCACAAAAATTCAACATAAATTCAATCAAATTCAATTAATAATCAATCAAACAAAAATTCACTTATCAAGTTCACATTTAATTATTATAAAATTACCAAACCCTACCTCCGTATGAAATTAAAACAACAGAAGTTCCGAAAAAACTTTCTAACCAAGCTGATGAAGAAGAAAACATCAGAAATTGTCTATGCCTCCTAGAACTCTAATTGGCCAAATTAAAAAGAAAGAGAAGCTACGTCACCGTCAGCTTCCATCAAACAAAAATAACACCAACGTGTAGATAAAAAAGATACAAAAATTTTTATCGGATTAAATTTTTTATTGGAGTTAAGGATCTAAAAAAATCGAAGCTGAAAATTTATGACATCCATGGAAACTAATGTTCTCTCTATTCTTTTCTTTCTTTCGGTGGTGAAAAGGAAATATAAGGGCTGGTGGTGATGATTATATAGTTAAATAGTGGGCCATGTGTCATTAAGGGAGTTGGGTGTCGCAGTTTTAAACTGTTGAGCCAGCTATTCAAGTTATAAATTTTTTAAATGGATAATTATAAAAACTGGATATATTAAAACACAAATAATAATATATATGAGTTACTAATATAAATGACATTAGTAACATAACGATAAAAGATATACGGTAAAACATTAGCAAAACTAAGCTCACCAAAAAGTACTGATATTTACTCATATCGATGAATTTTGAACTCGATAATAATAATATTAACTAACTTTTATTTTAATCAAAGGAATACAAAATATTAATAATAGTAATAATAATTTTATCTTTTTCAAAATATCTTGTTATAATAAAAATTATATAAAAATTCTAATTAATTTAAATTCTAGTTATCATAAAATTAATTCTGTAAAATATCTTATTATATAAAAATTATATAATAACTTTAATTTAACCAAATTCAAATGATAATAATAATTATAAAAATTAAGTTAATTTTAACTAATAAAATAATTTCTAAGAAATAGTTGAGATTAATAGAATAAATATAATTAAGTTAAATTTTAATAATTATAAAATTTTATTTAATTATTTTTGGTAAAATAGTTTTTTTTTTAAAAAATAAAATCTCAACAAATATAATAATTCATAAATAACTTAACTATTTGATTTTCAAAAACTTAGGATGTTACATGATCTCATTTATTGTTATAAGTGTTGAATTAAATAAGTCATTATTATTTTTGATTTGGATAAATGAGATTAAAATCATTGATACTATTTTATTTGAGTTTTAGGGTTTTATGAGTGTCACACTCAAGTATAAATAATGACTTCAGTATTTTGGTCTCCAACATATCAAACTTGTCTCTGTAGCTCTTTTTCCACAGTAGATTTGTGATTCAGCTCTATCAGGGATACATAAAGTTTTGGTTGACAAAGATCAAATAACCACAAGAGCCAAGCTCTATGATCTCAATCATGCTCTTGAATGAAGGGACTCTTCCACGCTCTTAGTTATATTTCTTAATAATTTAACATGGATGATCTTGAGGTTGAGAAATTCTAAAATTTTCAGATAAAATAAAATTTTTATTCAATCAAATGATGATAAATAATTTTATTGAATTAAATTATATTAATGTGATCATTGGATGATAAAGAATGCTAGAAAAATAAATAAATAATATTTTAAGAGTATAGAAACATTAAATTGTCATTTTAATTTATTTTTTTAATCAACGACAATAAATATCTTGAATTAATTAAATTTTTATAAAAAATTATATACCTAAAATTATTTCATTTCTTCAAAAATCTTTAGAACATACAATGGTTCAATGAAAGGTTGACTATTGAAAATTAAATATAATATTTTTAAATTTATATTTTCAATAAAAAGATGTACTTAGTTCTATCAATCCTAAATAATTCTATATTCACTATTAATTATCCATCTAAATAATCCTAACATTGATAGAATATTATTTTTAGATGCAAAAAATTTAAAACATGTTTATTCTATTTCAAAAATCAACATTCATGTTTAACTTAGGATTTCAACAAATATGGCAAAAAATATATTTTTTAGTTAAAAAAGTAAAACATCTATAAATATATTTTTGTACTTTAATTTTAGATTTTTTAAAAAAATTTGGCAAAAATAAAGGAATCAAATTATATTTCTATAACATATATAAGAATGCATATTACACATAAATAAAAAATTTTAGGTGTAATCAGAACAAATACATAAATTAAAGTAAAATTTAGAAAAATAAGAACCAATAAAACATTGAAGGAAAGAAATATAAATAGAAGAGAAACAAAATTATTAGACAAAAGAGAAATAATTTAATAAATTTTATGTATATATAAAAAAGGAATAAAAAGAAGATATATAGTACCTTATTTAATTTAGCAAGATTTATAAAAATTAACACATAGAATAAAAATAATAAAAAATAAAAATAAAAGAAACTAAATATCTAAATTAATATAAAAAATAAAAAATAATAAAATAATGATAATCCATCATGATTTTAATCTTTTAATATAATTAATTAATAACAATATGATTAGTCTATCATAATCTTAATCTAAGCTTTTAATATAATTAATTCTAATTAAGTAATCAAATAAATTGAATATAAATATGTCTAAAATATTAAAATTTTATTAATGCATTAATTGAAATATATTATTAGAACATAAAGATGCAAGAATTAAAATAACTTAAATTTATTAACTTTAATTAGTTAAATTAGCATAAAATAAGCAAGAAATGTTTAATTACTCTATTAGTCCCTATAGTTTTATCAAATTTTTAATTAGATTTCTATACTTTTTTTCTTTTCAATTGAGTCCCTATATTGCTTTAATTTTGTAATTAAGTCCTTCCTAGTGTAAAAAATATTAGAGTTAACTGAATATTTTTTTGCAAATTGAAGGTATTTATAATTAAAAACTTAATTAAATCTTGGATCGCATGTATTTTGATAAAAATATTATGTTAATTTTAACATTTTTAACATGAAAAGTACATAATTACAAAATTAAAGGCAGTGTAGGGACTCAATTGAAAGGAAAAAAAAGTATAAGGACCTAATTAAAAATTTAGTGAAATTATAGGGACCAATAGAGTAATTAAACCAGAAAGAAATAATTAATCAGATAAAATAAATTTAAAAATATTACTGAGCAAAGTAAATGTCACAATAATTATATTACTAATTGAAAAAAAAATTAATCAATTCAAATTTTTATTTAAAATAGACAATTAAAGATCACTAGTGAATAAAAATAAATAGGATATAATAAAGAATACTTTTGGTAGTATAAAAAATTAAATTAAATTATTCTATACAAATTTTATTTTTTCCCTTATTATCATTTAAGTTAACATTAATGCATGGTAAAAACTAATTTTAAATAGCCTCAATTTATATTTTACAACATAATTGAAGCACAATTTATAATTTTTTATTTTGTGATTAATCAATATTTTTTAAATTTTTTGGTTAAGTCTTCTGTATTTTATGATTGATAAATTTTCTCTATAAAATACAAATTTATGATAAATTATTACAATCATAATTAATTAAGAAAATCAAGAAAAAATTATAAAAAAATCAAATAAAAGATAAAAAATAGAGTAAAAATTTATTTTGAAACTAAAAATTTATCAATTGTGTTAGAAATTCTAAAAATTTGTATCTTATTATATAATTAATTTTTTTACTCACTTCAACTTCATTATCTCTTTGTATCCAAAAAGTATATAATGTCACACTTATTTAAAAAAAGATGAAACTTTTCAAATACACGGTATAATGTATAATTTAAGAACAATAAGATAAAAAAATCTAAAATTTTATAATAGTATTTGAAAATTTTAATGATGATAATGCAAAGAGTTTAAATCGACCAACTAAATTCAATAGTTATCCTTTACATCTTATTTAAATTTGAATTTTAAAATTTAATTTATATCTTCTTTTTTTCTCCTAATATAAATTATTTTTGACAAAAAACAGAAAAAATTCTATTAAATAAAAAAATTCTATCAAAAAATTATTATAAGGAGATTTACAATTAGAGAAGAAAATAATAAATGTATTAATAATAATAAAGAAAAAGAAATAAAGTTCATATTAAAGAATGTTAGAAAAGAAATAATAAAGTTCATATTAATAATAATGCTAAGAAATGATGTTGCTGCTTTAGGCTTCTAACCTCCACCTTTGGCCATTGTATAGGTGCTAAGAGAATCAAAATAATAAAAACATAATATCTTATAATAAATATTCAGATATGTTAAATAATGCTAATTGATCTAATTGATCCTAACTATACACTAGCACTCCCCTCAAACTCAAGTTGTTGAAATTTATTTGAAATAACTAGATAAAAAAATGCATAAACTGATAGAATGAGTGCAGATGAAATTGCCCTTAGAAAGCGCAAACGAAATTGTTGGAAAGAAGTGAAAACAGAACCGCCGGAAGGAAGCGCAGACGGAACTGCCACAAGGAAACGTAGACAGAACTCCCACAAGAAAATGTAGACAGAACTGCCAGAAGGAAGCGCAGGTGAAACTTTCGAAAGGGAACGCATACGGAACTGCCGGAAGAGAACACAGATGAAACTGCCGCAAGAGTGGCCAACTGCCGAAAAACTGTTGAGAAGATGGGAACTACCAAAACACTGCTGAAAAGTGACAAAGTGCGAATAGTTGACAAACTATCACAAGGTGACGAAAAACATATAGTTTCTCCATGAGAATAAGTAAGTAGTGGATAAGCTAATTGGTGAGGTTAGAAAAGCATCAAAGCATTGACAAAAGAGAAGGAAAAAAATGACGTAGAAGAAAGATATTAAAAGTATTGTAATTTCAACAGAAGAAAATCAATTTATCCTCCTCAAGAAGGATACCATGGTTCTGATACCATGTTAGAAAGGGAAGAGGGAGCAATAGAAAAAAGGTTTATGAGTATTCAAGTTGTGTAGAATGATACAATATAGAAGGGTATTTATAGGTGATAAGAGAATCGAAATAATAAAAACGTAATATTCTATAATAAATATTCATATATGTTGAATAATGCTAATTGATCTAATTAATCCTAATTATACTCTAACAATTATATTTAATTAATTGATATATATAATATTAAGTTGTGTGATATTTAAATATCTAATCAAATCAATTAGTTGATATAATTAATCTATCATAATGAATTGTATTTAATGAATTAAAAGAAATACATTAGGAAACACTCTCATAAGCATGTCACGTCAGCTTTATCATTAACTGAAAAAATCTGATTTTTATATAATATAATAGATTAAATTAAAATGGCTTTTAATAAGCACAAGTAACAATGAATGTGTTTTGTAAAATAATTTTTAAAATTTAAAAATATTATAATAAATATTTCCTCGACATGAAGGCATTTCAACTATAGATTGTGTCGATATGAAGAAATTAGTTAAAATTAGCAATAAATGTAGATACGAATAGGTCAAAGTCAAAAGAAAGATGGTACAAGAGCATCGAAGTCGAAAATCAGTTATTGTATTTTTTTAACATCAAGACTTGTTACTCGACTTTCAAGCTGAGTTTAAAACATAGGTGCAAAATTTGAGGAGCAAACTAAAGAGAACGTGAGACTTGAAGACCAAGGTAAAGGAAGACGTGAAATGTCAAAACTTGGGAGTCAAGATCCTTCATGGTCAATGCAAGGTCATGGCCTGAGAAAAAAGAGGAAGTTATATCGTAGTCAAGATTCTTCACGGTCAAGTCTATCCTCGTAATCTATAAATAGGAGAAGTTCAGAAGAGTTTAGGGACTTCAATAAAAAACACTTCATGATGACACAAAAATTCTACAAAAATTCCCAGTCCTAACGAATCAACGGAAGATCATGGAGTGCAAGTGCATGTGAGTGTCAAGAGTTCATTTTTATTTTAGTTTTCTTTGTTTTTTTTCATTTTAATTCATTTCTTTTCATTTCTTTGCTTTCAATATTTTATTGTTACTTTGATTTCTTTCAATTTCAATTTTATTCTTTCATTTATTTTACATACTTCCTTTATTTGTTACAATTTGCCACCAGTATTTCAACGCAGTTTGTTTTGACACAAATGGTAAGTAATTTCCGAGTCGAACCCATTTTTTTCAAAGAAGTTGTATCTGCTCATCGAACTAAGATCTTGATACAAGCTTGATTCGACACCTTATCGAGGTTACCAAAAATCAAGTGAAACAATTTGGTATGCCCAGTGAGACACTAGGTTAAGTAACGTGTCAAATTTTGCATGCGATTACGCAGTAAAAATTAATAATGTCTGATAGAGCCTCTACTTTAACGGATACGTTGAATAATAATACTAGTAAAAATATAAGAGGTCCAGAGACAGAGGCTAGTCCATCAAGTCGAAGGATGAACCCTGTGATCATAGAAGGAGTCTCTTTGACTGTACCTAATACATGGCCTCCATATGGACTGCTTCCAATTTACTCTCCACCAATGGAAGACCCTAACATGGGATTTATAGGAGGTACGACCACTATGAGAAATAACCCCTTGTATAACCCGACACCTCCTCTTTAGGGGTGTTCAAAACCGATCCGGACCGAACAAAACTGGTCAACCGAATCGAAAAAATTGAAAATCAAACAAACCGATAATAAAAAAAATCGAAAAAATCATATTTTGCTGTTTTTTGCGGTTCGGTTTGGTTTTTGGTTCTATTTTTTTTTGAAGATCCTAACCGAACCGGCCACCTAAAAAAACTCTAACAAAACCAATTCCCTCCCCTAAAATAGACCTAAACCCAGCGCCGCTTCACTCTCTACCAGCGAAGAAACCTCAAGCCTCAAGCCCCACTATCCCAGCCGAACCCCTTCCTTCCAGCACTGTCGTCCTCAACCGTCCACAAGACCGTCGCCAACTCGCGGGCAGTAGAATAGTGGACAACATCCTCAGGACGGCACTCACAATAGCCTTTGGCGTCATTGCCGACAGCACCCAGCCACCCACAGTACCGTTTTCTCCCTCGCGGACAGCACCAAGCACCCACAATATCGTCTCTTCCACGCCGAGTTTATGGAGCCTCCGAGCCAGGTATTCAGTTTTATTATTCTATATATTTGTTGCTTGATTGTTGATTGTTGTTCATTGCTAATTGTTGTTCATTATTTTATTGTTGATTTTTGAAATTACTAGTAATTGATGATTGTTGTTCATTGTTTATGGTTTATTGTTATTCTTTGTTCATTGTTGATTGATGATTGTTATTTATTACTAATTTTTTAATTCTTTTTTTTATTACTGATTATTTAAAATTTTTAGTAATTAGGTTGATGAAGGTAGCTATTTTGTAAAGTAGGTCAATGTTGTTCTTTTTCCCCTTATAATATTTGAAAGAAAACTACTTTTTGTTTCAGGTTGGGGAGATTATAAGCATATTTGAGAAGAATGGATTTTACTTGAAATGGTAACTTCTTTTGTTTTTGTTACTACTTAACACACGTGCTAACAATTTAGCTTAGAAACTCCACAAATTTTTAGTCTTATGCCAAAAGGCACTATGCTGACTTATCTACAAAGCCTTTATTTAATGGATTGTTCTAATATATTATCTCTGGTTCTATTGTTGCCATGGTCTGGGAGGGTAAAGGTGTTGTTGCAATTGGCCAAAAGTTGATTGGAGCAACAAACCCCTTGGCATCTGAGCGTGGAACTATCCATGGTGACTTCGCCATTGCATTGGAAGGTAACTATTTACTTAAACTCATCTCTATTTAACTGCATGGTTTCGTATGTGCTTTCCATAGATCTTGATCATAGGTCTGTGAAGTAAATTTCAGGTTGGCAAGTAAAATGGTTAATGTTGTAATCTTATTTTTGAAATAATTGGTCAAATTAATCATAAAATCAAGTGCACTTTAAATAAAGGTTGTAGTGGTCTATGTGTGTGGATTCTTTCTGATTGGAGTATTGGACCATGTCAGTTGTAGAATTTTAACATTGTTTGAATAAGGTAGCCCCTAGAATGGGTCCTAAGAGACGATGGTGAAGATTCACCTGTGACATGATCAAGTGCTTTTTCCAATTATTATTGTTCCTATTAATCATGTAACTGTCTTTTGATTTCAAGTTGGTTAGCTTAAAGAAGTTTCATTGTTTTGTTGGAGAGGACACCACAACGTGGCTATCTATTGCTGGAAATTTGTTTTAATTTTTTGTTATGTTGACTATTGAACCTTTAAACTTCTTTAATTGTCGTATTTTAATTTCTTTTGTCATTGAATTTCATTGGATCAAGACTTTTGTTAGTTATGGTGTACTTGTATACTATAATTTCAATGTTATTACTTTGTGAAATAGTATGACATATTTTTGTTTGAATTGATTGAAAACTGAACAAATCGAATCAAACCAAACCGATTTCAATTGGTTTGGTTTTGGTTCAGATGATCTCAATAAAAACTGAACCAAATCGAACCGCAGTTTAATTAATTGATTGGATCGGATGACTTTTCTTTAAAAAATCGAACCAAATCACACCGCGAACACCCCTACCTCCTCCTGGTTACCCTCTAGTGGGTATATCGACTCACTATAACCCTAATATGGCAAATTATAATTGATGGGTAAATTTTTGGTTGAGACAAAGATCTCTCCCAAAACAACACCAATCTAACTGGCAAGTGCACCGGGTCGCATCAAGTAATAAAAACTCACGGGAGTGAGGTCGATCCCACAGGGATTGAAGGATTGAGCAATTTTAGTTTAGTGGTTGATTTTGTCAAGCGAATCAAGATTTGGTTGATTGATGGGTAACTTGCAGAATTTAAATTGCATTGAAAGTAAAGAGAACAAGAATTAAATTGCTGAATCTTAAAGAGCAAGAAAGTAAATGGCAGAAACTTAAAGAGCAAGTAATGTAAATTGCAAGAATCTTAAATGACAAGAAATGTAAATGGCTTGAAATGTAAAGGGGATTGGGACTTGGATTTGTAGGAATTAAACAAAGAAAAGTTAAATTGCATCAAACAGAAAGTAAATGGGAATTGGGGTTGAATCAGATTCAAAACATAAAAGTAAATGAACAAGTAAAGCAAGAAATAGGAAATTGAAAGGATGAATCAAGATCTCAGGACCCAAGAGACTAGAAAACCAAGTCTAGATCTCAATGCCTTCCTAGATCCAACAAGAGCAATAGCAATGGAATTGTAAATTGCAAAGAGATTAGATGAAGAAGCAATGAACCGAATTGGAAATTAAATTGCAGTGAAAATCAACAGAGAGATCTAAGGTGAGATTGAAACAGAATTCCTTCAATTCTCCAACCCAAGATCCAAGACAAGTGTAATTGAAATTGAAAGCAATTAAACTCAGAAAATAAAGATCATTCAAGCTCCCAAAATCAAGAGAAAACTCTCTGAAAACTCAAAAAGGAAGCTCCCCGAATAACTTGAATTCTAGCCTATTTATACACTTTCTTCAATTGATCTTCAAGCCTTGAGTTGGGCCTTTGCTCTTGGTGGAATTGGGTTGAAATAGGCCTTGGTTGATTTCTCTTGAAGTTTGGAGAGAAACCCAAGTGAATCAATTGAACCGGATTTGAGTTTTGCAAAGTTGGATTTAAAATTAGCCTCAAAGTTAGGGGGCTAACTTTGAGGCCAACTTTTTCTAGCAGCAAACATATTCTGCTGCACTTCACGTTGGAGCCAACGTTAGGGGGCTAACTTTGACCCTAACGTTGGCCTTGCTTTGTGTTGGTGTGGCGCCAACGTTAGCCTCCAAGTTAGGGGGCTAACGTTGGCGCAAACGTTGGCAGCCCCTGGAGGACAATTCACATGCCAACGTTAGCCTCCAAGTTAGGGGGCTAACGTTGGCGCAAACGTTGGCAGCCCCTGGGAGTAATCTTCATGCCAACGTTAGCCTCCAAGTTAGGGGGCTAACGTTGGCGCAAACGTTGGCACACCCTGGGGAGAATTTCTCATGCCAACGTTAGCCTCCAAGTTAGGGGGCTAACGTTGGCGCAAACGTTGGCACA
>NC_029774.3:94209359-94214688 GCF_000817695.3 Arachis duranensis | reverse complement strand
GTTCAAGCTATTGGTGTCCAGCTTTGCTTCTTTTTGTTTTCTTTGGTTCTGCCACCTTTTGGCTATCTTTTTTTTTTCTTTCTTTTTTTGTTTTTCTTTTGAACCAAGGATTTTCTTATTGAGGTTCATAGACAGTAGGTCACTCTCTACTTAGAAAAAGACATTCTAGTCCACTTATTCACTAATAGTGAGTTCTTATACAATCACACACATACCACCACTTACATTTATTCTATTTCTTTCTAACAGTGAACCATCTCATTTCACAATCAAACATTTCTTTTATTGAATTAAAGATGCAGGGGACAGACATGCTTCTTGTTAAGTGAAAGTAAACACACAAGCACAAGCTTAAACTAGCTTACTTATTTTAAGGTAAACACACATAATGCAAAGACTATTAAAATGACAACTTAAGGATGCAAGGACACTTCAACAGATAGAATGCATGCTTTTTCTTTGTAGTGATGAATAAGGAGCAAGTCCACCTTTTATTTGTCATGCTTTTTCTTTCTTCTTTCATATACTTGGTTGTTGGTGTTCCCTGTGTCCATGTTTGTTGTCTGTTGACCTCTCCAAAACCCAGCTTTGTTCATCGTCTCCTCTACTCTATCTTCAAGCATCATGGCTTTGTTTGCTTCTATTTCACTTTTATTTTTGAAGAACTCCTCATATGTTGGGAATGCTGGATCCATGTTGTGCAGATGTTCACCCACATAATTCAGTTTGATTTGACTATTAATGTTGTAGTCGGCTTGGACTTCATATCTTGCATCTTGGAGGGTTGTAAACTCATTGATAGCTCTCATGGTTTCGGCCTGCATTTGTGCCAACTTCCCAAATGCCTCATGAGATTGAAAGGCATGTTCTTCTTGCATTGCAATGAATTTTGACTCAAACTCATTTTGTTGATTCATCATTTGCAGCTGCCATTCTTTTTGTTCTTGTTGATGCTTCAAGTATTGTGAATGGTACTCTTCTTGCCTTTCTTGAATTCTTGTGTATTGGTGTGATAATCTTCCAATTGCTTCTTGCATTTGAGTCATGTCCATATTGCCTTGTGGGACAAAGTGCGGCTGTTCCTCCTCTTCTTGTGATTCTTCTTCTGGTTGTAGCTCATCTTCTTCCATTGGTTCTTCTCTTTGCCTTCTTCCATGTGGTCTTCGGCCATGATGTGCTTCGGGAGTCGTTGTCATTCTTTCAATGGTTATGGGTAAGCCTTGACTTATCCACTTTGGATTCTCATCTTCCAGTGGTACTTTAGCCTTCACACACAACCTCCAAATGGTACTTGGATAGTATAACCAAGATCCGGATGAATTCTTCTCAGCAATTCGTTGGATATCTTTTGCAAGGATTTCATGGACTTTGACCTCTCCTCCCACAATGATGCAATGTAACATCACAACTCTCTTCTTGTTGACTTCTGAAGTGTTGACTGTGCCCAGAATTGATCTTTTCATCAACTCATACCATCCTTTTGCTTCCGGGGTGAGGTCACATCTCTTCAAATACTTATATCGGTTCTTGCCATCTCCTTCCCATTCGGAGTTCTCTACACAAATATCTCTAGCAATCTCATCATAATCCTGATCCTCATTCAACCTTTGTTGGTATCCTGGTTCATTAAAGCGGACTGACTTTAGCCCCAAGACTTTCTTGATTGCATTCGAGCTAAAATCTACTTCCACTCCCCGCACATAGCTCTTGTATGTTGGTGGCTCACGCATGTCAAGCCTTGGGACGTTGGCATAAAATTCTCTTACAATATTGGCATTGATTCGGGTATCTGGTGATGTAAGCTCCTCCCACCTCCTCTTTTGAATTTTGTTCTTCATTTCTTGACATCCATCATCCGGAAATAAGAATGGAATTTCTGGATAGATTTTCTTGTCGTTCATCCACTCCATTTGAAATTGATGGTATGAAGACTTGAATCTCCATCGGTCATATTCAGGGGTGCTCTCCTCCACCATAGGTTCTTTTCCTTTTCTTCGTTTGGTTCTTGATGAGGAGGCCATGATCACTTAGTTGGTGGAGTTTTGTAAGGTTAGAGGGGGTGTGAAGAGTGTTGGGGAGTTTGATGTGAGTTTGGGGCACAAAGAGGTGAGATCGAATTGGTTGGGGTAAGAATTGATGAAGGGATGTTTAGATTGTTGGAAAGAAGTGTTGCACTGAGCTTATGATGAAGGATGAAAGAATTGAGGTTTCAAAGCCACAAGGATTCGGTTATGTGCATGGCTTAAAGGTAGTGAGCTTTTTAAATGAGCAATGAAAGGCTAGGATGAAATTGGACTCATGGGAATCAAAGGTATGCATGAAAAGATGAATGAAGACAAAATATGCTCCTTGCCTTGCCTTTGCCATGACCAACTTCTGAGGAATGGCAGATTCTCTTTTTGATGTGATGATATTTTGTCCTTATGCTATGCTTTTCCTTTGTCTTGTCTCTTTCATTGAAGATTCTTTGACTACCTAATCATCACAACAAGACAACACACATTAGCTTATTTAACCGTGGCTAGAGTTGTTCTTTTTATAAAAAATTGTGAACCATCAATCCTTACACTATTTGAGCCGTGACACTCTCTTAGGAGGATACCAAACTTAATGTTTGGTTATGTGCAAAGAAAATGAGTTTTTTTTCCTCCAATTAGTGTAATTCACATGTCAAATGTTCATAAGAATTGTTTTTGTTTCACTTTCTTTTTCTCTCTTTTTTTTTTCATGAAGGATCAATTGTGTTTCTTAAATTGGTGCATCAAAGTTTGATGGACACCAAACTTGTTTCTTGTTAAAGGTTACACCACAATTAATTCCTTCATCATCAAGTCAAAATTTTCTATTTAAGAGGTTTTGGAAGAAAAACAATTTGTATGATTATTGATGCATGAATTCCTAATTTTCATGAAGTTATGTGAACACCAAACTTAGTGTTTGGCTATATGCTTTATCAAGACACTTTAAGCATGTAAAACGGAATTATTGCTTGAAAGCATACCAACTTTAGGCAATGCATGCAGTTAATGATCCTGTTCATGAAAGGAAAAGGAGTTCATGCTCAAATGCTCACAACTTATTGAATTTAAAATGACATGAATTTTAAAGCATGGGTTGCCTCCCATGAAGCGCTCTTTTATTGTCATTAGCTTGACATTGAGGCTCTTTCTTTATGGTGGTTGGTGCTTGTAGGGCCTTAATTTGTCTCCCCTGACTGTGATCCTCTTCCTTGTTTTCTGATGTTCAATCTCAGCATGCTCTAAAGAGAGTATGTTGCTGACAAAGTAGTAATCCTCAGTTTGTTGATTTGCACCTAACTGTTGATATATCAGTTGCACTTTGTCACCTTTAGAAAGCCCCTCTGTTGGGATCCTCCTGTTCTTCCAACCCCTTTTCGTTTTGTTTCTGTGTTTCATCTTTCCTTTTGTTGATCTTCCTTTTCTGGCCATGGCCTTCTCTTGGGGGCCTCTCTTCTCAGTGGCTAATAATCCAATATCTTCTTGAGCTTCTTCATTGATTTGCACAATCCTTGTCCTTGGGGTATTGCTATGACTTCCCTTGTCATTTTCTTCTTTCAGCTGTGATCCTCCCTTATCAATTTCCATATAGTCTTTCTTCTTTTCACTAAACTGTGCCTCTGGTAAGACCTTCAGAATGACATTCTGATCATGCATCCTGAGAGTTAACTCCCCTTTCTCTATGTCTATGATGGCTCTAGCCGTGGCCAAGAATGGCCTTCCTAATATAACAGAGTCACCATCATCCTCGTCTGACTCTAGAACCACAAAGTCAGCAGGATATATAAAGCTGTCCACCTTGACCAAGAGATTTTCAACTACACCCCTAGGGTGCACCATTGACTTATCTACCAGCTCCAGCGACATTTGTACTGGTTTGACTTCCTCTATGTGCAGCTTTTTCACCAGGGAGGACGGCATCAAATTAATACTTGCTCCGAGATCGCACATTGCTTTAGTGACGGTTACTTCCCCAATGGTGCAAGGTAACAAGAAACTCCCTGGGTCCTCAAGCTTGGGAGGCAGCCCTTTTTGAATCAAGACTTTATTGAATCTCTGAGGATATGGCAGTGGAGGTGTGATGCTCTTTCCTATTTGCTGCTGTCTTTGAGTCTTTTCCTTTGAGCTATGTGGCTGGTTGTCCTTCTCCTTGAGTTTCTCAGTGCTTTTGTTTGGCATCTCCTCTTGATCCTTAGCTTGATCTGCTTTTGTTTGCTTCTCATCCTCTGTTGGTTCTTTGGTGCTCTCTTTTTGCTTCTTTGTAGTGTCATTGTTGCTCATCAATATTCTCCCACTTCTCAATTGGATTGCCTTGCATTCCTCCTTGGGATTTGGGATTGTGTCACTAGGCAGTGAGCTTGAAGGTCTCTCAACAGAAATTTGCTTGGAGATTTGCCCGATCTGCCTTTCTAGGCTCTTTATGGAAGCCTCATGGTTTTTGTTTGTTATTTCCTAGAGTTTCAACATTTTTTCTATCATGGTTTCCAAGTTGGTGAGTCTTTGGGGTTCAGGTGGTGCTTGTGGTGGGTTATGAACTGTGGTTGGTGGATGATAAGCATTTTGGTTGGTGGATTGGTTAGTGGGTTGGTACTGGTTGAGATTGGGGTAGTTGTTTTGAGGTTTTCTATAAGTGTTTTGGTTAATTTGCTGCTGGTTGAAATTTTGGTTGTTTCTTGGGTTGTTTTGGTTTGAGTTCCTCTGCCATGGTTGTTGGTGGTTTTGAGTGTCTCCCCATCTGAGGTTGGGGTGATTCTTCCATGAGGGGTTGTAAGTGTCACCATAGAACTCGTTTGGATTCGAATGCATGTACTGGACTTGTTCCTGTTGCTGCTCTTCTTGAACTTCTTCATTTTGCCCCCATGTGGTTGATGGTTGGCTAGTGTTAACTGCTGCAACTTGGAGGCTATCAATCCTCTTGGTCATTTGCTCAAATTGTTGTTGAATTTGCTGCTGCATTAATTTGTTTTGAGCCAGGATTGAATCCACTCCTTCTAGCTCCATTACTCCTCTTCTTTGTGATGGTTGGCGGCTTCTTTGATGAGCAAAGAAATATTGGTTGTTAGCCACCATATCAATAAGTTCTTGAGCCTCTTCTGCAGTTTTCATGAGTTGCAAGGAACCTCCAGCTGAGTGATCCAAGGATTCCTGAGACTTCAGTGTTAAGCCTTCATAGAAGTTTTGCAGCTTCTCCCATTCATTAAACATGGCAGGGGGGCATTTTCTGACTAGAGCCTTGTACCTCTCCCATGCCTCATAAATAGGTTCAGCCTCCATTTGTGTGAATGTTTGTACCTCAGCCTTCAACCTTATAA
>NC_029774.3:94203064-94207088 GCF_000817695.3 Arachis duranensis | reverse complement strand
CATGCCAACGTTAGCCTCCAAGTTAGGGGGCTAACGTTGGCGCAAACGTTGGCAGCCCATGGGAGTAATCTTCATGCCAACGTTAGCCTCCAAGTTAGGGGGCTAACGTTGGCGCAAACTTTGGCCACCCTGGAGCATAATTTCTTATGCCAACGTTAGCCTCCAAGTTAGGGGGCTAACGTTGGCGCAAACTTTGGCTACCCTGGGTGAGAAATTTCAACTTCTCACGTTAGCCTTCAAGTTAGGGGGCTAACTTTGAGGCTAACTTTTTCACCAAAAGTTTGTGCCAAAGTTTGGGGGCTAACTTCAAGTCCAACTTCATTTATTCCTGGTTTAATTTCACTTGTTTCATTGTTCTCTCTTAGCTTCTAGCATTTCCTTCTTACTTCACCCTTTTCCAAGCTTTCTTCACCTATCATAAATCAACCAAACATATCAAAGCTATGCTCAAAATCATGAGATATTCATTCTACACTAATATGCACCAATTATGGCATCAAACCTCATGAAATTGCATGAAATCATATATGGTTGGTTTAATCAAAGGAAGCATGAAAATCTACCTAAATTAGCTTGCTTAAGCCTCAAGAAAGTGCATAATTCAATTAAAAACAAAAGAAAGAGACTAGTAAAACTAGGCTAAGATGACTTGTCATCAATAATGATTATCAATATTTGATGAGCAATTTCCCATATTTAGGATTGGTGCCCTTGTCCTTGTAACCTAATGTAGAAATTTCGTTTCAACACAAGGCACAGGGACAACCCTAGTAAACTTGCCAGTTGGTGGACGACGTGCCTCCATATTTTCAGAGATGTCAAGATAATTTCTATAGGAACAACATCTCCTAATACGGTTGAATCTTTGGCTGTGTTTAGACAACAAAGTGAAGATAACCATCATGATTTAGTCAATATACTTACACAGCAGATGGCTACAGTTTTAAATCTTATAGTGAAAAATAATAATGCAAGAATAGAGCAGATAGCTTGACATGTCGATCATATTACAGGAGCATTCAATCGACCATTTATACCACCAATAGGTGGAATGTAGGTTAATAATTCTCCTCTAATATTAAATAGAGGAGATGATCCAAATAGAATTTTGAATTAGGTTAGATCAAACAATGTTTCTCAAGCTTATGGCCAGAATATAACCCAAGCTGTCGAACATATTTTGAATAGAGCAAGGTTAAATATACGGGTGACAAATCAACCCTATTTTATACCCCCTTTACAGATTATGTTTTATAAGCTGAACTCCCCAGGGAAGTCAAAATTCCCAAATCCCTCACTAAGTGTGCAAGTGAGAGTGGAGAATCGACAGTCGAGCATATATCTCGTTATATAGTCAAAATTGGTGAAATAGATGGTAATGAATATTTGAAAATGAGATATTTTCACTCTTCTCTGAAAAAAAATATATTCACATGGTTTTCAAACTTGCAACCTAACTCAATCCATAGCTGGGTTCAATTAGAAAGAAGTTTTCATGATCAATTCTTTAGAGGAAATGAAAGTAACGTTGTCTGATTTATTAACAGTGAGAAGGAAAAAATCTAAGTCGGTTAATGACTATTTGATTCGATTCAAGTATATGAGAAACAAATATTTTACTCCTATTCCTGAACCTAAAATAGTCAAAATGGCCATCAATAGTCTCGACTTCAATATCGAAAGAAATTAGTAAACCAGCAATTTCTCGACTTGGCTCAGTTAGTTGATAAAGTTCAATAAATTAAAAATTAAATAAAAAAAGAACTCGAGTCAAGCAAAAGAAAGCTTTTCACTAAAAAGATAAATTATGTCGATTGTGTGAGTGAAGAGTTGGACAATGAGTCTACCTTTGGTACAGAATTAAAATATGAACCCCCATATGTGTGTCGATCTCTTAATCCAGCAAAAGACAAAACTCCTTTGTCAGGAGGAAAAAGTTATTTTTTTGATTTGACAAAAGCTAAACAAATTTTTGACATGTTATTGAAAGAAAAACAACTTGTACTCCCTAAAGGAAAAAAATGCCATTTGTTTTTGAAATTAGAAATAAAAAATTTTGTAAATTTCATCTAGACTGTGGTCATCATACTAGTAATTGTATATGTTTTAAGGACTTAATACAAAAGGAAATTGAAGATGGTTATAAAGTTCACAGAGAAACCTGAGATGAAAGTGGACTCTGGTCCTTTCCAGGTCATGTCGAACTTTGCAGAAATAAAAGAATTTACTTTCTCGATTAACATGGCCTATATAAAAAAATTATTAGCTCGACATATTTGAAACAGAAAGACCCATCTATCGAAAGGCAGAAGAGGACCTGTTAAATTTTTTACTAAGGCAAAGAGAAGAGGAAGAAAATGTTGCTATTTGTCCTCAATACAGTGCTTTGGTCGACGGCTCAGCTAACAAGACTTTTGACTCATACAAAAAGAGTCGAGAACGCATTTATCAAGATAAACTGCTTTTTTACTGTTTATTTTGTACTGAATTGAGTGAATTTTATCCCTTATTCTCACACTTATTCATAGAATTCGCATGTTTTGCATTTTTCTTCCTAATTTTGTGCTATGATTGAAAACATGATTCTTTGGCATTAAATTTGATAATTTTAATCCTCTCTTATTACCATTCGATGCCGTGATATGTTTGTTAAGTATTTTCAGGGTTTATAGGGTAGGAATGACTTAGAGGATGGAAAGGAAGCATGCAAAAGTGGAAGGAATACAAGAAATTGAAGGAATTGCTAAGCAGTCAATCCTGACCTCTTCGTACTAAATCGATCATAGCTTGAGCTACAAAGGTCTGAATGAGGCAGTTTCAGTTGCGTTGGAAAACTAACATACGGGACTTCAAAATAATATGCAATTTGCCATAGTTGCCTTGCCGTTAGGTGATGCACACGTGTGGTATGACGCATACGCGTGATCGGTGTGGCAGACAAGCGACGCGTATGCGTGACAAATCGTTACGTGCTGCAGATATCAGAAGATGCTGGGGGTGATTTCTGGGTTGGTTTTGCCTCAGTTCCAAGCCCGAAAACATAGCTTAGAGGGTGCAGAGTGGGGGAATCATGGATTCACACTTTCATTCATACATAATTTTAGGTTTAGATGTAGTTTTCTAGGTTTTAGGATTTCTTCTTCCAATTTCTCTTTAGATTCAGGTTCAATTTTCCTTTAAATTTGTTTTCTCTTACTTTTACTTGTTTAAACACTTTAGTTCATCTTCTTCTCTTATTAATTTCCCTTTTTCACCATTTTTTATATTTATAATCTCTTGTTACGTTTGGTTTCTTTTAATGAAATTTATGTTCTCTATGTTTATTGTTATTCTCTTTAATTGTTAGTCATTTATGTTTGCAAGTGGTTGTTTAGATTTTATTATCTCTTATTAGTTTTTTATGCTTTTATTTTATGCCTTCCAAGTGTTTGATAAAATGCTTGCTTAGGTTTTAAATTAGATTTTATGTTCTTAACTTGGATTAATCAATTAGAGACTCTTGAGTTATCAAAACTCATTTGTTGATTGGTAAATGAAGATTGCCGGTTAGCTTGTACTTCATCAAAGCTAGTCTCTCACTTTGCGTTGACTAGGACTTGTGAACTCAAGTTAATTGTATGCACTTGACCTTCCTCCATTGGTTAGATGTTAACTAAGTGAAGGAAACTCGCATTTACCATCACAATTGACAATGATAATGAGGATAGAACTTCTAATTATCAATCCTTTCTAAGAGCTTTCTTAGTTACTAATTTATTTTCTTGTTATTCACATTCCTTAAACTCAAAACTGGTGCACGAAATTGTGATCACACTTTTCACAACTCCGCACAACTAACCAGCAAGTGCACTGGGTCGTCCAAGTAATAAAACCTTACGTGAGTAAGGGTCGATCCCACAGAGATTGTCGGCTTGAAGCAAGATATGGTCATCTTGTAAATCTCAGTCAGGAGGATTCAAATGGTTACGAGGTACTGATAATTAAAAGGTAAATAAAACGGAAAATACCATAGAGATACTTATGT
>NC_029774.3:94202252-94202964 GCF_000817695.3 Arachis duranensis | reverse complement strand
AAGACTTGTCAAGAACAACTTGAAGATCATGAAGAACACTATGAATGCATGGATTTTTCGAAAAAATGCAAGAAAAAATTTAAAAGCATGCAATTGACACCAAACTTAAAAATTAACACAAGACTCAAACAAGAACACAAAATATTTTTGATTTTTATGATTTTCTAATTTTTTTGTATTTTCATTAATTTTTTTTTGAAAAACATTTTTTTTTGAAAAACGAAAAAGAAAAGAAAAATTTTTGAAAAAGTTTTTGAAAAGAAAATTACCCAATCTGAGCAACAAGATGAACCGTCAGTTGTCCATACTCGAACAATCCCCGGCAACGGCGCCAAAAACTTGGTGTACGAAATTGTGATCACTGTTCTTTGAGTTGTACTCATTGTAAAATTATGGAATTTAGAAATTGGCACGTGGTGCACGAAATTGCAATCACACTTTTGCAATCCCGCACAACTAACCAGCAAGTGTACTGGGTCGTCCAAGTAATACCTTGCGTGAGCAAGGTCGATCCCACAGAGATTGTCGGCTTGAAGCAAGCTATGGTTATCTTGTAAATCTTAGTCAGGATATCAGAAATTATCAGGATTGATTGTGAAAAGCAAAAGAACATGAAATGATTACTTGTTTTGCAGTAATGGAGAATAGGTTGAGGTTTGGAGATGCTCCATCTTCTGAATCTCTGCTTTCCTACTGTCTTCTTCTTCAAGCA
>NC_029774.3:94195761-94197904 GCF_000817695.3 Arachis duranensis | reverse complement strand
CAGAAATGAGTGCCCCCATCACTGATTAGCACTCTGGGCACTCCAAACCTGCTGAAAATGTTTTTCTGGAGGAATTTCAGTACGGTCTTGGTATCATTAGTGGGTGTAGCAATCGCTTCTACCCACTTAGATACATAGTCTACTGCCACTAGAATGTAGGTGTTTGAGTATGATTGTGGGAATGGCCCCATGAAGTCAATTCCCCATACATCAAACAGTTCTATCTCTAATATCCCTTGTTGAGGCATGGCATATCCATGAGGCAGGTTACCAGCTCTTTGGCAACTGTCACAGTTACACACAAACTCTCGGGAATCTTTATAGAGAGTAGGTCAGTAGAAGCCACATTGGAGGACTTTAGTGGCTGTTCGCTCACTTCGAAAATGTCCTCCATACTGTGATCCATGGCAGTGCCATAGGATCCTCTGTGCTTCTTCTCTGGGTATACATCTGCGGATCACTCCGTCAGCACATCTCTTAAAGAGATATGGTTCATCCCAGAGGTAGTACTTGGCATCTGAAATTAATTTCTTTCTCTGCACGTAGCTGTACTCTTTTGGAATGAACATCACAGCTTTAAAATTTGCAATATCTGCAAACCATGGAGCTTCCTGAATGGCAAAGAGTTGCTCATCTGGGAAAGTCTCAGAGATCTCAGTAGAAGGGAGGGACGCCCCAGCTACTGGCTCTATCCGGGACAGATGATCAACTACTTGGTTCTCTGTCTCTTTTCTGTCTCTTATTTCTATATCAAACTCTTGCAGAAGCAACACCCATCTTATAAGCCTGGGTTTTGAATCCTGCTTTGTGAGTAAGTATTTAAGAGCAGCATGGTCAGTGTACACAACCACTTTGGACCCCACTAGATAGGATCTAAACTTGTCAATGACATAGACTACTACAAGTAACTCTTTTTCTGTGGTTGTATAGTTCTTCTGTGCGTCATTTAGAACACGGCTGGCATAGTAAATGACGTGCAGAAGCTTGTTATGCCTCTGTCCCAACACTGCACCAATGGCATGGTCACTGGCATAACACATTAGTTCAAATGGTAATGTCCAATCTGGTGCAGAGATAACTGGTGCTGTGACCAGCTTAGCTTTCAGGGTCTCAAATGCTTGCAGACACTGTGTGTCAAACACAAATGGTGTGTCTACAGCTAACAGGTTACTCAGAGGTTTTGCGATTTTTGAAAAATCCTTTATAAACCTTTTGTAGAATCCTGCATGCCCCAGAAAACTTCTGATTGCCTTAACATTGGCAGGTGGTGGTAATTTTTCAATTACCTCTACCTTTGCCTTATCCACCTCTATTCCCTTGCTTGAAATTTTGTGTCCAAGGACAATTTCTTTAGTCACCATAAAGTGACATTTCTCCCAGTTTAAAACCAGGTTAGTTTCTTGGCATCTTTTCAAGACAAGTGCTAGGTGATTAAGACAGGAGCTAAATGAGTCTCCATATACTGAAAAGTCATCCATGAAGACTTCCAGAAATTTCTCTTCCATATCTGAGAAGATAGAGAGCATGCACCTCTGAAAGGTTGCAGGTGCATTGCACAGACCAAAAGGCATTCTCCTGTAGGCAAACATGCCAGAAGGGCAGGTGAATGCTGTTTTCTCTTGGTCCTGAGGATCTACTGCAATTTGGTTGTAGCCTGAATAGCCATCCAAATGGTCTTCATGTTCTTTGGTTAAGAACTTCTCTTGATTCCAAAGATTCTTTGGATTATTCTCTTTCTTTCCTCTTAAATTATTTTGTTTTCCTTTGGGAGCCATGATCTTGATGAATCTTGGCTTAGTGATCACGGAAAAGCACACCAAACTTAGAGGTTTGCTTGTCCTCAAGCAAAACGAAAAGAAAGAAGAGAAGAGAGGGAGAGAGGAAGAGGAAATTCAAATGGTGTGGGGAATGAGGGGTGAGAAACGTTTATTTATAGAGTGGGGGGAAGAGAATTTCGAAAAAAAGAAAAATTTGAAAAGAGATTTGAGGAGATATGGAAAGAAATTGAAAGAAGAGTGAGTTTTTGAACAAAATTTGGGAATGATTTGGAAGATTTGAAGACTGATTTTGAAAATTTGAAAGTGAATGATGAGAGATTGAAATGTGTTTTTGTAGAAAAATATGGGAAAGAAAAGGAAAGTTT
>NC_029774.3:94178783-94187431 GCF_000817695.3 Arachis duranensis | reverse complement strand
TGTTTTGGGCGTTCAACTCCGGATCATGACGTTTTTCTGGCGTTTAACTCCAGACAGCAGCGTGTACTTGGCGTTCAACGCCAAGTTACGTCGTCACTTTCCGAATAAAGTATGGACTATTATATATTGCTGGAAAGCTCTGGATGTCTACGTTCCAACGCCGTTAAGAGCGCGCCATTTGGAGTTTTGTAGCTCCAGAAAATCCATTTCGAGTGCAGGAAGGTCAGATTCCAACAGCATCAGCAGTCCTTTTGTCAGCCTTTTTCAGAGTTTTGCTCAAGTCGCTCAATTTCAGCCAGAATTTACCTGAAATCACAGAAAAACACACAAACTCATAGTAAAGTCCAGAAATGTGAATTTAACATAAAAACTAATAAAAACATCCCTAAAAGTAGCTCAAACTTACTAAAAACTATATAAAAACAATGCCAAAAAGCGTATAAATTATCCGCTCATCAGTGTTTTTCACTGCTTTTTCTTGCTTCAAGAATCAATTTTATGATTTTTCAGATTATCAATAATATTTCTCTTTTTTTCATTATTCTTTCAAGAGACAACAATTTTAACATCCATAAACTTCACTATAAAAAATATGCACTGTTCAATCATTCATTCAGAAAACAAAAAGTATTGCCACCACATCAAAATAATTAAACTAATTTCAAGATAGAATTTGAAATTCATATACTTCTTGTTCTTTTGCAAATAGAAATATTTTTCTTTTAAGAAAGGTGAAGAATTCATGGAACATTCATAGCCTTAAGACATAGACACTAGACACTAATGATCATATAACAAACATAAAGCATAAAAACCGAAAAATAGAAAAATAAAACAAGGAAATTAAACAACGGGTCCACCTTAGTGACGGCGGCTAGTTCTTCCTCTTGAAGATCCTATAGAGTGCTTAAGCTCCTCAATATCTCTTCCTTGCCTTTGTTTTTCCTCCCTCATGGCTCTTTGGTCCTCTCTAATTTCATGGAGGATAATGGAGTGCTCTTGGTGTTCCATCCTTAGTTGCTTCATATTGGAACTCAAATCTCCTAAAGAGGTGTTGAGTTGCTCCCAATAGTTGTGTGGAGGAAAATGCATCCCTTGAGGCATCTCAGGGATTTCTTGATAAGGGACTTCCTCATGCTCTTGTTGAGGTCCATGAGTGGGCTCTCTTGTTTGCTCCATCTTCTTTTTAGTGATGGGCTTGTCCTCTTCAATGATGATGTCTTCCTCTATGACAATTCCGGCTGAATTGCATAGGTGACAGATGAGATGAGGGAAAGCTAACCTTGCCAAAGTGGAGGGTTTGTCAGCCACCTTGTATAGTTCTAGAGGTATGATCTCATGAACTTCTACTTCCTCTCCAATCATGATACTACGGATCATGATAGCCCGATCCACAATTACTTCAGACTGGTTGCTAGTAGGAATAATATAGCATTGGATGAACTCTAACCATCCTCTAGCCATGGGTTTAAGGTCAAGCCTTCTCAGTTGAACCGGCTTACCTTTGGAGTCTCTCTTCCATTGGGCTTCTTCCACACAGATATCCATGAGGACTTGGTCCAACCTTTGATCAAAGTTGGCCCTTCTTGTGAAAGGATGAAGATCTCCTTGCATCATTGGCAAGTTGAATGCCAACCTCACGGTTTCCAGATTGAAATCCAAGTATTTCCTCCGAACCACTGTGAGCCAATTCTTTGGATTTGGGTTCACACTTTGATCATGGTTCTTAGTGATCTATGCATTAGCATAGAACTCTTGAACAATCAAGATTCTGACTTGTTGGATGGGGTTGGTGAGAACTTCCAATCCTCTTCTTTGAATCTCTCGTCGGATCTCCAGATATTCGCTCTTTTTGAGCTTGAAGGGGACTTCTGGGATCACCTTTTTCTTGGCCATAACTTTATAGAAGTGATCTTGATGGACCTTTGAGATGAATCTCTCCATCTCTCATGACTCGGAGGTGGAAGCAATTGCCTTTCCTTTTCTCTTTCTAGAGGTTTCTCCGGTCTTAAGTGCCATTAATGGTTATGGAAAAACAAAAAGCAACATTTTTTCCCACGCCAAAATTAAAAGGTTTGCTCGTCCTCGAGCAAAAAAAGAAAGAAAGGAGGAGGAGAAGCATAATTAGAGGAGATGGAGGTGGGTGAAGGGTTCGGCCAAGGGGGTAGGAAGTGTTGGTTATGTGTGAAAATGAAGGAGTGAAGGGGGTATTTATAGGGTAAGGGAGAGAAGAAATCCTTGTGAGAGGGGGTGGGTTTGGGAGGGAAATGGTTTTGAATTTGAATGGTGAGGTAGGTGGGGTTTATTTTGGGAAATAGTGGATGGATATGAGTGGTGGAGAGATTATGGGGAAGAGGGTAGGATTTGATAGGTGAATGGTGTTTGGAGGAAAGTGTTATGGAAAGGTGTGAAGAGGAGAGAGAGTGAGTTGGGGTAGGTGGGGATCCTGTGGGGTCCACAGATCCTGAGGTGTCAAGGATTTCTCATCCCTGCACCTTTCTGGCACATAAACGCCCTCTGTGTGCCATTTCTGGCATTTAACGCCAACTCTGGTCAAGGATTTCTCATCCCTGAACCTTTCTGGCATTTAAATGCCCACTGTGTGCCATTTCTAGTGTTAAATACCAGGCTGATCGCCATTTCTAGCGTTAAACGCCAGTCTGGCTGCCAATTCTGGTGTTTAACGCCCAGAATGCTGCCAGACTGGCCGTTAAACGCCCATTCTGCTACCCTTACTGGCATTTAACGCCAGCCAGATACCAGACACCCTTTTCTGGCGTTAAACGCCAGTCTCTGTGCCATTTCTGGCCTTTAACACCCAGAATGCTGCCAGACTGGGCGTTAAATGCCGATTTTGCTATCCTTACTGGCGTTTAAACGGCAGTAAGCCCGTCCTCCAGGGTGTGCTGTTTTTGATGCTGTTTTTGATTCCACTTTAATTCTGTAGCTATTTTTGTGACTTCACATGATCATCAACCTAAAGAAGACATAGAATAACACTAGAAAATAAAAAATGAGAAATTAATTAATATAGGTAAATAAGATTGGGTTGCCTCCCAATAAGCGCTTCTTTAATGTTAATAGCTTGACAGTGAGCTCTTATAGAGCTTCACAGATGCTCAGAGTATGATTGTGGTATCCCAACACCAAACTTAGAAGTTGAGTGTGGGGGCTCTGTCTGACTCTGTATTGAGAGAAGCTTTTCATGCTTCTTCTCCATGTTTACAGAAGAAGATCCTTGAGTCTTAAACACAAGGTAGTCCTCATTCAATTAAAGAACTAACTCTTCTCTGTCCACATCAATCACAGCCCTTGCTGTGGCTAGGAAGGGTCTTCCAAGGATGATGGATTCATCCTCATCCTTCCAAGTGTCTAGGATTATGAAGTCAGCAGGGATGTAAAGGCCTTCAACCTTCACTAAGACATCCTCTACAAGTTCATAAGCCTATTTCATTGATTTGTCTGCCATCTCTAGTGAGATTATTGCAACTTATACCTCAAAGATCCATAGTTTTTCCATCACAGATTGTGGCATGAGGTTGATACCTGACCCCAGGTCACACAGAGCCTTCTTAAAGGTCATGGTGCCTATGGTGCAAGGTATTAAGAAAATTTCGGGATCCGGTTTCTTTTGAGGTAATGTTTGTTGAATCCAGGTATTCAGTTCGTTGATGAGCAATGGAGGTTCATCCTCCCGAGTCTCATTACCAAATAACTTGGCATTCAGCTTCATGATTGCTCCTAGATACTGAGTAACTTGCTCTTCAATAGTGTCTTCGTCCTCTTCAGAGGAAGAATACTCATCAGAGTTCATAAATGGCAAAAGTAAGTTCAGTGGAATTTCTACGGTTTCTGTATGAGCCTCATATTCCTTTGGTTCCTCAATAGGGAACTCCTTATTGGTCAGTGGACGTCCCTTGAGGTCTTTCTCACTGGGAATCACTGCCTTTTCACTCTCTTCATGTTCGGCCATTTTGGTTATAGTTATGGCCTTGCACTTTCTTTTGGGATTCTCTTCTGTATTGCTTGGGAGAGTACTAGGAGGAGTTTTAGTAACTCTTTTACTCAGTTGACCCACTTGTGCTTCCAAATTTCTGATGGAGGACCTTGTTTCATTCATGAAACTGAGAGTGGCCTTAGATAGATCAGAGACTATGTTTGCTAAGCCAGCGGGGCTCTGCTCAGAATTCTCTGTCTGTTGCTGAGAAGATGATGGAAAAGGCTTGCTATTGCCAAACTTATTTCTCTGACCATTATTATTATTGAAGCCTTGTTGAGGCTTCTATTGATCCTTCCATGAGAATTTTGGATGATTCCTTCATGAATGATTATAGGTGTTTCCATAGGATTCTCCCATGCAATTCACCTCTTCCATTACAGGATTCTCAGGGTCATAAGCTTCTCCTTCAGAGGAGGCTTCTTTAGCACTGCAGGATGTAGCTTGCAATCCAGTCAGATTCTGAGAAATTATATTGACTTGCTGAGTCAATATTTTGTTTCAAGCCAATATGGCATTCAGAGTATCAATCTCAAGAACTCCTTTCTTCTGAGTCATCCCATTATTCACAGGATTTCTTTCAGAAGTGTACATGAACTGGTTATTTGCAACCATTTCAATGATTTCGTGGGCTTTTGCATGGGTTTTCAGATGAAGAGATCCACCAGCATAATGGTCTAATGACGTCTTGGACAATTCAGACAGACCATCATAGAATATACATATGATGCTCCATTCTGGAAGCATGTCAGAAGGACACCTTTTAGTTAATTGCTTGTATCTTTCCAAAGCTTCATAGAGGGATTCACCTTCCTTCTGCTTGAAAGTTTGGACTTCCACTCTAAGCTTGCTCATCTTTTGAGGTGGAAAGAATTTGGTCAAGAAAGCGTTGATCAATTTGTCCCAAGAGTTCAGGCTTTCTCTAG
Source organism: Arachis duranensis (assembly GCF_000817695.3). Taxonomy (NCBI): domain Eukaryota; kingdom Viridiplantae; phylum Streptophyta; class Magnoliopsida; order Fabales; family Fabaceae; genus Arachis; species Arachis duranensis. The sequence goes on along the minus strand of NC_029774.3, from coordinate 94,182,508 downwards.
GTTGTGAGTCCAATCATATCCTAGCTCTGTTTCTTACAGCAAAAGGGAAAAGCATAAGTCTGTAGACCTCGGGATCAACCCCATTGGTCTTAACAGTATCACAGATTTGTAAGAATTCAGCTAAGAACTGATGAGGATCTTTCGATGGAAGTCCATGAAACTTACAATTCTGCTGCATTAGAGAAAATAATTAAGGCTTAAGCTCAAAGTTGTTTTCTCCAATGGCAGAAATTGAGATGCTTCTTCCATAGAAGTTGGAAGTTGGTGCAGTATAGTCACCAAGCATCTTCCTTGCATCTCTAGCATTGTTGTTAGGTTCGGCTGCCATGTCTACTTCTTTTTCAAAATTTTCTGTAAGGTCCTCTCTGGAGTGTTGTGTTTTAGCTTCTCTTAGCTTCTTCTTCAGAGCCCTTTCAAGTTCAGGATCAGCTTCAAAAAGAATGTTTTTATTCATGTTTCTGCTCATATGAAAAAGAAGAAAACAAAAGGGAGTAGTGGAATCCTCTATGTCACAGTATAGAGATTCCTTGATGTGTCAGAAGAAATGAAGAATAGAGGAATGAGGTAGAGAGAGAATAAGAAGAATTCAAACACAGAAGGAGAGAGAGGGTTCGTATTATAAGTAGAAGAGAAGTGTTAGCAAATAAATAGAAAGAGATGAGAGAGACAGAGTATTTGAAAATTTAAACTAAAATAATTAGTTAATTAAAAAGATTTTTGAAAAAGTGGTTAGTGATTTTCGAAAATTGGAAGTAGAAAAGTGGTTAGGTGGTTTTGAAAAAGATAAGAAATAGTAATTAGTTGAAAAAGATTTGAAAATAATTTTGAAAAGATGAGAAGTTAGAAAAATATTTTGAAATCAAAATTTTTAAAAAAAAAAAAGAAAAAAAAGATATGATTGAAAAAGATATGATTGAAGAAGATATGATTTGAAAAGATATGATTGAAAAAGAAATAAAAAAGATTTGATTTTTAAAATTGATGACTTGACTAATAAGAAACTAAAAGATATGATTGTAGAATTTAAAGATTGATCCTTTCTTAACAAGAAAGTAATAAACTTGAAATTTTTGAATCAAAACATTAATTGTTAGCAAGGATTTTTTTGAAAATTTGATATGAAAAAGATAAGATTTTAAAATTATGAATTAAAACATGAAAATTTGAAAGAATTTGAATTGGAAAAGAAATTACCTCCCTAGTGTCATCTTGGCGTTAAACTCAAAGAAATTACCTCTCTTGTGTCATCCTGGCGTTAAACGCCTAGAATGCTATCCATTCTGGCGTTTAACACCCACTTGGCTGCCTCTTTGGGCGTTTAACGCCCAGCCAGATACCCTGCCTGGCGTTAAACGCCAGAAATCCTTCTTTACTAGACGTTTTTTTAAACGCCCAAAATGCTGCTATTTCTGGCGTTAAACGCACAGAATGATAGCCATTCTAGCGTTTAACGGCCAAAGTGCCTCTTTACTGGCGTTTTAACACCAGTGAGCTCTTTTCCTTGTGATCCTCTGGTTTATGTTCTAATCCTTCATTTCTCTGTATTATTTACTTGAAAAGATATATATTTTTTATTTTTTTGAAATCTTTTTATAAGGAGAGAGAAAAACAACAAAATGAATCACAACAAAAAAACTTAAGATCAAAACTAATAATGCACGCAGGAACACTTTGAATGTCAAGATGAACATCAAGAGCACTTTGAAGATCATGATGAACATCAAGAACATATTTTTGAAAATTTTTAAGAAGAGAATGACATGCAAGACACCAAACTTAAAATTTGACACTAGACTCAAACAAGAAACACAAAAATTTTTTTTTGGTTTTTATGGTTTTATTAAATTTTTTTGTATTTTTTAAAAATAAAAATAAAAATAAAAAGCTCAAACATAAAATAAAATTACCCAACTAAGCAACAAGATGAACCACCAGTTGTCCAAACTCGAACAATCCCCGGTAAAGGCGCCAAAAACTTGGTGCACGAAATTGTGGTCACACTTTTCACAACTCTGCACAACTAACCAGCAAGTGCACTGGGTCGTCTAAGTAATAAAACCTTACGCAAGTAAAAGTGGATCCTACAGAGATTGTTGGCTTGAAGTAAGCTATGATCATCTTGTAAATCTCAGTCAGGTAGATTCAAATGGTTATGAGGTACTGATAATTAAAAGGTAAATAAAACGGAAAATAACAAAGAGATACTTATGTAATTCATTGGTGGGAATTTCGGATAAGTGTTTGGAAATGCTTTGTTGCTTCTGAACCTTTGCTTTCCTATTGTCTTCATCCAATCATGCGTCTTCCCTTCCATGGCAAGTTGTATGATCCTCTCAGTGAAAATGGTCTGACTATGGTTTCTGTACGGCTAATCAACTGTCGGATTTCTCGTCTCGGATGAAAAATACCAAGCACAGCTACCGCATGGCTAATCATCTGTTGGTTCCCACTTGTGTCAGAATAGGATCTCTCTATCCTTTTGCACACTGTTACTGTGCCCAACAGTTGTGAGTTTGAAGCTCGTCACAGTCATCCCGTCCCAAATCCTACTCGGAATACCACAATTGTGAGTTTGAAGCTCGTCACAGTCATCCCGTCCCAAACGCCAGAAACACGTCACAAACCAGAGTTGAACGTCAGAAACACGTTACAACTTGGCGTTCAACTCCAATAAAAGCCTCTGCACGTGTAACATTCAAGCTCAGCCCAAGCACACACCAAGTGGGCCCCGGAAGTGGATTTCTGCATCAATTACTTACTTCTGTAAACCCTAAGTAGCTAGTTTATTATAAATAGGATATTTTACTATTGTATTTTCATCCTGGATGGTCTTTTTGATCCTGTGATCATGTTTGGGGGCTGGCCATTCGGCCATGCCTGGACCTTTCACTTATGTATTTTCAACGGTGGAGTTTCTACACACCATAGATTAAGGGTGTGGAGCTCTACTGTACCTCAAGTTTTAATGCAATTACTACTATTTTCTATCCAATTCGATTTATTCCTGTTCTAAGATATTCGTTGCACTTCAACTTGTTGAATGTGATGATCCGTGACACTCATCATCATTCTCACCTATGAACACGCGTGACTGACAACCACTTCCATTCTACCTTAGGCCGGGCGCATATCTCTTGGATTCCTTAATCAGAATCTTCGTGGTATAAGCTAGAATTGATGGCAGAATTCATGGGAATCCGGAAAGTCTAACCTTGTCTGTGGTATTCCGAGTAGGATTCCGGGATTGAATGACTGTGACAAGTGGTGGACGAAATTGTGATCACTATTCTTTGATTTGTATTCATTGTAAAATTATGGAATTTAGAAATTGGCACGAGTGGACACAACTCCGTTCAACTAACCAGCAAGTGTACTGGGTCGTCCAAGTAATAAACCTTACGTGAGTAAGGGTCGATCCCACAGAGATTGTTGGTATGAAGCAAGCTATGGTCACCTTGTAAATCTCAGTTAAGCAGATTAAATTTGTTTATGGTTTCGAAAATTAATAATAAAAAGAAGAAATAATAAAAGGGATAGAATACTTATGCAGATTCATTGGTGGGAATTTCAGATAAGCGAATGGAGATACTGTGTGCTCAAGGACGCCTGCTATTCTCCTGCTTCAACTCAATCCTTCTTACTCCTTTCCATGGCAAGCTGTATGTAGGGCATCACCGTTGTCAATGGCTACATCCCATCCTCTCAGTGAAAAAGGTCCAAATGCT
>NC_029774.3:94178288-94178631 GCF_000817695.3 Arachis duranensis | reverse complement strand
AAGAAAATAGAATTGCATTAATACTTGAGGTACAGCAGAGCTCCACACCCTTAATCTATGGTGTGCAGAAACTCCACCGTTGAAAATACACAAGCAAAGGGTTCAGGCATGACCGAATGGCCAGCCCCCATGTGGTCACAAGACCGAATGATCAAAGACCTAAAGTGATCAAAAGATGTCTAATACAACAGTTAAATGTTCTATTTATAATGAACTAGCTCCTAGGGTTTACATGAGTAAGTAATTGATGCATAAATCCACTTTCGGGGCCCACTTGGTGTGTGCTTGGGCTGAGCTTGATCTATCCACGAGCTAAGGCTTCTCTTGGAGTTGAACGCCAAGT
>NC_029774.3:94177480-94178137 GCF_000817695.3 Arachis duranensis | reverse complement strand
CGAATAAAGTATAAACTATTATATATTGCTGGAAAGCTCTGGATGTCTACTTTCCAACGCCGTTAAGAGCGCGCCATTTGGAGTTCTGTAGCTCCAGAAAATCCATTTCGAGTACAAGGAGGTCAGATTCCAACAGCATCAGCAGTCTTTTTGTCAGCCTTCTTCAGAGTTTTGCTCAAGTCCCTCAATTTCAGCCAGAATTTACCTGAAATCATAGAAAAACACACAAACTCATAGTAAAGTCCCGAAATGTGAATTTTAACATAAAAACTAATGAAAACATCCCTAAAAGTAGCTCAAACTTACTAAAAACTATATAAAAACAATGCCAAAAAGCGTATAAATTATCCCCTCATCACAACACCAAACTTAAATTGTTGCTTCTCCCCAAGCAACTGAAAATCAAATAGGATAAAAGAAGAGAATATACTATAAATTCCAGAATATCAATGAATATTAATTTAATTAGATGAGCGGGACTTGTAGCTTTTTGCTTCTGAATAGTTTTGGCATCTCGCTTTTTCCTTTGAAGTTTAGAGTGATTGGCGTCTCTGGGAACTTAGAATTTGGGATAGTGTTATTGACTCTCCTAGTTAAGCATGTTGATTCTTGAACACAGCTACTTATGAGTCTTGGCCGTGGCCCTAAGCACTTTGT
>NC_029774.3:94175327-94175840 GCF_000817695.3 Arachis duranensis | reverse complement strand
CTAGAGGATACTCCGGCCTTAGGTGCCATTGATGGTAATGGAAAAACAAAAAGCTTATGCTTTTACCACACCAAACTTAAAATTTTGCTCGCCCTCGAGCAAGAAAGAAAAGAAGAGTAGAAGAAGAAGAAAAGAATATGGGAGAGAGGGAAATAAGTAGGTTCGGCTATGTGGGAGAAGAATGGGTTGTGTTGTGTGAAAATGATGTAGAATGGAAGGGTATTTATAGGGAGAGGGAGGGTGGGTGTTCGGCTATTTTGGGTGGGAATGGGTGGTAAGTTGAATTTGAATTTTATGAGGGTAGGTGGGGTTTATGGGGAAGAGTGGGTTGATGTGAATAGTGAATGGGGTAATTGGGAAGAGGAATTGAGGTGATTGGTGATGGGTGTTGGGAAGTGTGACATGGGGAGTGGGAAAATGAGATTTAGGATTAGGAGAGTGTGATTAGGATTAAAAGGTAAGGTGGGAATATGGTAGGTGGGGATCCTGTGGGGTCCACAGATCCTGAGGTGA
>NC_029774.3:94174370-94175209 GCF_000817695.3 Arachis duranensis | reverse complement strand
TCTGGCGTTTAAACGCCCATTGGTGCACGTTCTGGGCGTTCAACGCCCATGTAAAGCATGTTTCTGGCGTTGAACGCCAGTTTCATGCTTGTTGCTGGCGTTCAGCGCCAGCTTTTCTCCTCTAGGCACATTCCTGGCGTTCAACGCCAGGATGTTGCTTGTTTCTGGCGTTCAGCGCCAGAATGGTGCTCTGTTCTGGCGTTGAACGCCAGCTAGAAGCATCTTACTGGCGTTGAACGCCAGCCTGTGCGTCCTCCAGGGTGAAAATTTTTTTTCTTCTGTTTTTGACTCTGTTTTTAATTTTTTTGATTTTTTCGTGACTCCTCATGATCATGTACCTAATTAAACACAAAAATAACACTAAAACAAAATAAAATAAAATTAGATAAATAAAATTGGGTTGCCTCCCAATAAGCGCTTCTTTAATGTCAATAGCTTGATAGTGGCTCTCATGGAGCCACAAGGTGATCAGGTCAATTTTAGTGTAGTCCCAACACCAAACTTAGAGTTTGGATATGGGGTCTTAACACCAAACTTAGAGTTTGGTTGTGGCCTCACAACACCAAACTTAGTGTTTGACTGTGTGGGCTCTTCTTGACTCTGAACTGAGAGAAGCTCTTCCTGCTTACTCTCTTTTGTCACAGAGGGATGGTCATGTGATTTAAACACAAGGTAGTCCCCATTCAATTGAAGGACTAACTCACCTCTGTTAACATCTATCACAGCTTCTGCTGTGGCTAGGAAAGGTCTTCCTAGGATGATGCATTCATCATCTTCCTTCCTAGTGTCTAGGATTATGAAATCAGCAGGGATGTAAAGGCCTTCAACCTTTACTAGCA
>NC_029774.3:94166396-94166740 GCF_000817695.3 Arachis duranensis | reverse complement strand
AATCCCTCAATTTCAGTCAGAATTTACCTGAAATCACAGAAAAACACACAAACTCATAGTAAAGTCCAGAAATGTGAATTTATCATAAAAACTAGTGAAAACATCCCTAAAAGTAGCTTAAACTTACTAAAAACTATATAAAAACAATGCCAAAAAGCGTATAAATTATCCGCTCATCACAACACCAAACTTAAATTGTTGCTTGTCCCCAAGCAACTGAAAATCAAATAGGATAAAAGAGGAGAATATGCTATAAATCTCAGAATATCAATGAATATTAATTTAATTAGATAAGCGGGACTTGTAGCTTTTTGCTTCTGAACAGTTTTGGCATCTCACTTTTT
>NC_029774.3:94164597-94166197 GCF_000817695.3 Arachis duranensis | reverse complement strand
AATGCCACAGACACATAACTGGGTGAACCTTTTCAGATTGTGACTCAGCTTTGCTAGAGTCCCCAGTTAGTGGTGTCCAGAGCTCTTAAGCACACTCTTTTTGCCTTGGATCACGACTTTAACCACTCAGTCTCAAACTTTTCACTTGGACCTTCATGACACAAGCACATGGTTAGGGACAGCTTGATTCAGCCGCTTAGGCCTGGATTTGATTTCCTTGGGCCCTCCTATCCATTGATGCTCAAAGCCTTGGATCCTCTTTACCCTTGCCTTTTGGTTTTAAGGGCTATTGGCTTTTTCTGCTTGCTTTTTCTTTTTCTTTCTATTTTTTTCGCCATTTTTTTTTTTTCAAGCTTCCTTTTTCACTGCTTTCTCTTGCTTCAAGAATCAATTTCATGATTTTTTTCAAATCATCAATAACATTTCTCATTGTTCATCATTCTTTCAAGAGCCAACAATTTTAACACTCATAAACAACAAGATCAAAAATATGCACTGTTCAAGCATTCATTCAGAAAACAAAAATTATTGCCACCACATCAATATAATTAAATTAAATTCACTAATAATTCCGAAAATTATGTACTTCTTGTTCTTTTGAATTAAAACATTTTTCTTTTAAGAGAGGTGAAAGACTAATGGATTTTATTCATAGCTTTAAGGCATGGTTACACACTAATGATCATGAAGTAGAGACACAAAAACATAGATAAACATAACACTTAAAAACCGAAAACAGAAAGAAAATAAAGAACAAGGAATGAATCCACCTCTAATGGCGTCTTCTTCTTGAAGGACCAATGATGTTCTTAAGCTCTTCTATGTCCCTTCCTTGACTTTGTTGCTCCTCCCTCATTGCTCTTTGATATTCTCTTATTTCTTGGAGAATGATGGAGTGCTCATGATGTTCCACCCTTAATTGTTCCACATTATGGCTCAAATCTTCTAAGGAGGTGTTGAGTTGCTCCCAATAGTTGTTGGAAGGAAAGTGCATCCCTTGAGGCATCTCAGGGATTTCTTGATGATGAGCTTCCTCATGCATCTCTTGAGAACCGTGAAGGGTATCTCTTGCTTGCTCCATCCTCTTCTTGGTGATGGGCTTATCCTTCATCCTTTTCTTGGTGATGGGCTTGTCTTCTTCAATGGAGACATCTCCATCTATGATAACTCCAGCTGAGTAACATAGATGGCAAATAAGGTGAGGGAAGGCTAGCCGTGCCATGGGTGAGGACTTGTTGGCTATTTTGTAGAGTTCATTGGAGATGACCTCATGAACTTCTACTTCCTCTCCAATCATGATGCTATGGATCATGATGGCCCGATCCACAGTAACTTCAGATCGGTTGCTAGTAGGAATGATAGAGCATTGAATGAACTCCAACCATCCTCTAGCCACAGGCTTGAGATCCAGTCTTCTTAGTTGCACTGGCTTGCCTTTGGAGTCTATTCTCCACTGAGCTCCTTCCACACATATGTCCATAAGGACTTGATCCAACCTTTGATTAAAGTTGACCCTTCTAGTGTAGGGGCGTTCATCTCCTTGCATCATAGGCAAGTGAAACGCCAACCTCACATTTTCCGGACTAAAATCTAAGTATTT
>NC_029774.3:94159476-94160241 GCF_000817695.3 Arachis duranensis | reverse complement strand
ATCAGGTCAATTTTAGTGTGTAGTCCCAACACCAAACTTAGAGTTTGGATATGGGGTCTTAACACCAAACTTAGAGTTTGGTTGTGGCCTCACAACACCAAACTTAGAGTTTGACTGTGTGGGCTCTTCTTTACTCTGAACTGAGAGAAGCTCTTCCTGCTTACTCTCTTTTGTCACAAAGGGATGGCCATGTGCTTTAAACACAAGGTAGTCCCCATTCAATTGAAGGACTAATTCTCCTCTGTTGACATCTATCACAGCTCCTGCTGTGGCTAGGAAAGGTCTTCCTAGGATGATGCAATCATCCTCTTCCTTCCTAGTGTCTAGGATTATGAAATCAGCAGGGATGTAAAGGCTTTCAACCTTTACTAGCACGTCCTCTACTATTCCATAAGCTTGTCTCACTGACTTATCTGCCAATTGCAATGAGAACAAGGCAGGTTGTACCTCAATGATCCCCAGCTTCTCCATTACAGAGAGTGGCATAAGATTTATCCCTGACCCCAGATCACATAGAGCTTTTTCAAAACTCATGGTGCCTATGGTACAAGGTATTAAGAACTTGCCAGGATCTTGTCTCTTTTGAGGTAGAGTTTTCTGAATCCAAGCATCTAGTTCACTAATGAGCAAGAGAGGTTCACTTTCCCAAGTCTCATTACCAAACAACTTGGCATTCAGCTTCATGATAGCTCCTAAATATTGAGCAACTTGCTCTCCAGTCACATCTTCATCCTCTTCAGAGGAAGAATAGTCTTCAGAGCTCAT
>NC_029774.3:94150347-94154967 GCF_000817695.3 Arachis duranensis | reverse complement strand
GAATTGCATTAATACTTGAGGTACAGTAGAGCTCCACACCCTTAATCTATGGTGTGCAGAAACTCCACTGTTGAAAATACATAAGTGAAAGGTTCAGGCATGGCCGAATGGCCAGCCCCCTGAGTGATCAAAGGATTAGGCGTCCAGAGATCTGATCCTAAGATCTAAAGTGATCAAAAGATATCTAATACAATAGATAAATGTTCTATTTATAATAAACTAGCTCCTAGGGTTTACATGAGTAAGTAATTGATGCATAAATCCACTTCCGGGGCCCACTTGGTGTATGTTTGGGCTGAGCTTAATCAATCCACGAGCTGAGGCTTCTCTTGGAGTTGAACTCCGAGTTATGACGTGTTTTGGGCGTTCAACTCCGGATCATGACGTTTTTCTGGCGTTTAACTCCTGACAGCAGCATGTACTTGGCGTTCAACGCCAAGTTACGTCGTCAATCTCCGAATAAAGTATGGACTATTATATATTGCTGGAAAGCCCTGGATGTCTATTTTCCAATGCCGTTGAGAGCGCGCCAATTGGAGTTCTGTAGCTCCAGAAAATCCACTGTGAGCCAATTCTTTGGATTTGGGTTCACACTTTGATCATGGTTCTTAGTGATCTATGCATTAGCATAGAACTCTTGAACAATCAAGATTCTGACTTGTTGGATGGGGTTGGTGAGAACTTCCAATCCTCTTCTTTGAATCTCTCGTCGGATCTCCAGATATTCGCTCTTTTTGAGCTTGAAGGGGACTTCTGGGATCACCTTTTTCTTGGCTATAACTTTATAGAAGTGATCTTGATGGACCTTTGAGATGAATCTCTCCATCTCTCATGACTTGGAGGTGGAAGCAATTGCCTTTCCTTTTCTCTTTCTAGAGGTTTCTCCGGTCTTAAGTGCCATTAATGGTTATGGAAAAACAAAAAGCAACATTTTTTCCCACACCAAACTTAAAAGGTTTGCTCGTCCTCGAGCAAAAAAAGAAAGAAAGGAGGAGGAGAAGCATAATTAGAGGAGATGGAGGTGGGTGAAGGGTTCGGCCAAGGGGGTAGGAAGTGTTGGTTATGTGTGAAAATGAAGGAGTGAAGGGGGTATTTATAGGGTAAGGGAGAGAAGAAATCCTTGTGAGAGGGGGTGGGTTTGGGAGGGAAATGGTTTTGAATTTGAATGGTGAGGTAGGTGGGGTTTATTTTGGGAAATAGTGGATGGATATGAGTGGTGGAGAGATTATGGGGAAGAGGGTAGGATTTGATAGGTGAATGGTGTTTGGAATAGACTGGGCGTTAAACGCCCATTCTGCTACCCTAAGAGGGTAGGATTTGATAGGTGAATGATGTTTGGGGAAGAGTGTTATGGAAAGGTGTGAAGAAGGGAGAGAGTGAGTTAGGGTAGGTAGGGATCCTGTGGGGTCCACAGATCCTAAGGTGTCAAGGATTTCTCATCCCTGAACCTTTCTGGCATTTAAACGCCCACTGTGTGCCATTTCTAGTGTTAAATACCAGGCTGATCGCCATTTCTAGCGTTAAACGCCAGTCTGGCTGCCAATTCTGGTGTTTAACGCCCAGAATGCTGCCAGACTGGCCGTTAAACGCCCATTCTGCTACCCTTACTGAATGCCAGCCAGATACCAGACACCCTTTTCTGGCGTTAAACGCCAGTCTCTGTGCCATTTCTGGCCTTTAACGCCCAGAATGCTGCCAGACTGGGCGTTAAACGCCCATTTTGCTATCCTTACTGGCGTTTAAACGCCAGTAAGCCCGTCCTCCAGGGTGTGCTGTTTTTGATGCTGTTTTTGATTCCACTTTAATTCTGTAGCTATTTTTGTGACTTCACATGATCATCAACCTAAAGAAGACATAGAATAACACTAGAAAATAAAAAATGAGAAATTAATTAATATAGGTAAATAAGATTGGGTTGCCTCCCAATAAGCGCTTCTTTAATGTCAATAGCTTGACAGTGAGCTCTTATAGAGCTTCACAGATGCTCAGAGCATGATTGTGGTATCCCAACACCAAACTTAGAAGTTGAGTGTGGGGGCTCTGTCTGACTCTGTATTGAGAGAAGCTTTTCATGCTTCTTCTCCATGTTTACAGAAGAAGATCCTTGAGTCTTAAACACAAGGTAGTCCTCATTCAATTGAAGAACTAACTCTTCTCTGTCCACATCAATCACAGCCCTTGCTGTGGCTAGGAAGGGTCTTCCAAGGATGATGGATTCATCCTCATCCTTCCCAGTGTCTAGGATTATGAAGTCAGCAGGGATGTAAAGGCCTTCAACCTTCACTAAGACATCCTCTACAAGTTCATAAGCCTATTTCATTGATTTGTCTGCCATCTCTAGTGAGATTATTGCAACTTATACCTCAAAGATCCATAGTTTTTCCATCACAGATTGTGGCATGAGGTTGATACCTGACCCCAGGTCACACAGAGCCTTCTCAAAGGTCATGGTGCCTATGGTGCAAGGTATTAAGAAAATTTTGGGATCCGGTTTCTTTTGAGGTAATGTTTGTTGAATCCAGGTATTCAGTTCGTTGATGAGCAATGGAGGTTCATCCTCCCGAGTCTCATTACCAAATAACTTGGCATTCAGCTTCATGATTGCTCCTAGATACTGAGTAACTTGCTCTTCAATAGTGTCTTCGTCCTCTTCAGAGGAAGAATACTCATCAGAGTTCATAAATGGCAAAAGTAAGTTCAGTGGAATTTCTACGGTTTCTGTATGAGCCTCATATTCCTTTGGTTCCTCAATAGGGAACTCCTTATTGGTCAGTGGACGTCCCTTGAGGTCTTTCTCACTGGGAATCACTGCCTTTTCACTCTCTTCATGTTCGGCCATTTTGGTTATAGTTATGGCCTTGCACTTTCTTTTGGGATTCTCTTCTGTATTGCTTGGGAGAGTACTAGGAGGAGTTTTAGTAACTCTTTTACTCAGTTGACCCACTTGTGCTTCCAAATTTCTGATGGAGGACCTTGTTTCATTCATGAAACTGAGAGTGGCCTTAGATAGATCAGAGACTATGTTTGCTAAGCCAGCGGGGCTCTGCTCAGAATTCTCTGTCTGTTGCTGAGAAGATGATGGAAAAGACTTGCTATTGCCAAACTTATTTCTCTGACCATTATTATTATTGAAGCCTTGTTGAGGCTTCTATTGATCCTTCCATGAGAAATTTGGATGATTCCTTCATGAATGATTATAGGTGTTTCCATAGGATTCTCCCATGCAATTCACCTCTTCCATTATAGGATTCTCAGGGTCATAAGCTTCTCCTTCAGAGGAGGCTTCTTTAGCACTACAGGATGTAGCTTGCAATCCAGTCAGATTCTGAGAAATCATATTGACTTGCTGAGTCAATATTTTGTTTCAAGCCAATATGGCATTCAGAGTATCAATCTCAAGAACTCCTTTCTTCTGAGTCATCCCATTATTCACAGGATTTCTTTCAGAAGTGTACATGAACTGGTTATTTGCAACCATTTCAATGATTTCGTGGGCTTTTGCATGGGTTTTCAGATGAAGAGATCCACCAGCATAATGGTCTAATGACGTCTTGGACAATTCAGACAGACCATCATAGAATATACATATGATGCTCCATTCTGGAAGCATGTCAAAAGGACACCTTTTAGTTAATTGCTTGTATCTTTCCAAAGCTTCATAGAGGGATTCACCTTCCTTCTGCTTGAAAGTTTGGGCTTCCACTCTAAGCTTGCTCATCTTTTGAGGTGGAAAGAATTTGGTCAAGAAAGCGTTGATCAATTTGTCCCAAGAGGTCAGGCTTTCTCTAGGTTGTGAGTCCAATCATATCCTAGCTCTGTTTCTTATAGCAAAAGGGAAAAGCATAAGTCTGTAGACCTCGGGATCAACCCCATTGGTCTTAACAGTATCACAGATTTGTAAGAATTCAGCTAAGAACTGATGAGGATCTTCCGATGGAAGTCCATGAAACTTACAATTCTGCTGCATTAGAGAAAATAATTAAGGCTTAAGCTCAAAGTTGTTTTCTCCAATGGCAGAAATTGAGATGCTTCTTCCATAGAAGTTGGAAGTTGGTGCAGTATAGTCACCAAGCATCTTCCTTGCATCTCTAGCATTGTTGTTAGGTTCGGCTGCCATGTCTACTTCTTTTTCAAAATTTTCTGTAAGGTCCTCTCTGGAGTGTTGTGTTTTAGCTTCTCTTAGCTTCTTCTTCAGAGCCCTTTCAAGTTCAGGATCAGCTTCAAAAAGAATGTTTTTATTCATGTTTCTGCTCATATGAAAAAGAAGAAAACAAAAGGGAGTAGTGGAATCCTCTATGTCACAGTATAGAGATTCCTTGATGTGTCAGAAGAAATGAAGAATAGAGGAATGAGGTAGAGAGAGAATAAGAAGAATTCAAACACAGAAGGAGAGAGAGGGTTCGTATTATAAGTAGAAGAGAAGTGTTAGCAAATAAATAGAAAGAGATGAGAGAGACAGAGTATTTGAAAATTTAAACTAAAATAATTAGTTAATTAAAAAGATTTTTGAAAAAGTGGTTAGTGATTTTCGAAAATTGGAAGTAGAAAAGTGGTTAGGTGGTTTTGAAAAAGATAAGAAATAGTAATTAGTTGAAAAAGATTTGAAAATAATTTTGAAAA
>NC_029774.3:94147752-94150109 GCF_000817695.3 Arachis duranensis | reverse complement strand
CTGGCGTTAAACGCCAGAAATCCTTCTTTACTGGGCATTTTTCTAAACACCTAGAATGATAGCCATCATTCTGGCGTTTAACGCTCAAATTGCCTCTTTACTGACGTTTTAACGCCAGTGAGCTCTTTTTCTCTGTGATTCTTCTGCCTTATGTTCTGATCCTTCATTTCTCTGTATTATTTACTTGAAAAGATATATATTTTTTATTTTTTTGAAATCTTTTTATAAGGAGAGAGAAAAACAACAAAATGAATCACAACAAAAAAACTTAAGATCAAAACTAATAATGCACGCAGGAACACTTTGAATGTCAAGATGAACATCAAGAGCACTTTGAAGATCATGATGAACATCAAGAACATATTTTTGAAAATTTTTAAGAAGAGAATGACATGCAAGACACCAAACTTAAAATTTGACACTAGACTCAAACAAGAAACACAAAAATTTTTTTTTGGTTTTTATGGTTTTATTAAATTTTTTTGTATTTTTTAAAAATAAAAATAAAAATAAAAAGCTCAAACATAAAATAAAATTACCCAACTAAGCAACAAGATGAACCGCCAGTTGTCCAAACTCGAACAATCCCCGGCAAAGGCGCCAAAAACTTGGTGCACGAAATTGTGATCACACTTTTCACAACTCTGCACAACTAACCAGCAAGTGCACTGGGTCGTCTAAGTAATAAAACCTTACGCAAGTAAAGGTGGATGCTACAGAGATTGTTGGCTTGAAGCAAGCTATGATCATCTTGTAAATCTCAGTCAGGTAGATTCAAATGGTTATGAGGTACTGATAATTAAAAGGTAAATAAAACGGAAAATAACAAAGAGATACTTATGTAATTCATTGGTGGGAATTTCAGATAAGTGTTTGGAAATGCTTTGTTGCTTCTGAACCTTTGCTTTCCTATTGTCTTCATCCAATCATGCGTCTTCCCTTCCATGGCAAGTTGTATGATCCTCTCAGTGAAAATGGTCCGACTATGATTTCTGTACGGCTAATCAACTGTCGGATTTCTCGTCTCGGATGAAAAATACCAAGCACAGCTACCGCATGGCTAATCATCTGTTGGTTCCCACTTGTGTCAGAATAGGATCTCTCTATCCTTTTGCACACTGTTACTATGCCCAACAGTTGTGAGTTTGAAGCTCGTCACAGTCATCCCGTCCCAAATCCTACTCGGAATACCACAGTTGTGAGTTTGAAGCTCGTCACAGTCATCCCGTCCCAAACGCCAGAAACACGTCACAAACCAGAGTTGAACGTCAGAAACACGTTACAACTTGGCGTTCAACTCCAATAAAAGCCTCTGCACGTGTAACATTCAAGCTCAGCCCAAGCACACACCAAGTGGGCCCCGGAAGTGGATTTCTGCATCAATTACTTACTTCTGTAAACCCTAAGTAGCTAGTTTATTATAAATAGGATATTTTACTATTGTATTTTCATCCTGGATGGTCTTTTTGATCCTGTGATCATGTTTGGGGGCTGGCCATTCGGCCATGCCTGGACCTTTCACTTATGTATTTTCAACGGTGGAGTTTCTACACACCATAGATTAAGGGTGTGGAGCTCTACTGTACCTCAAGTTTTAATGCAATTACTACTATTTTCTATCCAATTCGATTTATTCCTGTTCTAAGATATTCGTTGCACTTCAACTTGTTGAATGTGATGATCCGTGACACTCATCATCATTCTCACCTATGAACACGCGTGACTGACAACCACTTCCATTCTACCTTAGGCCGGGCGCATATCTCTTGGATTCCTTAATCAGAATCTTCGTGGTATAAGCTAGAATTGATGGCAGAATTCATGGGAATCCGGAAAGTCTAACCTTGTCT
Organism: Arachis duranensis; assembly: GCF_000817695.3. Classification (NCBI taxonomy): domain Eukaryota; kingdom Viridiplantae; phylum Streptophyta; class Magnoliopsida; order Fabales; family Fabaceae; genus Arachis; species Arachis duranensis. The sequence goes on along the minus strand of NC_029774.3, from coordinate 94,148,259 downwards.
GTGGTATTCCGAGTAGGATTCCGGGATTGAATGACTGTGACAAGTGGTGGACGAAATTGTGATCACTATTCTTTGATTTGTATTCATTGTAAAATTATGGAATTTAGAAATTGGCACGAGTGGACACAACTCCGTTCAACTAACCAGCAAGTGTACTGGGTCGTCCAAGTAATAAACCTTACGTGAGTAAGGGTCGATCCCACAGAGATTGTTGGTATGAAGCAAGCTATGGTCACCTTGTAAATCTCAGTTAAGCAGATTAAATTTGTTTATGGTTTCGAAAATTAATAATAAAAAGAAGAAATAATAAAAGGGATAGAATACTTATGCAGATTCATTGGTGGGAATTTCAGATAAGCGAATGGAGATACTGTGTGCTCAAGGACGCCTGCTATTCTCCTGCTTCAACTCAATCCTTCTTACTCCTTTCCATGGCAAGCTGTATGTAGGGCATCACCGTTGTCAATGGCTACATCCCATCCTCTCAGTGAAAAAGGTCCAAATGCT
>NC_029774.3:94147050-94147629 GCF_000817695.3 Arachis duranensis | reverse complement strand
CCATCTATCTAGCTTATACCACGAAGATTCTGTTGGGGAATCTAAGAGATATACATTCAAGCTCTGTTGCATGTAGAACGGAAGTGGTTGTCAATCACGTGCGTTCATGAGTGAGAATGATAATGAGGGTTACTTATCATCACATTCATCATGTTTCTTTGGTACGAATGAATATCTTGGAATAAGAATAAGAGAGATTTGAATAGAAGAAAATAGAATTGCATTAATACTTGAGGTACAGCAGAGCTCCACACCCTTAATCTATGGTGTGCAGAAACTCCACCGTTAAAAATACATAAGCAAAGGGTTCAGGCATGGCCGAATGGCCAGCCCCCATGTGGTCACAAGACCGAATGATCAAAGACCTAAAGTGATCAAAAGATGTCTAATACAACAGTTAAATGTTCTATTTATAATGAACTAGCTCCTAGGGTTTACATGAGTAAGTAATTGATGCATAAATCCACTTCCGGGGCCCACTTGGTGTATGTTTGGGGTGAGCTTGATTAATCCACGAGCTGAGGCTTCTCTTGGAGTTGAACTCCGAGTTATGACGTGTTTTGGGCGTTCAACTCCAGA
>NC_029774.3:94146776-94146978 GCF_000817695.3 Arachis duranensis | reverse complement strand
CATGGAACTGGCGTTGAACGCCAGTTTGCGTCATCTAAGCTCGAACAAAGTATGGACTATTATATATTGCTGGAAAGCTCTGTATGTCTACTTTCCAAAGCCGTTAAGAGCGCGCCATTTGGAGTTCGGTAGCTCCAGAAAATCCATTTCGAGTGCAGGGAGGTCAGATTCCAACAGCATCAGCAGTCCTTTTGTCAGCCTT
>NC_029774.3:94143364-94144719 GCF_000817695.3 Arachis duranensis | reverse complement strand
CATGCATTGGCATAGAACTCTTGAACCATCAATATTCCGACTTGTTGCATGGGGTTGGTTAAGACTTCCCAACCTCTTCTTTGGATTTCATGTCGGATTTCCGGATACTCATTCTTTTTGAGCTTGAAAGGGACCTCGGGGATCACCTTCTTCTTTGCCACAACATCATAGAAGTGGTCTTGATGGCTCTTGGAGATGAAAATTTCCATCTCCCATGACTCGGAGGTGGAAGCTTTTGTCTTCCCTTTCCCTTTTCTAGAGGATACTCCGGCCTTAGGTGCCATTGATGGTAATGGAAAAACAAAAAGCTTATGCTTTTACCACACCAAACTTAAAATTTTGCTCGCCCTCGAGCAAGAAAGAAAAGAAGAGTAGAAGAAGAAGAAAAAAATATGGGAGAGAGGGAAAGAAGTAGGTTCGGCTATGTGGGAGAAGAAGGGGTTGTGTTGTGTGAAGATGATGTAGAATGGAAGGGTATTTATAGGGAGAGGGAGGGTGGGTGTTCGGCTATTTTGGGTGGGAATGGGTGGTAAGTTGAATTTGAATTTTATGAGGGTAGGTGGGGTTTATGGGGAAGAGTGGGTTGATGTGAATGGTGAATGGGGTAATTGGGAAGAGGAATTAAGGTGATTGGTGATGGGTGTTGGGAAGTGTGACATGGGGAGTAGGAAAATGAGATTTAGGATTAGGAGAGTGTGATTAGGATTAAAAGGTAAGATGGGAATATGGTAGGTGGGGATCCTGTGGGGTCCACAGATCCTGAGGTGATCCTGTGGGGTCCAGAGATCCTGAGGTGAAAAGAAATACCATTCCTTCACCATATAGGCATGTAAAATGCCTTCGTGCATCATTCTGGCGTTTAAACGCCCATTGGTGCACGTTCTGGGCATTCAATGCCCATGTAATGCATGTTTCTGGCGTTGAACGCCAGTTTCATGCTTGTTGCTGGCGTTCAGCGCCAGCTTTTCTCCTCTAGGCACATTCCTGGCGTTCAGCGCCAGGATGTTGCTTGTTTCTGGCGTTCAGCGCCAGAATGGTGCTCTGTTCTGGCGTTGAACGCCAGCCAGAAGCATCTTACTGGCGTTGAACGCCAGCCTGTGCGTCCTCCAGGGTGAAAAATTTATTTTCTTCTGTTTTTGACTCTGTTTTTAATTTTTTGATTTTTTCGTGACTCTTCATGATCATGTACCTAATAAAACACAAAATAACAATAAAATAAAAATTAGATAAATATGGGTTGCCTCCCAACAAGCGCTTCTTTAATGTCAATAGCTTGACAGTGGCTCTCATGGAGCCAAAAGGTGATCAGGTCAATGTTGTATAGTCCCAACACCAAACTTAGAGTTTGGATATGG
>NC_029774.3:94140793-94141518 GCF_000817695.3 Arachis duranensis | reverse complement strand
AGCTCAAAGTTATTGGCTCCAATGGCAGGAATGGAGATGCTTCTTCCATCAAACTTGGATGTTGGCTTTGTGAAGTCACCAAGCATTCTCCTTGCATTATTATTATTATTTTCGGCTGCCATCTCCTTCTCTTGTTCGAAAATTTCTGAAAGGTTGTTTCTGGATTGTTGTAATTTAGCTTCTTTTAATTTTCTCTTCAGAGTCCTTTCAGGTTCTGGATCAATTTCCACAAGAGTGCCTTTTTCCCTGTTCCTGCTCATATGAAAGAGAAAAAAACAAGAAAAGAAAGAGGAATCCTCTATGTCACAGTATAGAGATTCCTTTATGTTAGCAGAAGAAGAAAGGGGTATAAGAAAGAAGAAGGATGGATTCGGATTTTTGGATGAGGAGAGGTGAAGAGAAGTGTTAGTAATTAAATAATTAAACAGAATAAGAGAAGAGAAGAGAAATTTCGAAAATAATTTTTGAAAAAGGAGTTAGTAATTTTTGAAAATTAAAGATAAGTGTAAAATTAAAATTTAAAACAAAAAGAATTTTTGAAAAAGAGAGGAGATATTTTCGAAAATTAGAGAGGGAAAAGTAGTTAGTTGGTTTTGAAAAAGGTAAGAAATAAACAAAAAGTTGGTTAGTTGATTGAAAAGGATTTGAAATCAAATTTTGAAAAAGATAAGAAGATAAGAAGTTAGATAAGATATTTTGAAATCAAATTTTGAAAAAGATAAAAT
>NC_029774.3:94139334-94140656 GCF_000817695.3 Arachis duranensis | reverse complement strand
TACAAGATAAGATTCTAGAACTTAAAGATTGAACCTTTCTTAACAAGAAAGTAACAAACTTCAAATTTTTGAACCAATCACATTAATTGTTAGCTAGTTTTTCGAAAATATGATATAAAAGATAAGAAAAAGATTTTGAAAATATTTTGAAAAAGCTTTTTGAAATTTTGGAAAATTATAGAAAAAATGAAAAAGATATGATTTTTGAAAAAGATTTTGAAAAGATAAGATTTTTAAAATTGAAATTTTGACTTGACTTGTGAGAAACAACTAATTTTGAAAAATTTTTAACCAAGTCAACCCAAAATTTCGAAATTTTGGAGGAAAATAAGGAAAAGATATTTTTTTTTATTTTTGAATTTTTTTAATTATGAAAGAGAAAAACAACAAAAATACTCAATGCATGAAATTTTTAGATCAAAAAAAACACAAAAATGACCCAAAACATGAAAATTTTGGATCAAGACACAAGATGCATGCAAGAACACTATGAATGTCAAGATGAACACCAAGAACACTATGAAGATCATGATGAACATCAAGAACATAATTTTGAAAAATTTTTGATGCAAAGAAAACATGCAAGACACCAAACTTAGAAATTTTTAATGCATGGAAAATATGAATGCAAAAATGCACATGAAAAACGACAAAAGACACAAAACAAGAAATCATCAAGATCAAACAAGAAGACTTGTCAAGAACAACTTGAAGATCATGAAGAACACTATGAATGCATGAGATTTTCGAAAAAATGCAAGAAAAATTTTTAAAAGCATGCAATTGACACCAAACTTAAAAATAACACAAGACTCAAACAAGAAACACAAAATATTTTTGATTTTTATGATTTTATGATTTTTTTTGTATTTTTATTAAATTTTTTTCGAAAAACATTTTTTTTTGAAAAACGAAAAAGAAAAGAAAAATTTTTGAAAAAGTTTTTGAAAAGAAAATTACCTAATCTGAGCAACAAGATGAACCGTCAGTTGTCCATACTCGAACAATCCCCGGCAACGGCACCAAAAACATGGTGGACGAAATTGTGATCACTATTCTTTGATTTGTATTCATTGTAAAATTATGGAATTTAGAAATTGGCACGAGTGGACACAACTCCGTTCAACTAACCAGCAAGTGTACTGGGTCGTCCAAGTAATAAACCTTACGTGAGTAAGGGTCGATCCCACAGAGATTGTTGGTATGAAGCAAGCTATGGTCACCTTGTAAATCTCACTTAAGCAGATTAAATTTGTTTATGGTTTCGAAAATTAATAATAAAAAGAAGAAATAATAAAAGGGATAGAATACTTATGCAGATT
>NC_029774.3:94136627-94138413 GCF_000817695.3 Arachis duranensis | reverse complement strand
TAACATAAAAACTAATGAAAACATCCCTAAAAGTAGCTCAAACTTACTAAAAACTATATAAAAACAATGCCAAAAAGCGTATAAATTATCCGCTCATCAACAAGCTTCAAACTCCTGGGGGCTGGGCATTAGTGACAGGCACAAAAGAATCACTGGATTCTACTCCAACCTGATTGAGAACCGACAGATGATTAGCCGTGCTGTGACAGAGCATTTGGACCTTTTTCACTGAGAGGATGGGATGTATCCATTCACAATGGTGATGCCCTACATACAGCTTGCCATGGAAAGGAGTAAGAAGGATTGGATAAATGTAATAAGAAAGTAGAGATTCAAGAGGAGCACAGCATCTCCATACGCCTATCTAAAATTTCCACTATTGATTTACATAAGTATTTCTATCCCTTTTATCTTCTATTTATTATTAATTTTTGAACTCATCATAAACCAATTTAATCTGCCTAACTGAGATTTACAAGGTGACCATAGCTTGCTTCATAACAACAATCTCCGTGGGATCGACCCTTACTCACGTAAGGTATTACTTGGACGACCCAGTACACTTGCTGATTAGTTGTGCGGAGTTGTGACAAAGTGATATTCACGTTTGAGAGCACCAAATCTTTGGAGCCATTGTTGATGATCGAAAACTTCGTCCACCAAGTTTTTAGCGCCGTTACTGGGGATTGTTTGAGTATGGACAACTGACGGTTCATCTTGTTGCTCAGATTAGGTAATTTTCCTTTTGTTTTAATTTCAAAAATTTTTTTTTCAAAAATATTTCAAAAATTTCTCATCTATTTTCGAAAATTATTCTAAATTTTTTAGAATGAATTCTAGAGTTTCACAAGTAACATGTTGATGCCTGGTTGGCTGTAAAGCCATATCCAAACCCCCTTGGATTGAGGCCTCCACTTGTCAACAGGTCGGGTATGTATTTGGAGTTGGATGAAATATCAGCTGTTGCATGCCTGATTTATATCTTCTAAAGCTGGCTGGCTATTAAGCCATGCCCAACCCTTGGATTGGGGCTTTAGACAAATATTGAAAGATTCTTGGAATTCTTATTAAAAATTTTGAATTTCTTGTTTTCATTTTTCCTAAATGTTTTTCGAAAAAAAAATCAAAAGAAAATACAAAAAAATCATAAAATCATAAAAACAAAAAATATTTTGTGTTTCTTGTTTGACTCTTGAGTCAATTTTTAAGTTTGGTGTCAATTGCATGTTTTTAAAATTTATGCATTATTTTTTCGAAAATTCTATGCATTCAGAGTGTTCTTCATGATCTTCAAGTTGTTCTTGGTAAATCTTCTTATTTGATCTTGATGATTTCTTGTTGTGTGTCTTTTATTGTTTTTCATATGCATTTTTGCATTCATAGTGTCCATGTATTAAAGATTTCTAAGTTTGGTGTCTTGCATATTTTCTTTGCATAAAAAAATTTTTCAAAAATATGTTCTTGATGTTCATCATGATCTTCAAAGTGTTCTTGGTGTTCATCTTGACATTCATAGTGTTCTTGCATGCATTAAGTGTTTTGATCCAAAATTTTCATGTTTTGGGTCATATTTGTGTTTTTCTCTCTCCTCATTAAAAATTCAAAAATCAAAAAAATATATTTTCCTTATTTCTCTCCTAATTTTCGAAAATTTGAGTTGACTTAGTAAAAAATTTTTTTCTTAATTTGATTTCAAATTTTCGAAATTACACTAACAATTAATGTGATTGATTCAAAAAATTTGAAGTTTGTTACTTTCTTGTTAAGAAAGGTTCAATCTTTAAAT
>NC_029774.3:94136216-94136476 GCF_000817695.3 Arachis duranensis | reverse complement strand
ATCTTTTATATCATATCTTTTTCAAAATTTTATCTTTTTTCAAAAATTTGATTTTAAAATATCTTTTCTAACTTCTTATCTTCTTATCTTCTTATCTTCTTATCTTTTCAAATTTGATTTTCAGATTTTTTTTGAACTAACTATTTGACTTTTTGTTTGTTTCTTATCTTTTTCAAAATCACCTAACTACTTCTCTCTCTCTAATTTTCGAAAATATCTCATCCTTTTTCAAAAATTCTTTTTAATTAATTAATTGTTTT
>NC_029774.3:94135239-94135964 GCF_000817695.3 Arachis duranensis | reverse complement strand
TCTACTAATAATAAGGATCCTCTTTACTGTGACATAGAGGATTCCTCTTCCTTTTCTTGTTCTCTTCTTCCCTATATGAGCAGGAACAAGGAAAAAGACATTCTTGTTGAAGCTGATCCAGAACCTGAAAGGACTCTAAAAAGGAAACTAAGAGAAGCTAAATTACAACAATCTAGAGGCAACCTTTCTGAGATTTTCAAACAAGAGAAGGAGATGGCAGCCGAACCCAACAACAATAATGCAAGGAGGATGCTTGGTGATTTCACTAAACCAACGTCCAAGTTTGATGGAAAAAACATCTCAATTCCTGCCATTGGAGCAAACAATTTTGAGCTGAAACCTCAATTAGTTGCTCTAATGCAACAGAACTGCAAGTTTCATGGACTTCCATCTGAAGATCCTTACCAACTTTTAACTGAGTTCTTGCAGATTTGTGAGACTATAAAGACGAATGGAGTAGATCCTGAAGTCTACAGGCTCATGCTTTTCCCTTTTGCTGTAAGAGACAGAGCTAGAACATGGTTGGACTCACAACCTAAAGATAGCCTGGACTCCTGGGATAAGCTGGTCATGGCCTTCTTGGATAAATTCTTTCCTCCTCAAAAGCTGAGCAAGCTTAGAGTGGATGTTCAAACCTTGAAACAAAAAGATGGTGAATCCCTCTATGAAGCTTGGGAAAGATACAAGCAGATGACCAAAAAGTGTCCTTCTGACATATTTTCAGA
>NC_029774.3:94134826-94135194 GCF_000817695.3 Arachis duranensis | reverse complement strand
TTTCAGAATGGACCATCCTGGATATATTCTATGATGGTCTGTCTGAATTATCTAAGATGTCATTGGACCATTCTACAGGTGGATTCATTCACCTAAAGAAAATGCCTACAGAAGCTCAAGAACTTATTGACATGGTTGCAAATAATCAATTCATGTACACTTCTGAGAGGAATTCCGTGAATAATGGGACGCCTCAGAGGAAGGGAGTTCTTGAAATTGATGGGTGAACCTTATGGAAACACCTATAATTCATCATGGAGAAATCATCCAAATTTCTCATGGAAGGATCAACAAAAGCCTCAACAAGGCTTTAATAATGGTGGAAGAAACAGGCTAAGCAATAACAAGCCTTTTCCATCATCTTCTCA
>NC_029774.3:94133955-94134676 GCF_000817695.3 Arachis duranensis | reverse complement strand
TAGAAATTTGGAGGCACAAGTGGGCCAGCTGAGTAAGAAAGTCACTGAAACTCCTCCCAATACTCTCCCAAGCAATACAAAAGAGAATCCAAGAGGAGAGTGCAAGGCCATTGATGTAATCAATATGGCCGAATGCACAAGGGAGGAGAAGGACGAAAATCCTAGTGAGGAAGACCTCCTGGGACGTCTCTCAAATAAGAAGGAGTTCCCTATTGAGGACCTAAAGGAATCTGAGGCTCATATAGAGACCATAGAGATTCTATTAAATCTCCTTCTGCCATTCATGAGCTCTGAAGATTATTCTTCCTCTGAAGAAGATGAAGATGTAACTGGAGAGCAAGTTGCTCAATATCTAGGAGCTATCATGAAGCTGAATGCCAAGTTATTTGGTAATGAGACTTGGGAAGGTGAACCTCCCTTGCTCATTAGTGAACTTAATACATGGGTTCAGCAAACCTTACCTCAAAAGAAACAAGATCCTGGCAAATTCTTAATACCCTGTACCATAGGCACCATGACCTTTAACAAGGCTCTGTGTGACCTGGGGTTAGGCATAAATCATATGCCACTCTCTGTAATAGAGAAGCTGGGGATCATTGAGGTACAGCCTGCCTTATTCTCATTACAATTGGCTGACAAGTCATTAAGACAAGCTTATGGATTAGTAGAGGACGTGTTAGTAAAGGTTAAAGGCCTTTACATCCCTGCTGATTTCATAATC
>NC_029774.3:94132292-94133798 GCF_000817695.3 Arachis duranensis | reverse complement strand
TGTTTAAGGCACACGGCTATCCTTCTGTAACAAGGGAGAGTAAGCATGCAGAGCTTCTCTCAGTACAGAGTCAAACAGAGCCCCACAATCAAACTCTAAGTTTGGTGTTGAACCCCCATATCCAAACTCTAAGTTTGGTGTTGGTAGTCCACAACATTGACCTGATCACCTTTGTGACTCCAAGAAAGCCCACTGTCAAGCTAGTGACACTAAAAGAGCACTTGTTGGGAGGCAACCCAATTTTTATTTATCTAATTTTATTTTATTTTCATTGTTCTTTTATGTTTTATTAGGTTCATGATCATGTGGAGTCACGAAAAAATATTAAAATTAAAAATAGAATCAAAAATAGCAGAAGAAAAATCACATCCTAGAGGAAGGACTTACTGGCGTTTAGACGCCAGTAAGGAGCATCTGGCTGGCGTTCAACGCCAGAACAGAGCATGGAGCTGGCGCTGAATGCCAGAAACAAGCATGGAACTGGCGTTAAACGCCAGAAACATGCTGTAGTTGGGCATTGAACGCCCAAAACATGCATCACTTCGGCGTTTAAACGCTAGAATTGCATCGAAAGTCATTTTACATGCCTAATTGGTGCAGGGATGTAAATCCTTGGCACCTCAGGATCTGTGGACCCCACAGGATCATCTCAGGATCTGTGGACCCCACAGGATCCCCACCTACCTCACTCTCTCTCTCTCTCCATTCATGGTCATCCCTTCTGTTTTTCACCACTCACATCCATCCATCTCTTCCCTACCCAAACACACCCTACATAGCCGAATACACATCTCTCTCCCTCTCCTCCATATCTTCTTCTTCTTCTTCTATTCTTTCTTCTTTTGCTTGAGGGCGAGCAACATTTTAAGTTTGGTGTGGTAAAAGCATAACTTTTTGTTTTTCCATAACCATTGATGGCACCTAAAGCCAGAGAAACCTCTAGAAAGAAGAAAGGGAAGACAAAAGCTTCCACCTCCGAGTCATAGGAGATGGAGAGATTCATCTAAAGGGTCTATATCTCAGTGGTAGAACATTTGACTGCAAATCAAGAGATCCCTGAGATACCTTAGGGGATAAATTTTCCTCCACACAATTATTGGGAGCAACTAAGGATAGGAGCACCAAAATCACTAGGGATCATGCAACAGAAGCAAGGAAGAAACATAAAGGAGCTCAAAGAGCACCATTGGTCCTTCAAGAAGGTGCCACCCTCACTAAGGTGGACTCATTCCTTGTTCTTATTTTCTCTGCTTTTCGGTTTTTATGTTATTTGTTTATCTATGTTTTGTGTCTCTACTTCATGATCATTAGTAGTTAGTAACTATGTCTTAAAGCTATGAATAATTCCATTAATCCTTCACCTCTCTTAAATGAAAAATGTTTCTAATTCAAAAGAACCAGAAGTACATGAATTTCAAATTTATCCTTGAATTTAGTTTAAATTATATTGATGTGGTGACAATACTTTTTGTTCTCTGAATGAATGCTTGAACAGTGCATATTTTT
>NC_029774.3:94131899-94132273 GCF_000817695.3 Arachis duranensis | reverse complement strand
TGAACAGTGCATATTTTTGATATTGAATTTTATGAATGTTAAAATTGTTGGCTCCTGAAAGAATGATGAATAAGAGAAATGTTATTGATGATCTGAAAAATCATAAAATTGATTCTTGAAGCAAGAAAAAGCAGTGAAAAAGCAAAAGGCTTGAAAAAAAAAAGGGGTGGCAAAAAAAATAGAAAGAAAAAGAAAAAGCAAGCAAAAAAAGCCAATAGCCCTTAAAACCAAAAGGTAAGAGTAAAAAGGATCCAAGGCTTTGAGCATCAATGGATAGGAGGGCCCAAGGAAATAAATCCAGGCCTAAGCGGCTAAATCAAGTTGTCCCTAACCATGTGCTTGTGTCATGAAGGTCCAAGTGAAAAGCTTGAGAC
>NC_029774.3:94119528-94131879 GCF_000817695.3 Arachis duranensis | reverse complement strand
AAAAAGAAAAAAAAGAAAAAGAAAGAAATAAAGTTGTGATCCAAGGCAACAAGAGTGTGCTTAAGAACCCTGGACACCTCTAATTGGGGACTTTTAGCAAAGCTGAGTCACAATCTGAAAAGGTTCACCCAGTTATGTGTCTGTGGCATTTATGTATCCGGTGGTAATATTGGAAAACAAAGTGCTTAGGGCCACAGCCAAGACTCATAAGTAGCTGTGTTCAAGACTCAACATACTTAACTAGGAGAATCAATTAACACTATCTGAACTCTGAGTTCCAAGAGAAGCCAATCATTCTAAACTTCAAAGGATGAAGTGAGATGGCAAAACTGTTCAGAAGCAAAAAGCTACAAGTCCCACTCATCTAATTAGAATTAATATTCATTGATATTTTAGAATTTATAGTATATTCTCTTCTTTTTATCCTAATTGATTTTCAGTTGCTTGGGGACAAGCAACAATTTAAGTTTGGTGTTGTGATGAGCGGATAATTTATACGCTTTTTGGCATTATTTTTAGGAAGTTTTTAGTATGATCTAGTTACTTTTAGGGATGTTTTCATTAGTTTTTATGCTAAATTCACATTTCTGGACTTTACTATGAGTTTGTGTGTTTTTTTGTGATTTCAGGTATTTTCTGGCTGAAATTGAGGGACTTGAGCAAAACTCTAATAGGAGGCTGACAAAGGACTGCTGATGCTGTTGAAATTTGACCTCCCTGCACTCAAAATAGATTTTCTGAAGCTACAGACTCCAAATGGCGCGCTCTCAACGGCGTTGGAAAGTAGACATCCAGAGATTTCCAAAAATATATAATAGTCTATACTTTATTTGTGATTAGATGACGTAAATTGGTGCTCAACGCCAGTTATATGCTGCATCCTGGAGTCAAACGCCAGAAACACGTCACGAACTAGAGTTGAACGTCAGAAACACATTACAACTTGGTGTTCAACTCCAATAAAAGTCTCTGCACGTGTAACATTCAAGCTCAGCCCAAGCACACACCAAGTGGACCCCGGAAGTGGATTTCTGCATCAATTACTTACTTCTGTAAACCCTAAGTAGCTAGTTTATTATAAATAGGACATTTTACTATTGTATTTTCATCCTGGATGGTATTTTTGATCCTATGATCACGTTTGGGGGCTGGCCATTCGGCCATGCCTGGATCTTTCACTTATGTATTTTCAATGGTGGAGTTTCTACACACCATAGATTAAGGGTGTGGAGCTCTGCTGTACCTCAAGTTTTAATGCAATTACTACTATTTTCTATCCAATTCGATTTATTCCTGTTCTAAGATATTCGTTGCACTTCAACTTGATGAATGTGATGATCTGTGATACTCATCATCATTCTCACCTATGAACGCGCGTGACTGACAACCACTTCCATTCTACCTTAGACCGGGCGCATATCTCTTGGATTCCTTGATCAGAATCTTCGTGGTATAAGCTAGAATTGATGGCGGCATTCATGGGAATCCGGAAAGTCTAACCTTGTCTGTGGTATTCTGAGTAGGATTCCGGGATTGAATGACTGTGACAAGTTTCAAACTCCTGAAGGCTGGGCGTTAGTGACAGGCGCAAAAGAATCACTGGATTCTACTCCAACCTGATTGAGAATCGACAGATGATTAGCCGTGCTATGACAGAGCATTTGGACCTTTTTCACTAAGAGGATGGGATGTAGCCATTGACAATGGTGATGCCCTACATACAGCTTGCCATGGAAAGGAGTAAGAAGGATTGGATAAATGTAATAAGAAAGTAGAGATTCGGAAGGAACACAGCACCTCCATGCACCTATCTGAAATTCCCACCATTGGATTACATGAGTAACTTTATCTTTATTTCCTGTTTATTTTATTTATCTTTTAATTATCTAATCTCCCATAACCACATGGATAAGCCTGACTGAGATTTACAAGATGACCATAGCTTGCTTTATACTAACAATCTCTGTGGGATCGACCCTTACTCACGTAAGGTATTACTTGGACGACCCAGTACACTTGCTAGTTAGTTGTGCGGAGTTGTGACAAAGTGAGATTCACGTTTGAGAGCACCAAATCTTTGGAGCCATTGTTGATGATCACAATTTCGCCTACCAATGGCCACCGAGGAGGAAAACGGAAAAGCTTTCGAATAGGGTGACAAACAAGTCCCCCCGCATATTCTTTGGAGAAAGCACAGTAGTTGTAGCTCACAACCCCCGTCCACTTGCACATCTTTGCATGCATCGAGGACGAGTAATCTTTAAGTGTAGGGAGGTCAATACCGACTTCCGTGAGTTAGTTACTTTCTTTTCAACACCAATTCTTAGTTTTCTTTGTTAGATTAGTTATTGTATTGCATGATAGATGGCATTATAGTTAGAGTTTGTGTATATTTTACCACTACTCTGTTGAAGTAATAATTTCTTTTTCAAGAAACTGCTTTAGGGTATTTGACTAACTTGAATTAAATCTTTTGTGTTAAAATTGCTTGAAGAAATTTATTTTTGGAACATGGTTTTGGAGCTCGAACACACAAAACCAGTAAGTATTTTGAACCTATTTGATTGGTTGCATTTTATCGACCAATATTTTATTTTGGTGTATGTTATTCTCTCTAAAATTGTGATCTTTGTCTTGCTTGATTCTATATTTCCATTGTTTGATGTATGCATGCACTTATATGATTGAGGCCCTTGTTTCACTGAGCTTACATACCCATATGGCCTTACCCTTTCATTATCCTTTGCAAACTAATGTTGAGCCTATTTATCCCATTTGTTCTTTATTTTAGCACATCATTACCTCTAAGCGAAAAACAATAATGTCCTCAATTTGAATCCTTGGTTAGCTTAGACTAGTGAGAATGCTCATGATTTAAGTGTGGGGAAATTGGGTTTCGAGATATTTGGTTTGGGAATTGAGTATGTTAGACTTTTGTGAAAATGTGAAAGAATGTGAGGACATGTTTATGCATTCAATACCTTAATCATATGCATTGAGAAAAACAAAAGAAAAAAATACAAAAAAAAGAGAGAAAAAGAAAAGGAAAAGAGCAAATAAATAAAAAGGGGACAAAATGCCCCAAAGTAAATGTTGGTAGCAATGCATAAGAGTTGTACTCAATTTGGGATGCATGAATATATAGAAAACATAGTTATTGGGTAGTAAGACTTTATATTTTGATTACATGGATTGTCTTAAGTTAGGTGGGAAGTTTAGGTTAATCAAGGATTCAGATTTTAGTCAACTTGACCAATTACAATCCTACCTGGACCCTAACCTCATTACAATCCTTGAAAAGACCTCTTGATATATATATATATTTGTGCATTAAATTATGTTGATTGGTAGATAAAAGAGTAAACCTTAGAAAGTAAGATTAGTAGGGAATTGAGAGACTCAACCCTCAAATACTAGAGTGATTAGAGTGTATATACTTCCAGTGAGGGTTCGATGCTCGATTCTGTGTTCCCGGCTTTCATGAGCTTTCTTATTGCAAGTTTACCTGTATTTCATTTTATGATTCGAATTAATGGAACCCATTTCATATTTGTTCTTGGAGAATTTGATTTACTTTTAACCAAATAAGTAGAATCATTTTTGCATGTAGTTGCATTCATATAGATAGGTTGCATTTAATAAGCCTTACCATTCCTCTTCACTCTTATGGTTTTCTTGAGCTTAGCATGAGGACAGTGTGGGGAGATTGATAAACCGCTATTTTACGATTTATTTTGTACTAAATTGAGTGGATTTTATCCCTTATTCTCACACTTATTCATAGAGTTCGCATGTTTTACATTTTTCTTCCTAATTTTGTGCTATGATTGAAAACATGCTTCTTTGGCCTTAAATTTGCTAATTTTAATCCTCTCTTATTACCATTTGATGTCGTGATATGTTTGTTAAGTGTTTTCAGAGTTTATAGGGCAGGAATGGCTTAGAGGATGGAAAGGAAGCATGCAAAAATGGAAGGAATTGCTAAGTTGTCAATCCTGACCTCTTCATACTAAATCGATCATAACTTGAGTTACAAAGATCCGAATGAGGCAGTTTCAGTTGCATTGAAAAGCTGACATCGGGGCCTTCAAAATGATATCCAATTTACCATAGTTGCCTTGCAGTTAGGTGACGCGCACGCGTGGTATGGCGCATACACATGACCATGATTTTGCCAAGCGATGCGTGTGCGTTGGCGACGCGTACGCGTGACAAAGCGTCACGTGCTATAGATATCAGAAAACACTAGGGGCAATTTTTGGGATGGTTTTGGCTCAGTTCCAAGCCCAAAAACATAGATTAGAGGCTGCAGAGTGGGGGAATCATGGATTCACACTTTCATTCATACATAATTTTAGGTTTAGATGTAGTTTTCTAGAGAGAGAGGCTCTCTCCTCTCTCTAGGGTTTAGGGTTTCTTCTTCCGATTTCTCTTTAGGTTCAGGTTCAGTTTTCCTTTAAATTTATTTTCTCTTACTTGGTTGGATTTTTAATTAGATTTTTATGTTCTTAACTTGGATTAATCAATTAGAGACTCTTAAGTTATGAAAACTCATTTGTTGATTGGTAAATGAAGATTGCCGGTTAGCTTGTACTTCAGCAAAGCTAGTCTCTCACTTTGCGTTGACTAGGACTTGTGAACTCAGGGTGTGTGTGGTTCAAAGATTAAATTTTATTCCCAAGAATATTATTCCTAGGAATATAATGCCTAGGAATAAAATTACTTGGAATATAAGATTTTCATGTTTGTTTATAAAACTTGATGCATTGGAATATTATATAATAATCTTAGGAATGACTAAATTTTTGTTTGGTTGAGTTTAAATTTCTTAGTCATATTATGTAATATGTCAAAATTACCCTTACTCATTCAAATTAAAATATTAATGACTAAAATTAAATATAAAGCTAATTAAATATTATTATTTTTTACATTATTTTTTTAATTTAAAAAATATCTCTAATAATAAATTTACTAAAATATCCCTAATAATAAATATGTTTAGATAAAATTATTATTGATTCTATTTTTTTTGAAATTTACTAAAATACCCCTAATATCAAATATCTTTAGTTAAATTATTTATTGGTTCTAATTTTTTTAAATTTACTAAAATACCCTTAGTATCAAATATGTTCAAATAAAATTATTATTGATTCTATTTTTTTTAAAATTTACTTAAATACCCCCAATATCAAATATGTTTAACTAAAATTATTATTGATTCTAAATTCTTTTAAAATTTACTTAAATACCCCAATATCAAATATGTTTAACTAAAATTATTATTGATTCAATTTTTTTTAAATTTACTAAAATATTCTATTA
This sequence comes from Arachis duranensis, assembly GCF_000817695.3. Lineage (NCBI taxonomy): Eukaryota > Viridiplantae > Streptophyta > Magnoliopsida > Fabales > Fabaceae > Arachis > Arachis duranensis. The sequence continues at coordinate 94,126,551 of NC_029774.3, read as the reverse complement.
TTAATTTTAATTTTTTTAAATTTACTAAAATACCCCCAATATCAAATATCTTTAGTTAAATTATTATTGATTCTAAATTTCACTTAATAACAATATGTTTAATTAAAATTATTACTTTTTTTACATTTTGAATTTACAAAAATACTTCTAATAAAAAATTTACTAAAATACCCTTAATAAAAATATATTTAATTAAAATTATTATCGATTCTAATCTTTTCAAATTTACTAAAATACCCCTAATAACAAATATATTTAATTAAAATTAACATTATCACAATTAAATTCACTAAAAAAACATTACTATTATCCAAATGAAAGTTACAAAGAAGTCTCAAAAGTAAAAAATTACTTGCACTAATAAGCATACATGTACAACTCTTATATAAGAACACAAACACATAAACAAAATGAAATCAATGTTACCACAAACAACCTCACACAGAGAAAAATTATTATAATTATCGAGCGTGATGTCTTCTCCTCCATTGGTTCCACATTTCTTGTGCAAGTTGATCTCTCCATCTACCCCAAGCATCACTCGTTTCAATATGGTGGATCGTCTCACCATCTACTCCAAGTATATTTTGATTTTCTATCTCATCAATAGGATCCACAACCATCACTCTTCTAATATGATTATGCAAAAGGCAACAAGCAGTTATAATTCTTCCTTGAGTCTTAATAGGATAAAATGATCTTCCCCTCAAAATTCCCCATCTTGCTTTCAATACTCCAAATGCCCTTTCAATGACATTCCTTGCTTGTGAGTGTTTCATATTAAAAAACTCTTGAGCTGTACTAGGTTGATTATGTGGATTAAACTCACTCAAATGATATTTTTGTCCTCTATAAGGTGCCAAAAATCCTTCACAATTCATATATCCAGCATCACATAAGTAATAATGACCTAGTGTGACATACACAATTGAACAAAATTAATAAAAGATAAAATAGTTACTTTGATAACATATTAAAGTCTCAATAAAATACCTTGGGGAACACTAAACCCATTGCGAAATAGTGCATCTCGCAATACCCTAGAATCCGCAGCTGAACCCTCCCAACCCGCCAGTACGTAGATAAATTGCATATCGGGAGCAACCACTCCAAGCACATTGGTTGTTATGTCACCTTTTCTGTTTCGATATCTAGGCTTATCAGCCTCAAGGACATTGACTTTGATATGAGTACCATCTAAGGCTCCTAGGCAATCCTAAAATCCAAAACAAAGATCAATTAACTCAATCCTAAAGAACACCAACCATATGAGATTTAATAACATTAGCAAAATAAATTACCTTAAACCATTTCCATCGTTCATCCATTTTATCCTGGCTAAATGGTTGAGGTTTCTTCAATAAGAGATTATGACATCTCAAAATAGCAAGCAATACATCATTAAACCTCCTACTAATTGTTTCTTCAGATCTCACAAATTGTCTCTTTATTACTCTAATTTTGACGCCTTGTGCTATAATATGTAAAAACATGGCAACCATTTCTTCCACACCCATATTCCTACTTGGTTCTAACCTTCCAACCCTTTTAAGCATGTTACACAATGCATGAAAAGCACATCTATCCATTCTTGTGTTTTCTATACATGCTAGATCACTAAAATAAATAATTCTATCAACACTAACATCTCTTATTACTTGCCTACTATAACTATCATTCCATTTTCTTTTCTTTTTGTTCAATTGCAATATAATCAAAATATAGCAAATCATCAACAACTTAACTATAAGGTCATTCATTAATTCGAAATGTAAAATCAAGCAGGCAATAACTTTCATCTTCTGTTTGGGATCCATTCTGCAAAATAAAATAAAATAAAATAAAATATTTAGCTAGAAGACTTAACTATTTATTTATTCTATGTAAACACTATGAACCTGCGGAAAGAGGGAGGAGAGGAAGTCTATGAAAACACTTGATTATAGACTAGCTTTACCAATGTAAACAATATAATACATGAGCATTGATCGGCAAAACTCACTCAGAAATCTCATGTCATTCTAACATAAATTGGTGCTGATAACAAAATGAATAACCTGGGAAATACTGTTAATTTATTTAATTCTTACCCCAAAGATAAGAACATATGAAAAAGACATTTCCGTGTTGCTCCAAATATAAGTAAAGTCCCAACAATAGACAAGTTACAACTTGACAAAACAGAATCATAAAACATGGAATGTATGAAAAAGAAGTTTTTATGTTGCTGCAAATGTAAGCTTCAACATAAAACAAATCACATTTTGACAAATCAAATCATGAAATATGGAGCATGGACAGAACTTCATGTACATGAACAGAGAACATCTGTTCAAGTAGAAAACTGGAAAAAAAATATTTGTTGGAATAATGAACAGAAGAAAAACAAAATTGGTGATCGAGCATTAAATTATCCCAGCACCTACATTTGTGATGTTTTATATACAATTTTTAATAAGGGTCTGTCTGTAGTATCATAAAAAATTAAGGTATTTATATGAATAAGGAGCCTGATATTCAATTCCCTTACTTAGAATCATGAATACATGTAAAAATGTGGCCATCACATTGGTAAAATATTTAAACTCCACAAAGTACAACCTCAGAAATATTTCGCATGTTAAATAATCCAAATCTTAAAATATTAAAATATTTAGTTAGAAGACTTTACTATTTATTTATTCTATATAATGATTACTATAGTAGGCTAAAATGTGAAAAGAATAAAGGTAAGAATTACCACTTTATATTTTCCAAAATCTAAATACAATGGAATTCAAAAAAAATATATTAAGCTAACAAAATGAAATAAGAACATCTTCACACAACTCATGAACTGCATTCTTGTGATACCTACTAAACCCAATGCTATGAGTAGATCATATGTAATTCAGATTCCACCATTCTAGCATGTGTAAGAAGATTAACCTGATCAAAATCTTGAAGCTGTTTTACAGCTACTCAAAATACTCATTTCACAAAATTGAACATGCAGAGAATAAAAGTTGGCAAGTTCAAGAACTCTTGTCTTATTGTCAAAATTGGACCACCAAATTTTTCCATTCTCAGAACTTAAATCCAAAAGCACTGTTAAGTCACTAAAGTATTCAGCAGTTTGACGAATCTGAGATGTGATGACTGATAAGCATGCAATGAAGAAGAACAAAAAAAATAATAATAATAATAAATAGTAAAGAGAAGTTAGCAACCTGCCTTGAAGATTAGAGAGGTTGGCAATCTGACGAGGGATATCACCAGAGAGAGAATTGACATTGAGATACAAGTCAGTGAGGTGAGTCAAGGAGGAAATCTCCTTGGGTAAAATTCCACTGAGAGAGTTGAAGTGAAGATAGAGACCAGTCAAGCTCTTAAGACTAGAAATGGCAGCAGGTATGCTTCCAGAGAGACCCTTTCCTTGCAGTGAGATATTCACTACAAGACCTTCTTGGTTGCAAGCCACGCCCTCAAAATGGGAGAAATATCTAAACCTCAAAAATGATTATCTCAGCGTATGCAGGACAAAGTTAACTTGGCTATAGAAATGCATTTGAGAAATTTTACAAAGTGCAGCATACATGAATCATCTTCAGAATACGTCCTCTCAGTTGAATCATATTCTACAATTGGAAGCTGAAAAGGAAGTAGAACATATCAAAATAAAGTGTGTACTTACTACAATATACAAACTGGTTCAGATCAAGAGTAATTCTTCCTTGTTTTGTAGTATCAAATGAATTAAACAGATTCCTGAACGACATAATAAAAGATCCTTATCAGTGAAATGAAAGTTCAACACTAGGTCAAATAAAAATTGCGTGAAAAATATTACTTTCTGGCTTTTCTCTAAATATATATATACCTTGCTGATTGTAAGAATATACAAAGTGATATGAAGACATCCGGTCTAAACTTCCCACTTTTACTTTGATCAAAGCTCTGAGAATAATCAAAGAGAAACATTTGAGCATGGCCTTCTAAATGACAATCTTGCATAGATGAGAGGCCTACTATGCAGTTGAAAGAAATCAAACAAGGACTAAATAAATTTCTTTCTCCATTGCATTATTTCTTTCTCCATCTGACTAATAAAGCATTTTCAACTTATTATCCCAAGAAAGGAGCATACAGAAATTAAGGCATGGATAATAGTAGTGTAAACAAACATTGAGAATTGAGATAGTTTTGGCTTAACCACTAGTAGTCAATGTGATGTGCAACTTCTCCAGGATGATTTACTACAAATTAAACTATGAAGATGTCTTTCCGAAAGGGAGTACATTCCATCTACATTCACAAGAGAGTAAACTATAACCGAAAAAGTGAGATATTAACAAATTCCAATGCCAACCCGCAGCATAACAGCACAAAAGTACTGATAACCCATAACCCTATCATTTCTTTAGGTCTCTTATCATACTCATAACCCAATTAGTTTCAACATCCAATTCTGTACCTTCTTGTAGGATTAAATTATAAGTATTCCATCAGAAAGAATTCTATAGCAGCAAGTGCTATGCAAATAAATGAGAGAACCAAGCTATTTATGACATAAAACACAATGTAAATAAAAATAGAACAAAAAAATAATAACAATAATAATAAAAAGAGGAATTGAGTCAGATGATTGGTTAGGATCATTTTGTGAACTAGTGTCTAATGAGATGGGTGCTGAGATTTTGGCTTTATCATAAATCGATCTTTTCATTAAATTTCATTGAAGCTAAACACACATTTTATGATCCAATTTTGAAACATGTGCCTTGAAAAACCTTTCGGACAGAACCTGCAGCAGGTGCCATATAAGGTGGAAAATGATAGGCCTCTTATTATACACATAACCCAGACACAAAGATTACAAGGTGGAAAAAGAATGTAAAAATCACATTCATTCATGATATATTTGCATAGAGCATTGTGCACTGATTCTTCATATACATGTATTTAACCAATTATCGAACTAATTCAACTATTAATCATTTGGAAAGCTAGAACAAGGAGGATCTAGTCTAGCTTCCCCAGCATTAGATCTTTTCAACTTGATAAATAAATTGAAGTAAATTTTAAAGCATACTAACAACAGGCACAGACCTTAGATAATGCAGCCAAACAAAATATTCCTTAGATAATGCAGCCAAACAACAGGCACAGAGCATATATCAAGTTTCAATTCAATTCATAACTGTGTTTTATCTATCAACAATTCATCACTGGTATTTTATATGAAATGTGTAACAAGAGAATTAAGGATACTATAATCAAAGAGGTCAGAACTGAAACTCAAATCACATTCCAATTCCAAACAAATTAAAAACTAAAATCACATTCCAATTCCAAGTACATACATAAGGTTGAAAAGATCTAGAACAAACCTAGAACAATTGTTTAGACGAATTGAAATGGATCTAGAAAATTGTTTCAATTCCAATTTCATTGAAACAATAAAACACATTACAATTTCAATTCCAAGTACATTCTAATTTCAATATTTCAAACCTAGAACAAACCTGTGCTTGAAAAAGATCACCAGGAACAGGAAGATGCGAGGAGGAAGAGGGGTGAGGGAGACGACACGAACAGGAAGCACAACTCGAGCAGAGACGGAGGCGAGAGATGCGCGAGCAACCGAGCTCAGACGAAGGAGAGAGACCAGACGCGAGCACGAGCACGAACACAAACGCGAACACGAACGGAGGTGAGATGTGATGATGAACACGAACACGAACAGTTGATAGTGAATCTTCCTTCTAGAATAAGGAGCTCGGTAGTTGTGCGAATCCAGAACAGCGGCGAGGCGGCACCGACGTCGGTGGAGCCTCCATGAATTTGGGGAAAAATTTGGCTAGGGTTTCGTTTTCATGGAGGAGTTGCTCTGCTAGGGTTTACTTTTTTGTGAAATGAGTGAAAGATCTGAAGAAAGAGGGTTAGAGTTGAAGGGCATTTTAGTCTTTTTACATTGTGATATACATTCCATTCCCATTGGAATTAAAGATAACCATGGGGAAGATGGGAATGAAATGGGTGGAATTTTGATTCCAGGGAATAAAATATATCCAGGAATAAATTTTTAACTCTTGAACCAAACATGGGAATAAGATATTCCCATCTCAACATTCCTGGGAATACACTTATATTACCTCCAACCACACACACCCTCAAGTTAATTGTATGCACTTGACCTTCTTCCATTGGTTAGAGGTTAACTAAGTGAAGGCAACTCATATTTACCATCACATGTGCTTCTTAGTTACTAATTTATTTTCTTGTTATTCACATTCCTTGTTTATTAAACTCAAAACCCAAAAAGATACAATATTGATGAGCGGATAATTTATATGCTTTTGGCATTGTTTTTATTAGTTTTTATTTAAAATTCACTTTTCTGGATTTTACTATGAGTTTGTGTGTTTTTCTGTGATTTCATGTATTTTCTGGCTGAAATTGAGGGACCTGAGCAAAAATCTGATTCAGAGGCTGAAAAGGGCTGCAGATGCTGTTGGATTCTGACCTCTCTGCACTCGAAGTGGATTTTCTGGAGTTACAGAAGCCCAATTGGCGCGCTCTCAATTACGTTAGAAATTAGACATCCAGGACTTTCCAGCAATATATAATAGTCCATACTTTGCCCAAGATTTGATGGCCCAAACAGGCGTTCTAAGTCAGCTTCAGAATTCCCGGCATTAAACGCCGGAACTGGCACAAAAGTGGGAGTTAAACGCCCAAACTGGCACAAAAGCTGGCGTTTAACTCCAAGAAAAGTCTCTACATAGGAAGCTTCAATGCTCAGCCCAAGAACACACCAAGTGGGCCCGGAAGTGGATTTTTACGTCATTTACTCATTTCTGTAAACCCTAGGCTACTAGTTCTCTATAAATAGGACCTTTTGCTATTGTATTTGGGGGATCTTTCAATCTTCGGATCATCTTTTGATCATGTTTTTATGATTGAACCCTCTTTGGGAGGCTGGCCATTCGGCCATGCCTAAACCTTGTTCTTATGTATTTTCAACGGTAGAGTTTCTACACA
>NC_029774.3:94116968-94118606 GCF_000817695.3 Arachis duranensis | reverse complement strand
TAGCCATGTCTAATTTCTTTAGACTAAAGCTTTAGACTAACATTGCATGATTCCTAGAATTCTTATTAAAAATTTTTGAATTTCTTTATTTTCTTCTCCATATAATTTTCGAAAAAAAAAACCAAAAAAATTACAAAATCATAAAAATCAAAAATATTTCTTGTTTGAGTTTAGTGTCTCACTTTAAGTTTGGTGTCAATTGCATGTTTCTGTTCTTCTTGCATTTATCATGTGTCTTCATTGATCTTCAAGTTGTTCTTGATGATTTATTTGCTCTGATCTTTAAATTCTCTTGTCTTGTGTGTTTTGTTGTTTCTCATATGCATTCTCAATTTGTTAGTGTCAGTAGTATACAAACTTCTATGTTTGGTGTCTTGCATGCATTGTTTATTTGATTTTACTTGCATTTTGATTTTTCCTCATCATTAAAAATCCAAAAAATTTTTAATTTGTGTCTTTTCAAGTCAATAATGCAGAGAATTGAAGATTCAGAACATACAGCAGGGAAATTACACAGAAAAAGCTGGGCGTTCAAAACGCCCAGTGAAGAAGGAAAATTGGCATTTAAACGCCAGCCAGGGCACCTGGCTGGGCGTTTAACGCCCAAAAGGGTAGCAATTTGGGCGTTAAACGCCAGAATGTATACCATTCTGGGCGTTTAACGCCAGGATGGCACAAGGGGGAAGATTTTGTTTTTAATTCAAATTTTTTTCAAGTTCCATAATTTTTTTCAAAATCAAATCTTTTTCAAATCATTTCTTTTCAATCATATATTTTCAAAATCAATTTCTTTCCATTTTCAAAAATACTTGCTAACAATTAATGATTTGATTCAACATTTCAAGTATGTTGCCTTTTCTGTTGAGAAAGGTTTAATGTTTGAATCATATCTTTTCTTGTTAGCCAAGTCATTGATTTTAAAAATCAAATCTTTTTAAATTGTTTTTCAATCATATCTTTTTAAAACTATATATTTTCAATCATATCTTTTTAATCACATCTTTTTCAAAATAAGTTTTCAATCATATCTTTTTTATTTCTAATTTCAAAATCTTTTTCAAAAAAAACACTTTATCTCTTTTCCAATCATATTTTTTGAAAATCATTCTTCAATTTTTCAAAATGTTTTTAAAATCTTTTTAAATTTATTTTCGAAAATTTCTTCCCCTCTTCTCACATCCTTCTATTTATGGACTAACATGTACAATTCGAACACTATCTTTCTAAGTTCGAATTCTTCTACCTCTTCCTTCTATTTTTCTTTTTCCTCTGACACCTCAAGGAATCTCTATACTGTGACATAGAGGATTCCATATTTTCTTGTTCTCTTCTCTTTCATATGAGTAGGAGCAAAGACAAAAGCATTCTTGTTGAGGCTGACCCTGAACCTGAAAGGACCTTGAAGCAAAAGCTAAGAGAAGCTAAAGCACAACTCTCTGTAGATGACCTAGCAGAATTCTTCAAAGAAGAAGACATGGCAGCCGAAAACAACAACAATGCCAACAATGCAAGGAAGGTGCTGGGTGACTTTACTTCACCTACTCCCAACTTCTATGAAAGAAGCATCTCTATCCCTGCCATTGGAGCAAACAACTTTGAGCTTAAGCCTCAATTAGTTTCTCTAATGCAACAGAATTG
>NC_029774.3:94116029-94116687 GCF_000817695.3 Arachis duranensis | reverse complement strand
TGATTGAAATGGTTGCAAATAACCAATTCATGTACACTTCTGAAAGGAATACTGTGAACAATGGGACGAATCAGAAGAAAGGAGTTCTTGAGATTGATACTCTGAATGCTATGTTGGCTCAAAACAAAATATTGACTCAGCAAGTCAATATGATTTCTCAAAGTCTGTCTGGAATGCAAACTACACCAGGCAGTACTAAAGACGCTTCATCTGAAGAAGAACATTATGATCCTGAGAACCCTTCAATGGAAGAGGTGAATTACATGGGAGAACCCTATGGAAGCACCTATAATCCTTCATGGAGAAATCATCCAAATCTCCCATGGAAGGATCAACAGAGACCTCAACAAGGTTTCAACAACAATAATGGTGGAAGAAACAGGTTTAGCAATGGCAAGCCTTTTCCATCATCTTTTCAGTAACAGACAGAAAATTCTAAGCAGAGCCACTCTGACTTAGCAACCATGGTCTCTGATCTAATCAAAACCACTCAAAGTTTTATGACTAAAATAAGGTCCTCCATTAGAAACTTGGAGGCACAAGTGGGTCAGCTGAGTAAGAAAGTTACTGAACTCCCTCCTAGTACTCTTCCAAGCAATACAGAAGAAAATCCAAAAGGAGAGTGCAAAGCCATCAACATGGCCGAATTTGGAGAGGA
>NC_029774.3:94113148-94115534 GCF_000817695.3 Arachis duranensis | reverse complement strand
TTGGCAGACCCTTCCTAGCCACAGCAAAGACTGTGATTGATGTTGACAAAGAAGAATTGATCATTCAGGTGAATGAAGAATCCTTTGTGTTTAAGGCTCAAGGATATCCCTCTGTAACCATGGAGAGGAAGCATGAAGAGCTTCTCTCAAAACAGAGTCAAACAGAGCCCCCACAGTCAAACTCTAAGTTTGGTGTTGGGAGGCCACAACCAAACTTTAAGTTTGGTGTTGAACCCCCACATTCAAACTCTAAGTTTGGTGTTGGGAGCTTCCAACATTACTCTGAACATCTGTGAGGCTCCATGAGGGCCCACTGTCAAGCTACTGACATTAAAGAAGCGCTTGTTGGGAGGCAACCCAATGTTATATTTATCTATTTTCCTTTGTTATTTTATGTTTTCTATAGGTTGATAATCATGTGAAAAAAACAATTGAAAAAGCAAAAACAGAATGAAAAATAGAAAGAAAAATAGCACACCCTGGAGGAAAAGCTTGCTGGCGTTTAAACGCCAGTAAGGGTAGCAAATGGGCATTTAATGCCCAGTCTGGCACCATTCTGGGCGTTTAACGCCAGAAAGGGGCACCAGACTGGCGTTTAACGCCAGAAAGGGGCACCAGACTGGCGTTTAACGCCAGAAATGGGCACCAGACTGGCGTTTAACGCCAGAAAAGGGCAGCAGCCCGGCGTTTATCGCCAGGATTGGCAGAAAGGGCGTTCTGCACGCCACTTGGTGCAGGGATGAGCTATCCTTGACACCTCAGGATCTGTGGACCCCACAGGATCCCCACCTACCCCACCACTCTCTCTCTTCTTCACCCATTCACCAATCACCTCAATATCTCTTTCCCAAAAAAAACCCTCACCTATCAAATCCCACCATTCTCTTCACCACTCACATCCATCCTTCAAAAAACCCTACCTACCCCACCATCCAAATTCAAACCACTTTCCCTCCCAAACCCACCCATAATGGTCGAACCCTACCCCTCTCTCTACCCCTATATAAACCCTTCTTCACTCCTTCATTTTCACATAACCTAAACAATACTTCTCCCCCTCAGCCGAACCACAAAAGCCCCCTCCATCTCCTCTATTTCTTCTTCTTCTACTCTTTTCTTTCCTCTTTTGCTCGAGGATGAGAAAACCTTCTAAGTTTGGTGTGGTAAAAGCGTTGCTTTTTGTTTTTCCATAACTATTTATGGCACCTAAGGTCGGAGAAACCTCTAGAAAGAGGAAAGGGAAGGCAAAAGCTTCCACCTCTGAGTCATGGGAGATGGAGAGATTCATCTCAAGGGTGCATCAAGACCACTTCTATGAAGTTGTGGCCATGAAGAAGGTGATCCCCGAGGTCCCTTTCAAACTCAAAAAGAGTGAATATCCGGAGATCCGACATGAGATCCGAAGAAGAGGTTGGGAAGTTCTTACCAACCCCATTCAACAAGTCGGAATCTTAATGGTTCAAGAGTTCTATGCCAATGCATGGATCACCAAGAACCATGATCAAAGTGTGAACCCGGACCCAAAGAATTGGCTTACAATGGTTGCCAAGTCCTCATAGACATTTGTGAAGAGGGTGCTCAATGGAAGAGAGATTCAAGAGGGAAGCCGGTTCAACTGAGAAGACATGACCTCAAGCCCGTGGCTAGGGGATGGTTGGAGTTTATCCAACGCTCAATCATTCCCGCTAGTAACCGGTCCAAAGCTACTATAGACCGGGCTATCATGATTCATAGCATCATGATTGGAGAGGAAATAGAAGTTCATGAGGTTATATCCCAAGAACTTTATAAGGTGGCGGACAAGTCCTATACCTTGGCAAGGTTAGCCTTCCCTCATCTCATTTGTCGCCTCTGTAATTCAGTTGGAATTAACATAGAGGGAGACATCCTCATTGATGAGGACAAGCCTATCACTAAGAAGAGGATGGAGCAAACAAGAGATCCCACTCATGGACATGAGGAAATTCCTCATCATGAAATCCCTGAGATGCCTCAAGGGATACACTTTTCTCCACAAAACTATTGGGAGCAAATCAACACCTCCCTAGGAGAATTGAGTTCCAACATGGGACAACTAAGGGTGGAGCACCAAGAACATTCCATCCTCCTCCATGAAATTAGAGAAGATCAAAGAATCATGAGAGAGGAGCAACAAAGGCAAGGAAGAGATATTGAGGAGCTCAAGCACTCCATAAGATCTTCAAGAAAAAGAACAAGCCGCCATCACTAAGGTGGACCCGTTCTTTAATCTCCTTGTTCTTTATTTTTTGTTTTTCGAAAATTATGCTTTATGTTTTATTTATGTTTGTGTCTTATGATCATTAGTGTCTTAGTGTCTATGCCTTAAAGTTATGAATGTCCTATGAATCCATCACCTTTCTTAAAT
>NC_029774.3:94111189-94113018 GCF_000817695.3 Arachis duranensis | reverse complement strand
TTGACTTCTGAATGTATGCTTGAATAGTGCATATGTCTTTTGAATTTGTTGTTCATGAATGTTAAAATCGTTGGCTCTTGAAAGAATGATGAAAAAGGAGACATGTTACTGAGGATCCGAAAAATCATAAAAATGATTCTTGAAGCAAGAAAAAAGTAGTGAATTCAAAAAAAAAGAGCAAGCAGAAAAAGCCAACAGCCCTTTAAACCAAAGGACAAGAATAATAAAAAGAATCCAAGGCTTTGAGCATCAGTGGATAGGAGGGCCTACAGGAATAACATCCTGGCCTAAGCGGCTAAACCAAGCTGTCCCTAACCATGTGCTTGTGGCGTGAAGGTGTCAAGTGAAAACTTGAGACTGAGCGGTTAAAGTCGTGATCTGAAGCAAAAAGAGTGTGCTTAAGAACCCTGAACACCTCTAATTAGGGACTCTAGCAAAGCTGAGTCACAATCTGAAAAGGTTCACCCAGTTATGTGTCTGTGGCATGGATGTATCCGATGGTAATACAGGAAAACAGAGTGCTTTGGGCCACGGCCAAGACTCATAAAGTAGTTGTGTTCAAGAATTATCATACTTAACTAGGAGAATCAATAACACTATCCTGATTCTGAGTTTCTATAGAAGCCAATCATTCTGAACTTCAAAGGATAAAGTGAGATGCCAAAACTGTTCAGAGGCAAAAAGCTAAAAGTCCCGCTCATCTAATTAATACTGATCTTCATAGATGTTTTGGGAATTCATTGTATATTCACTTCTTTTTATCCTATTTGATTTTCAGTTACTTGGGGACAAGCAACAATTTAAGTGTGGTGTTGTGATGAGCGGATAATTTATACGCTTTTTGGCATTGTTTTTAGTATGCTTTTAGTATGTTTTAGTTAGATTTTATTATACTTTTATTAGTTTTTATTTAAAATTCACTTTTCTATACTTTACTATGAGTTTGTGTGTTTTTCTATGATTTCAGGTATTTTCTGGCTGAAATTGAGGGACCTGAGCAAAAATCTGATTCAGAAGCTGAAAAGGGCTACAGATGCTGTTGGATTCTGACCTCCCTGTACTCGAAGTAGATTTTTTGGAGCTACAGAAGCCCAATTGGTGCGCTCTCAATTGCGTTGGAAAATAGACATCCAGGGCTTTCCAGCAATATATAATAATCTATACTTTGCTCGAGATTTGATGGCCCAAACAGGCGTTCCAATTCAGCTTCAGAATTCCAAGCGTTAAACGCCGAAACTGGCACAAAAGTGGGAGTTAGACGCCCAAACTGGCACAGAAGCTGGCGTTTAACTCCAAAAAAAGTCTCTACACATGGAAGTTTCAATGCTCAGCCCAAGCACACACCAAGGGGGCCCGGAAGTGGATTTTTACGTCATTTACTCATTTCTGTAAACCCTAGGCTACTAGTTCTCTATAAATAGGACCTTTTGCTATTGTATTTGGGGGATCTTTCAATCTTCGGATCATCTTTTGATCATGTTTTTATGATTGAACCCTCTTTGGGAGGCTGGCCATTCGGCCATGCCTAAACCTTGTTCTTATGTATTTTCAACGGTAGAGTTTCTACACACCATAGATTAAGGTGTGGAGCTCTGCTATACCTCGAGTATTAATGCAATTACTATTGTTCTTCTATTCAATTCAGCTTATTCTTGTTCTAAGATATCACTTGTTCCTCAACTTGATGAATGTGATGATCCGTGACACTCATCATCATTCTCACCTATGAACGTGTGCCTGACAACCACCTCCGTTCTACCTTAGATTGAGTGGATATCTCTTGGATTCCTTAATCAGAATCTTCGTGGTATAAGCTAGAATCCATTGGC
>NC_029774.3:94109280-94110792 GCF_000817695.3 Arachis duranensis | reverse complement strand
TCGAGCTTCAAACTCGCGATTGTGGGGCGTTAGTGACAGACGCAAAAGAATCATTGGATTCTATTCTGACATGATCGAGAACCGACAAATGAATAATCGTGCTGTGACAGAGCGCGTTGAACATTTTCACTGAGAGGACGGGACTGTAGCCATTGACAACGGTGATGCCCAACATATAAAGTTGTGATAAAGAGTTGAGATTGCAATTGAGCGTACCATGTTGATGGCGCCATTGATGATCACAATTTCGTGCACCAAATCTCATAACTAATAATAAACTACACTTTCCTGCAATTCCTTGAGAGACGACCTGAGGTCTAAATACTTCGGTTAATTTTATTAGGTTTGCTTAAGTGACAAACAAATTAAATTTGATTGAGGTTTAACTGTCGGTTTAGAACTATACTTACAACGCGCTTATTTTTGTGAAAATATTTACCGAAATTTTTCTCCCGTCAGAGGGTTAAGACTTATCAAATTCCCCTGGGTATCTAATCGAACTAGGGTTCCACGTGCCAATGCGTCGAACAATAAATGGGTGCAGAACAATGCTCCAAACTATTTAAGAAACTATAACTTTAACATTCCTAGAGGAGGTTTGGAAAATTGGGATGGAAGTCAAAAAAAGGTGCTTTTTGATGTGGGGCCAACAGAAGAGGTGGTGGTAGAGCTAGATCTCAACGAAGCTTTCAAGATAGAGCTCCTTTCATTCCAAGAGCCGTGACTCGACATAAGATGCATATGCCGGCACAAAAGGTCCATATCCTAAGTTAAGTAACGAAAATAAGTCACCCAATAAGGAGGAACAAAATGAGGATAAGACTTTGTCGATCAAGGACCAAGAACTGAAAAAAGGTGGAAAAGGAAATATCGACTGTCAAACAATCATCCGAAGGTAATGATGAGGATGAAGCATTGACAGAAACTTTTAAATCTGGATTTGAAGATGATTTGAATGCCATGTTTAGTGAGACTGGTTTTGATTATGTAGCCACAGTGTTGGTACTCCCCTTTAACTTTCAGGACTTTAAAAGCCCTTGGAATTGTTTCGAACGGGATCACGATTATATAATCCCAGGGGACAAATGCAGCTTTGTTGAAAATGGGTTGATTAAAGAAGGGTTGTTTGAAAGACCTGATGAAATAATCAAGGGTCACCTTAGACCTTTACATATCAAGGCTAAGGTGGAAGGATTGGTGATTAATCGCATCTTGGTCGATGGAGGAGTGATGAGCGGATAATTTGTACGCTTTTTGGCATTGTTTTTAGTATGTTTTTAGTATGATCTAGTTAGTTTTTAGTATATTTTTATTAGTTTTTAGTTAAAATTCACTCTTCTGGACTTTACTATGAGTTTGTGTGTTTTTCTGTGATTTCAGGTATTTTCTGGCTGAAATTGAGGGACCTGAGCAAAAATCTGATTCGGAGACTAAAAAGGACTGCAGATGCTGTTGGATTCTGACCTCCCTGCACTCGAAGTAGATTTTCTGGAGCTACAGAAGCCCAATTGG
>NC_029774.3:94107743-94108124 GCF_000817695.3 Arachis duranensis | reverse complement strand
GCCGGGGATTGTTCAGTTTGGACAACTGACGGTTCATCTTGTTGCTTAGATTAGGTATTTTTTTTTCGAAATTCTTGAAGAAGAATTCTAGAGTTTCATGATGATTTGTTGAAATCTGGCTGGCTGAGAAGCCATGTCTAATCTCATTGGACCGAGGTTTCAACTTATCATCACAAGAGCTTGTTGATCTTTATCAATCTTGCTTTTGGAGCAGTGATCTGCTAAGGCTTGGCTGGCCTTTGGCCATGTCTAGTGTTTTGGACCAAAGCTTTCTTTGAGAGCTTGGCTGGCTGTGAAGCCATGTCTAATTCCTGGACCGGAGTCTTAGACTAAACATTGCATGATTCCTGGAATTCTCATTAAGAATTTTGATACCTTTTT
>NC_029774.3:94102305-94102874 GCF_000817695.3 Arachis duranensis | reverse complement strand
ATGTCTTTGGATAGCTCTGCTGGAGGATCTCTTCATCTGAAGAAGACGCCTACAGAGGCTCAAGAGCTAATTGAAATGGTTGCAAATAACCAATTCATGTACACTTCTGAGAGAAATCCTGTGAACAATGGGACTAGTCAAAAGAAAGGAGTTCTTGAGATTGACACTCTGAATGCCATATTGGCATAGAACAAAATATTGACCCAACAAGTCAATATGATTTCTCAAAGTCTGTCTGGAATGCAAAATGCACCAAGCAGTACTAAAGAAGCTTCATCTGAGGAAGAAGCTTATGATCCTGAGAACCCTTCAATGGAAGAGGTGAATTGCATGGGAGAACCCTATGGAAACACCTATAATCCTTCATGGAGGAATCATCCAAATTTTTCATGGAAGGATCAACAGAGACCTCAACAAGGTTTCAATAACAATAATGGTGGAAGAAACAGGTTTAGCAATAGCAAGCCTTTTCCATCATCCTCTCAGCAACAGACAGAGAATTCTAAGCAGAATACCTCTGACTTAGCAACCATGGTCTCTGATCTAATCAAAACCACTCAAAGTTTCAT
>NC_029774.3:94101236-94101865 GCF_000817695.3 Arachis duranensis | reverse complement strand
CATGGGAATCTGAGGCTCAAACTGAGACCATAGAGATTCCATTGGACTTACTTCTGCCCTTCATGAGCTCTGATGAGTATTCTTCCTCTGAAGAGGATGAATATGTCACTGAAGAGCAAGTTGCTAAATACCTTGGAGCAATCATGAAGTTAAATGACAAGTTATTTGGAAATGAGACTTGGGAAAATGAAGCTCCTTTGCTCACCAAAGAACTGGATAACTTGTCTAGGCAGAAACTGCCTCAAAAGAGACAGGATCCTGGGAAGTTTTCAATACCTTGTACCATAGGCACCATGACCTTCAAGAAGGCCTTGTGTGACTTAGGGTCAAGTGTAAACCTCATACCTCTCTCTGTAATGGAGAAGTTAGGGATCTCTGAGGTGCAAGCTACAAAAATCTCACTAGAGATGGCAGACAATTCAAGAAAACAAGCCCATGGACTTGTAGAGGATGTTCTGGTTAAAGTTGAAGACCATTACATCCCTACTGACTTCATAGTCCTAGAGACTGGGAAGTGCATGGATGAGTCCATCATCCTTGGCAGGCCCTTCCTAGCCACTGCAAAGGCTGTGATTGATGTTGATAGAGAAGAGTTGATCATTCAAGTGAATGAAAAATCCTTTGTGTTT
>NC_029774.3:94081591-94097856 GCF_000817695.3 Arachis duranensis | reverse complement strand
AGTATTAATGCAATTACTATTGTTCTTCTATTCAATTCCGCTTGTTCTTGTTCTAAGATATCACTTGTTCTTCAACTTGATGAATGTGATGATCCGTGACACTCATCATCATTCTCACCTATGAACGTGTGACTGACAACCACCTCCGTTCTACCTTCGATTGGGTGAATATCTCTTGGATTCCTGATTGCACGATGCATGGTTGATCGCCTGACAACCGAGTGCTCGTCTGACAAACGAGCCAACCATACCGTGAGATCAGAGTCTTTGTGGTATAGGCTAGAACTGATGGCGGCATTCAAGAGAATTCGGAAGGTCTAACCTTGTCTGTGGTATTCTGAGTAGGATTCAATGATTGAATGACTGTGACGTGCTTCAAACTCCTAGCAGGTGGGGCGTTAGTGACAGACGCAAAAGAATCGATGGATTTTATTCCGGCCTGACCGAGAATCGACAGATGATTACCCCATGCTGTGACAGAGCATAGGCAATGTTTTCACTGAGAGGATGGGAGGTAGCCATTGACAACGGTGAAACCCTACATAAGCTTGCCATGGAAAGGAGTAAGAAGGATTGGATGAAGACAGTAGAAAAGCAAAGAGACGGAAGGGAAGGCATCTTCATGCGCTTATCTGAAGTTCCTACCAATGAATTACATAAGTACCTCTATCTTTATCTTATTGTTTATTTTCGTTCATCACCATATCCATTTGAGTTTGCCTGACTAAGATTTACAAGATGACCATAGCTTGCTTCATACTAACAATCTCCGTGGGATCGACCCTTACTCGCGTAAGGTTTATTACTTGGACGACCCAGTGCACTTGCTGGTTAGTTGTGCGAAGTTGTGTAATGCCATGGTATTGAACACCAAGTTCTTGGGGTTCATGACCGGGGATTATGAGAGTTGTGAAAAGTATTGTTCACAATTTCGCGCACCAAGGAGCAACAATTAACTTGCTGCCTGAGAGCATGCTCCCACTATTCCAGAAAACAGTCAAAGATTTGATTAAGACAAATTTTGCTGTTATTAAATTCAATAATAAGTCGACAACAGCGCTGGAAATGAGCCCACTCATGGTTAAATTAGGAAATGCCGAACAACCCACGCTATTTATAGTGGTACCTACCAAGGCAACCTTCAATATGCCATTGGGAATTGATTGGACATACTTGGATTTGCAAACTCAAAAAATTCTGGTGTGTGCATAGCTTCGAGATCCAGAGCACGCACAAAAGATAGCACATCAAAAGAATGTTGGATTGATACCACATTTATTGAAGCATGAACTTCCCTATCAATAGTCTCATTTTCCCCGTCGTTTTCTCCCAACATGTTATTGTTGGCTAAAAACTCTTTTTCACTGTCACTGTTGTTTTCTTTCCAGTCTGTGTTGTCTATTTCACTTAGCAACAATTCATCTACTTCCTAACTAATAACCAATTTCTCGAGCTCAACATACAACTCGTTGGCACATGATCTTGATTTTGCCTATAAATCATTAACATCTCTAGCATAATAGCTTCATTGGTCACATTCATTAACTAAAATTGTATTATACCGCCGATGACCAATCCTGACTGCCTGTATAAAATATTGCTAACTCTTTTCGAATTATATCTGTGTATATGTTGGCATAGTCTATTTTATAACTCTACAAATGACAACGTGCAAGAAATAGTAAAAGAAATTAAATTTCTACAAATAAATTTTACGAGTTAAATCTCGAAGTGGTCCCTGAACTTTCAACGAGTCTCAAACTCATCCCTGAACTTAAAATTTGTAACACCCTACTACACATAGCTTTACACTTAAGTTGTAAATCAAAGGTGATGAGGCGTTACGACGTATATATAAGTGTTATTCTAATAACTTATTATTTTTATGTTATTCAAATTTTAAAATTTTAAATAAGTTAATTATTTAAAATAAGTTAACTTATTATTTTTATAATATAAATAAGATCACGTCAATATTAAAATAAAAAATACTTATCTAATAAATTTGAAAAGTAAATAATATATTAACAAAAAAATAAAATTAATTTCTTAAAAATAATAAAAAAGCGGCTGAACAGGCACGTTAGTGCCTGTTGAGCTGCTAGTATATAATCATTTAACTAGGATCCTTGAAAACAAAAATAGACAAAAATAAAATTGCGTCGCACTCAAAACAAACGATGAAGGTAGAAAGCATAGATTAGAAAGACAAAAGAGACAAATATATGTGTGTATAGAATTTCAAAAGAGATACATATCAAGTAACTAGTCTTGACCTGTGAAGCAAAGGCCGGTTAGAAATATATATACAGCCCAAAAGTATAACAAAAGCATAAACATAAATCCTGTTTCTCCATAATCAACCTCTAAATGGGATATACAAATTAAAATAAAAAGTGGAGAATACAACTATACTAAGTACAATATAAAGTCTCAAAAGACAATCTTCACTTTCAAGAAGAAATTAGCATAGTCAATGAGGTGCCTCACGTCTTGCATCTATAAAATAAACAATTCCCAACACGGGTGAGAACATCATCCTTTTAGGTTCTTAGTAGGGTAACAATCTCAAATAGAGACGACGTAAAACGACACGAACTCACTAGGCGATCCTATACTCCATTCAACCCAAAGTTTAAGCCTAGGATCCTTTCTAAACCAAAGAGGGTAATCAGAAACTAAATCTCAGCTAATAAATGATCTCATATTTCCACTTACTCTTAATACAAGTCATATGTCTTCTCATTATCAGAATGGTTCCAGCTTAGTAATTTCATTAACAAAACCCATTTAACCACAAACCGCTAATTATCACAGTCTCATCTAGAACAACCCTCAGCGTCATGATATACCACTATTTTATAATATATTTTGGACTAAATTGAGTGGGTTTTGTCAACTGTTCTCACACTTATTCATGTAAATTACATGTTTTTAAGTTCCTTTCCAAATTTTGTGCTATGATTGAAAACATGCTTCCTAGACCTTAAAATTGTTAATTTTTAATTCTCCTTTATTACCATTCGATGCCGTGATGTGTTGTTAAGTGTTTTCAGGTTTACATGGCATGAATGGCTTAAAGGATAAAGATGAAGCATGTTAAAGTGGAAGGAACACAAGAAACTAAAGAGTTCAGAAGCAAGGATCGACGCGCACGCATGGCCGACGCGTACGCGTGACCAAGAGTATCGTTCAGCGATGCGTACGCATGACTAACGCATATACGTGGCCAGGTGCAAGGTTCAGCGATGCGTACGCTTGGCCGACACATATGCGTGACAGAGCGTCACATGCTGCACTTAACAGAACTCCTTGGGAGCGATTTCTGAGCTGATTTGGACCCAGTTTCAAGCCCGAAAACACAGACTAGAGGTAGAGATGGAACGGAGACTGAAGACACTTCACTTTTCACTTTAGTTTTTTATTAGTTTTGAGTTCTAGAGAGAGAAACCACTACTTCTCCTAGGGTTTTGACATTCTTAGTTTTATCTTCGAATTAGATCTTGAGAGAGCTGCTACTACTTTCATTCCTCATCACTTTGTTTCTAGTTTCTTCTTAAATTCCCTTATTTACTCTTTTACATTTGATTATTGAATTCATGTTTGGATCATGTCACTTTTGAATCTTATTAATGCATTGAATTATTTTTATGTTTATTTTTATTGCTTGTTTGATCCTTGTTAATTATTATTAGTGCCAATTTTGACTTAAATAATTTTTCATAATTATCATGTCTTTTGTTTACTCCTATTATGTGTTTATGAAAATCGCATTCATGTTAATGGAGTAAAGCTCTCAACTTGGTTGGGGGTTGAGTAATTGGAAACTCTTGAGTTGTGACACTCAAGTATTAATCTGTAATTGAAAATTGCTGGCTAACTCAATTTTCACCAACTCTAGTCCTTTCCCATGAAGTGACTAGGACTTGTGAGTCAGAGCTAGTGACAACCACTTGACTTTTCTTCAATTGTTAGATGATAACTAAGTGGAAGCAATGAACTTTTACTATTATACTTGGGAAAGAAAACAAGGATAGGAACTCCAATTCTCTCTCCTGATCAAGGCCTTTTATTTTAAATACATATCACCTCTTGTTATTTGTTCATTGCTTTAATTTCCAGCCATTTGTTTTTCCATTCTCAATTTTGAAAAAAAAAATATTCAGAAAAATTCTAACAAATAATTTGCATCTTTTGTCAACTCTTAGGGAAACGACCTGGGATTCTACTCCTGGTTATTTATTATTAATTGTGACACAATTTAAATTGACAGTGAAAATTTCGTCATTTAAGACTGTACTTGCAACGCTGTTTTAGAATATATTTTTCAGAAATTCTTAACCGATATTTTTTCACCCATCACGTCACCACCGCCTGCATGAGAGATCTCTTAGTTATGCAAACACAAACAAAACAATACAAGGAATAAACAGATAGAGAGAACAGATAAACGCATTTAGATCAAGTAGCATATAGATACATTTAATCAAGAAGGCAAACCAATTACAAGATGCACACGAAAATAATACACACAAATGCTAATGATGCATATCTGTTCTATGTCTAACGAGCTCATCTGTCAGTTATACAACCAAATCCGACATGTCTGGTAGCTAACCCTGGACAGTCCCTCGATGCGCGCATCCCCAAGAGGAATTCACATCTCTTGGAGGAATTATCCAGAAAGATATAAGTGTCTGGCCACATTTTGCAATGGAGGGTCAACAAAGTCTCAAGTCTCAACTCGGAACAAGTGGGGCGAACCACGACATCTACCCAAGAAGTCTCAATCTTCAACTCGGAGCAATTGGGGTGAACCACACCCTTATATCTACCCAGGGAAGCATCATATCAATCAATATTCAATATTCAATTCATCATGCAAGCAGAATAAAACCCAGACCTCGCCAATAAATAGATACCCAAATCATACGCAAGCGGGATATCATCTAAACCTTGTCATCTCAGCCAATCTGGCTATACTTAGTCATTGTCAATCTCATCATTCATGTCTTATCTCAATTCAGTATTCAGTAAACTTATTACTCACAGGCTTTCATCAATATTCATTAGCTTAAGTCTACAATCCCATCTAAAATTTCAATCTAATCTGATCCATAGGTTCACACTTTCCAAGCCTAAAAACAAGTTGTTGGACCTTAATTAGGGTTACAGAAGTTTACAAACCTACTGAAAAAGCCAAACAGATAAAAATAGAATTTTAGTATAAAAATAGAGCTTGTGCATACGTATCACCCTTGTGTGCACGCACGCACCTGAACACAATTCCCAACTTGTGCGTACGCATAACCCCTGTGCGTACGCACAACTTGTAAAATTTTTGGGCATGCATACGCATACCTCTCATGAGTACGCACGAGCATTTTCATTCATTCTGCTCCGTGCGTTGGCACTATTGTGTGCGTGAGAATGCATACCAGAACTTTTTGTTTTCAACAAACTCTTCGAATTCTTTAAAACACCAACTTTTAATCACTCATATCTTCCTCTACAAAATTTCATTTTCAATCATTCTTGAACCATTTTAAAATCTCTCATCACCACCTTTAACTAAAGATAAATTTCATTGAAATACAAACTCCGAGTGCCAAGTTATACCCCGTCGAAGTTGGTCAAAAACTCATTTTTACCAAATATTGCACAATGCTCATTTTGACAAATTATCAAATCCAACTTGGTTTAAAACACTCAATTACCATTTCTAAATATGCCAAATACTTAATCATCAAGTCTCAACTACTCAAAGCCTAATCACAACAATTTTAACTCATTTAACGTAGTTCATTAACTATATCCACTCACAACCTTATGCACAATACTCATACATCTAAATCTTTATCAATCCAACAACAATTCACTCATTGACATTCATTACTTACCGTGATTTACCACATAGGGGACATCTCACCCTATCTCGGCCTCCGGCCTAATTTTTCATACTAGTTGACATCATAATCAAGAATATCACAAATTATATTCAATTCAAATCAATAACCACTCAATTCACAATTCACCACCAATTAACACAACATCAACCAAATTTCATTCAATTGTATCTTAGGGACAATTAACCTAGGTATTCACATAACTCGTAACTAAAACCTGTACCTCTTAAAGACTGGTTTCAACCTCGGAAAGCTCATCTCCAGCAATTTCCGATCTTCACCAGCTCAAACTCCACCAATGCCACACCAAAGGGATCCTCCACTTAATTTCACAACAAATTTGCACCAAACTATTCCATTCTGCATCAATGCAATATAACCCAATCCAATTTCATCTAACCACATTCAATTTTCACAACATTTACACTATGTTCATAACTCAAATTTGTACAAAATAAAAAAAGATTCTTTACCTTATTTCTCATAGACTTGGGTCAAACCCCAGCTATAACTCACGATTGAGCGTCCCCTAAATAGAAAAATTCGAGATTCTCTCAAAACTCAAACGAAAAATGCGAAATTAACAAAGAGAGCAAAATGGGCAAGTAATTTTGAGATGAATGTATGGCCATATACGGCTATTCAATTGGAGCTACAGATTGAAAGTTATGAGCGAAAGAAGATGACAATGAATAATGTTTTAGGGCTCTCTCTCTCTCTCTCTCATTGGGTTTGAGTTCTTAGGCCCAACATGGGCTCGACTTAACCATTTTAGTCCGTTAGCCCAATTTTGGGCCAAAATCTGTAAAATTAATGTTTTAATTTGTATTCTAAATATTTTTACTTCCTCAAATTATAAATTTTAATTTCTTAATCTCTTTGGATTATAATTATTTTATTAATTACAATTTAATCGGACTTTACAAAATTGTCCCAAATTTGTCTCTGAACTTAACAACGGTTGTCCCTGAGGTATTTTCCAATGGTGGATTGATGGTGCGGTTGAACGGAGACCATGCTGAACTTGTAAATGTTGACATATCCTTTTTGGTCCCCAAATACAACTAAAACAACGTTATTTTAAGTATTAAAAGGGATTTAATATATTGGTTTTACTGTGCCTTTGTCTCTCACGAAATCTCTTCTTTTCCTAATCCTACAGCTACCTCGCAGTTTCCGGCCCCACCACTCTAGCAGCAGCAACAATTTCTCAACATAGAATCCTTGGCTCAAATAGACACTATAACTTTCTCATAGTTGGAGATCCATGCCCTGTATTTCTCCTCCCTTTCCTCCTTCGATCTCCACTCCACCCGTTGCCACCTCGTCATTTCCAAAATTGACCTCTCTTTCTTCAACGAGAGCACCAGATCTCGCTTTCAGACATACTCTCGTCCTTGCCGCCTCAAGTTCTCTCCCACCAGTCGTCGATGTCGTGTTGTTGCTCTCCTCCCCACCACTAAGCTATCTTCTCTCTTATCTCTTTCGATGATCTTGAAAATGTCAAGAATTGTGTGATCATCGATTATCTGAAATAATTTATCAGAAAATATTCAAAATTTGACAGTTTAGTCTGCCTTCTTCCGCTTTCGCGCTGGTCACCTACCACAGAGGTGGTGCTGTCGAGGAAAGAGGAGAGCTCGCTATGGTGACATTGGGGAGAGGAAAAGGAAAAGAGAGCAGAAGCTAAAGGATTTCTCCAAGTTCACCTTCATCTTCAGCTTCAAGAAGTAGTCTCCATCCAATCACATTATCAATCCGTCACCAAAAAATACCTGAGAGATGACCGTTGTTAAGTTCAGAGACAGGGACAATTTTAAGTTCAAGAACAAGTTCAATGATCAATTACAAGTTTAAAGACCACTTTAAAAGTTTATACTTTCGATCGTATATGGTATAAAGTCATAATCAAAATATACACATAAATTTCCATTGACTTCCATTACTTTAAAAACAAAGTTTCTACATCTACCGAACCTAAAGACCTATGACACATAAACTAAAGAACTATGAAACATTAAGCTGAGATGAAAGAAATGACAGAAATCACAAATTATAAAGGGGAGAAAGTGAATACGTTTTTAATTCACTGGATTAGCTTCTTTATATAGGAAGATAAGAATTAATTTTTTAATCATTTTTTCAACAAAATTATTCAAAAACAAAATTAACTTATGGATATTTCGCACAAAACAAAAAATCGGATTTGGCTAATCAAACAGATAAAGTAAGTTTTTTGCTCTCAACAAACTATCAAAAATATCAGAGAAAAGGATAAATCGATCCCTGATTTTTTGGTCTACAGACATTTAAGTCCCTAAGGATTTAAAAATACATTTAAGTCTCTGATCTCTTCAAAATCTAGACATATTGATCCCTGAGTCTAATTTGTTCAATTTTAAAAACTCTCTCACGTGTGCATCCGTATCAACCAAGTTAGTACAACGTGAGTTACATTTGATTTTTCCGTTAAGTCTGACAGACCCAAGTGAATATGAAGGATTAATATATCTAAGTTTTAAAAATATTAGGAACTTAAATGTATTTTCAAATTCTCGAAAACTTAAATGTTTACGGATCAAAAGGTCAAGGACCTATTTGTTTTTATTTTTCAAAATATCATATCAAAACATTGTGCATTCGTTTTTTTATGAACAAAAAATACTTCTCACAGTTAACGATTTAATTTTATATTTTTTAAAAATAAAGAAAGGCTTTCTCGTTATTAACGAGATTTATTTTCAGAAAAAATTAAAATTTTTTTCTTTCTTGCATTGTGCGAAATGACAAAATTTCTTTTTCATATGGAAAACTGCTTGGTGTATTGGCAGAATATTGGGGAGAGGAGTGTTTTGCAGCTGTATAGATGTCACAATCAACACGCAGGGGGCATGGTATCGGCGCTTGCCAAAAGCGTGTCAGCTCCTCAATAACATGCCGGAGACATAGTGACATGGCGCACATGCAGAGATCCCTGGCAGCACGCTGGGGGTGTGGTGAAGCAGGCTTCGCAAATTCCAAACGTGCCTGCAACAGGGGGTAGGCGTGGTGGAAGCTGTCTGCATGCAGAGACAGCTCCTTCACCCCGGTAAATAGCAAAGGTTGATATGGCTCTATAAAAGGAGAGCCTCACCCAATATATGCATATAGAGTGTGATATTCAAAGAAGGATTGAAGGGTTGCTGTGGAGAAGAAAGAGGATTCGAAGCACATAAAGAAGAAAGGTGAAAAAAATTATTTTGTATTTATATTTAAAAATGGTTCGTGATTATACTGCTTCGAAGGAACATATTATAAATTATTTGGATCATCTAATATATGTAAGTTGGTAAATTATTTTTTTATTATGTATTTAATTTTAGTTTTTGTTATTTAATGTGTTAGAATATAATTTTTTTGTTATTTTTGGATTAATTTTTTGTTTTATAAAAAATTTATTATGGAATATATTTTATAATTTTTGTTATGAATATACTAATGAAAAAATAAATATTGGGAGTTTTTGAAAATTAATAAGCTTGTTCGAACATGCATGAATATTAAAATAATAAATATATAATTATTTAAAAAATATACATTGTTATTAAATATAAAAAATAAATATTTTGACGTTTGAAAAAAAATCAGTCATTTATATTTATTTAAAAAAAGTGTATATAATATTTAAAGAAAAAATATATTTAATGTTTTTATTATTTTTGTTAGAATAAAATTAGTTTTATGTGAGTTTAATTAATAAACAGTTTGTATATTAATAAATAAATAGATACACTTTTTAAATAATAAATATGTTAATATACGTTAATTATTTTAGCAAATAAAATATTAAAATAAATATGTAAATATTATTAAATGAATACATATATTTTATAAATAAATATGCTAATCAAACGTAGAACTCGATGGTCGAAAACTATTTACGCGCCATGGTATTCTACCACGTCTCTAGAATTGGGGGTGATAAGAGGATTTCACCCCTTATTAGCTGCTCCGGTTGAAAGGTGGAGGCCAGAGACTCACACTTTTGTATTGTTGGTGGGTGAGGTTACAGTGACATTGGAAGATGTCGATCATATATTTGGCCTACCCATTGATGGAGAGCCTGTTAGTGGATGGACTAATAGTAGTAGCGACTTCGTTCAGAGCCAGAGCATCGCAATATTCGAACATGAACCAGTACTCAGTCAAAATTCGAAATCCTATATAAAGCTGGGTTGGGTTCGACATATCAGAGACGCAGTGCCATTGGACACTGAAGAGTTCGTAAGGAGATACGTCAGATGTCAGATTTTCTGTATGTTAGGGTCGACCCTATTCGCAGATAAGTCGACCGCATACGCCCACGCGAAGTATCTACCGTTGCATCGCGATTTCGAGCGAATCCATACTTATGGTTGGGGGTCAACATGTCTCGCACATTTTTACAGAGAACTATGCCGTGCATCACGATATGATACAAAGGAGATAGATGGCCCTCTTAATCTGTTGTTTGTTTGGGCATGGGAGCGAATGCTGTGTACTACGCCCGTACCAAGACATACCCTTTCACTTGCTGAGATACCAGTCCGGCCAGTTGCATCAGCCCATACTGACGATTCCAGCCGGTCATGATTGGTTTGACTTCTCCGTCAGTGGTCATGGAGATCAGCAACTACAGAATTGGCCCAACGCTAGTTTGGGTGGTTGGTCAGAGTTTAGTGTTATGCATTCACCGTCAGGGTCGGCTGATCCACATAGGGCAGCAGTAGGTATGGGCCATGGTTTGTTGGGTCCTGCTTCTGACCACATGTCAGGGGGTGCGTCGTGTGATAGTGGTTTCCTTCAGTGGACATACACAGTTGTTGACGAGTACAAACCCGGTGCATTTGCTCCAGCAGAGGTAGGTGGGTTGGCCGCTCCTGCAGAAGTAGGTGAGTCCAACGCTCCAACAAATGCAGGTGGGTCAGCCACTCCAGGTGTGGATGACTCAGTTTCAGGTCACCCATATGACCTACGGACGGAGCGAAATATGCCTGATAGGTATACTCCGTCGCGGCCAGGTCAGGGCATGATGGGTAAGGGACTGAACTAGTTGGCTCGAAAGAAGTGAACTTGGGTTTAGGGTTTTTAGATTTAATCCTAAGGTTTAATGTAATTCATATTTAATGTTCTATATGTTGACCTATGTAATTCGTAGTTAATCTTTTGTATATTTGCTTCACGAAAGCAGTAAATGTTAATATTAACCTGACATTAAACATCAATGGATAAACTCAAATTTAAAAATACAAACACGACCAACATAAAAAAACATGAACTGACAAAATGCACATTTAAAAATACAAACACGACTAACAAAAAAAACATCAACTGACAAAATGCAAATTAAAAAATACAAACACGATGAAAATAAAAATCATTCACCCGCACCACTCGGTCCAGCACGCTGAGGACATCGACTCCGACTATGACCCTGAGCACTACAGAGACGGCATATCTGAGGACCACACATGTCGCGTGAGTCCATTTCATTCAAGTATCTGGTCAATTTTGGGCGACCTTTCGACATTCGCCTCAAGGTGGGATTAGCGACCAATGTGGGTCCCTCATATGTAGGCCATGTCTCGGGATCACCTAACGGTGTGAACTCAAATCTATATACCTTACGAACCTCTGTCATCTTGTACAAGTCATGCATATACAGCTACCAATCAAGATACTGGTTAGCACAACAAGCAATAACATGGCGACATGGTAGTTGTTGCACCTGAAAGTGCCCACAGTCATACGTCCGTCGCGCAAGATCAACAACTGACACCTTTTCGCTAGTCATTTTGTGCACCTCAAATACCTCATTCCGTCTGTCAAAACGGTGCACAACTATATTCCCATCCTGTTGCATATTTGCCTCTATCCGCTGTTGTGCAAATACAAAGTAAGTAAATCCAGCACGCTTGCATTCGTGAGTCTCGGCACTCTTTCGCATAAAAAGTTCATTTAACCGATAATATGTTGCTCGGACTAGTGCCAACACAAGTAGATTATGGGCACCCTTTAACACTGAGTTAATGCACTTGACAAGGTTCGTCATCATATGGCCCCATCGATGTCCCTCGTCGAATGCAAATACCCAATGTCTAAGTCCAATGGCGTTGCACCGCTTGGCATATGCCTCGCTTCGCTCTTCCAACCTCTTATAGTTGATGTTATACTCCTCCACCGTTCTTGAATACCCAATATTGACAACAAGCTTTTGCAAGTGAGGGACTTTGAATGCTCTTAGGAAGTTGCTGCTGATGTGCCTTATACAAAACATCCACCATGCTCTTGGAGGTTTTCAGTCACCTCCGGAACGATTTACTGCTGCCTGAATTGACTCATGCCAGTCTGAGATCATACCCATACCGTCTTTTCTGACAACATGCATTCGCAGATTCCTGAGAAAGAAGTGCCACGCATCAACTATCTCCCCTTCCACCAAGGCAAAAGGGATAGGCACAATGTTCTAGTTCCCATCTTGTGAAACAGCGACCAGAAGTATACATCTGTACTTTCTGTATAGGTGTGTGCCGTTAACCTGAACTAGGGGCTTGCAATGCCTAAATGCCCTAATGCATGGATTGAAACTCCAAAATATGTGATGAAGTATTTTTACCTCTTGCGCCTCCTCATTCACGTTGTACAGTGGGTGTGTTTCTAGTTGGACAACTGACCTACACATCTTCTAAACCATAACTGAGAGCCACCATGGCAAGGCTTGGTAAGAATCCTCTCAACCACCAAAAACTTTCGCTATGGACTTCTACTTTGCCAACCAAGCCTTTCGGTAATTGATGATATAATTGAACCTTGACTGGACTTCTGCTATTATAGATTTCACCTTGATGGACAGGTCAGTCTTGACCAATGGCCTTATAGCCTCAGCAACTGTATTCATAAAATAAAGAACGAAAATAATTATTGAAATATAAATCAAGACATGAACTAAATTAAAATGATCAAACAAATCAATCCATGAAAATAGACAGAGCTCCTAACCTTAACAATGAAGGATTAGTTGCTCATGGTTCAGAGAAGAAAAATAAGGGTTCTAGTAAAAATGTGTTTCTTATCTAAATGTACAAAGTTCCTATTTATAACTAATCCTAATAAATTTTAAAATCTAATTCTCTAAAATTAAAAATAATATCTTTTCCTAAAAATTAAGATTTGAATTTAAATTTGAATTAATTAACAAGTCTTCAGCTGATGGGTGGGGACCACTTGATTTGTCCATTCTACAGCTTCTAATATGTGTTTTCTGGGCTGGAAACTGGGTCAAAATGCGGCCCAAAATCCACGCCATCAATTTCGGTAAATTCTGCAAATCGCGCACGTCACACGTACACGTCAGTCACGCGTACGCGTCGCTGGTCTTCTTCGCAAGTCACGCGGACGCGTCGTTGAACAAATCTTCAAATCACGTGTACGGGTCAGTCACGCGTACGCGTCGCCGTGGATACTTCCAGATAACGCGTGCGCGTCGCTTCTCGCAGTCATCTCCTTTGATTCTCGTGCTGCAGAAACTCCATCAAATTCCGCCGAATGCTACCTACAATAAACAAAATTGCAAAAGACTCAAAGTAGCATCCATAGTGGCTAAAATATAATTAATTCTTAATTAAACTCAACAATTTAAGTGCAAATTCACTAGAAAAAGATAGACAAGATGCTCACGCATCACTCGTACACTGTAGCTCTATCATCCTCTATATCTAAATCATTTTGAATCCCTCTTGCCTCTACGGTTTCAAACTCAATATACAGCTCAATCTGTGGCTGTCGCATCTAAGTCTGCTGGTGAATTTGAAACATATTCCGCATACTTCTTTCGTCAGTGATTGGCATGGTATCAAACTGTATTAGACCACCAAAAACTACAACCAGATTTCAGTACAGAATTTTGCTCACTCTCATTAACGTACCATTCTCCATACTTTGACAGAGACCGTTTTGAAGCTCCATTAACGTCATGGTGCATGGAACCACAAACGAAAATGGATTCTGGCACACAAATCTCATTCCCTCATGAGTATTACGTATTATCTCACTGTTGCGATACACCACCAAATTTGCGGTACCCTCTATTACACTACAAACAGACTCAAAGAACACTCACACACTCTTACTCATATTGAAAATGGTACTGAACTCTACCTTATATAGTGGAGAGCATTCACCACGGTCCCCACGTGCTGACTGCCTCAACTAACCACGCTTTGTCATGTGTCAGCACGCCCCCCACATGCTACCAGCCACGTCACCATGCCCCTGACGTGCTGAATCAGCACGCCCCCACGTGATTCCTACTCCATTTAACTAGATCGTGTCACGTCTCCTCACACCCTCCACGTGTAACACGTAACACACTCTTTGCATGTTAACTTTGTATCTGACACGTCTATCCAAGAGTAATACACAATGTTCTTTCATTTCCAGTCAAAACACCATCATCTATTCCATATTCAAATTCTTTGACCGCAAAATAAACATGCATAAATTTAAAAAAAAAAATAACAAGGCTTCTCGGACACGGTGAAAAGTAGAGGATCTACCACAACGGAAAAGAACACCACTCAATCTCATCTTAAAATACATCTCCAATGATATTTTCATAACAAAATTTTTTAGCCCTAAACTAGTATCACCGAATAATAATTTCTCAAATATTAGGAAGTAAGATTGCATGTGTGAGGGTTGGCACTTGGCATAGGTAAGGATTATAGGATATCCCAATAAAGAACTATATATTGATGGAAGCTTCTAGCGTGAGGAAAGTATTTTAAGGTTCTTAAATGAACTAGGATAAATTAAAAATATGTAAAACTTATGAGAGTCATTTTGAAATATGATAAACAAGTAATTAACTTTTACATGACTACCGTATTCATATGACCATCATTTGTGTTCAAAGAAAATTCAAAACTCATATTTATTGCAAATTTAAATCAGTTGCTCATTTCTAAAAACAATTTCACTAAAAAATCTAAAACATTTTTGTTAAAAATGTGTTAGTAATAAAAACTAACAATAATAACAGTAATAATAATAATTATAATGATAGCAATTAATGTACTACACATTAATATCAATAATAATAAAATTTATTATAATTATAACAAAAAATTTTATTTTTTTCAAAATTAATGCAAAAAAATTACTTTTTATTTGGCTTTAAAAAGGGTACCTTAGTCATTTAAAATGAGTATTTTAGTCTTGTTAAAATCAAATTCAAATTTTTCATTTCTAATACGATCAAACAATATGAATTTAATCTATAATGGTATTTTAATTTTTTTTAGATTAACCTTAAAATGTTATTTTGTTATTTTAAAAATTAATTATATGAATATTTTAATTGTTTTGAATGTTAAATTTACAATTTCTAATACAATTAAGTAATTTTTATTCTAAAATGGTATTTTAGTTTTTTAAGGTTAATGCTAAAAAAGGTTATTTTGGTATTTTAAAATTAACTATTAAATGTTTTAACCTTTTTAATATTAAATTAAAATTTATAATTACTAATAAATCAAATAATATTATTTATTCATATATAATAGTAATTTTAAAATTATTACATAAAGAATATTCTGGTATTTTAAATTTAATGTTAATTAAAAAATATTTTAGTTTTTTAATATGAATTCTATAGATATTTTAATATTTTAAAATAGAAATCAAATTTTAAGTTGTAATACAATTAAAAAACTTTAAAAATAAAAAACTTTTTAATCTTTTAATAATGATACCAAAATACTATTTCTTCATAATATTAAAAAAATTCTTTAATTTTTCTAAAAAATTAATCAAAGGATATAATTAGTTTTTAAATATTTCATCAATTTGTTGCTTAATTTAACAAGCCCTCTCATAATTAGTACAACTTTAAAGTAGAATTTTGCAAATTTATATATTTTATGTACGGCACTAATATAGGCCATTAAATTAGAATATTCTTTTCTAGTCTTTTACACTTTGTTTGAATGGAAGATGGAGAATGAGAGGAAAGAAAATGAAAGGAAAGAAAATAGAAGGAAAGAAAATGAAAGAAAAAGTTATTTTTTTTTTATGTTATTTGGATGAAGAGAAAATGAATGGAAAGAATGTAAGGGAAAATTTTTTCTTTGTTTAGATGAGAAAAAAAATAAAAAAAGAGAAAATCATAAACAAGTGAAATTATAGTAATACCCTTCTTTATATTATATATAAATTACAATATATCGACGTATTTAAATTATTTCTAAAATAAAAAAAAGTGATCCCAATTACATTTAAAAATTTTAAAGTGTTATTTTTATGAACAATAATATTTTTTTAAATTTATTCTTTTCTGTTGTC
>NC_029774.3:94080113-94081469 GCF_000817695.3 Arachis duranensis | reverse complement strand
AAATTACTCTACACCATTAATCATATTTCTTTTCATACGTACTTTTTCATTTTTCTTTTATATTTTTTATTGGTCCAAACGAAAAAAAATCAAATTTTTCATCCCTTTTTTTCTCGCCTATTTTCTTTTTTTCCAAAATCATCTCATCCAAACAAAGTGTAAAAATCAGTTTCAAATTTTTCCACCTTAAACGATTTCTATATTGATTGTACTGTCATATCTAAACTTATTTTAAAATAGTATTGGAGAACGAATTCTATAATATAATTTTAGCTAATATTATAATAAATTGTAGAACAATTCTATTATAAAACTTTTTATAAATAGATTTATGTTAAATTTAAATTTTAAATATTTTTTAAGTGTTTATTTTGGTACGATAATTAATTAATACATATTTGTACGATTAAAAACTTAGAGAAATAAAAAAAATACTACATAGACTATATTATCTTGATAAGTATTTATTTTTAATTTTTTAAAAATTGATAAAAAAATATTGTTGTTCATTGTTCACCATCATCTTTTTAGGTTAGCGCGGTTGTGACCGGTGTTGATGGCATTGCTACTGTCGAGAACGCATTCGCGGGCATGTCGGAGGTGAAGGATTGTGCTGGGAAGAAATAGTCGTGCACGTTGGCGGCAGATGAAGATGGAAGACAAAAGACGATTAATCTAATTATATGAATTTTTTAATTTTATAGGAATACTTTTGTCATATTAATAAGAAAGGATTATTTAGTTTTTTAACAAAAATATTTAAAAGGATATATTTATTTTTTTATAATTATTAGTAAGAATATTTCAATATATCTAGTGGTATAATATTTAAAAAAATTAAAGATAAATGATAATTAAATTAATTTATATGACATTTTTGTATTCATCTAATTTTTTTATCGGTTTGAATGTTGATACGTATTAATTAATTATGTATGGAAACAAGCATCTTTTTTTATTTAGATTTAAATTATAAAATTTTAAATATTTTTTTATATTAGATGTTTAAGACTTTCTCATTATTTTATTCTTTGGAAGGAAATTAATTTGGCACATATTCGGTGGGCAGAAATGAAGTGATGATGAAAAAAAAAGTAGGCAAAAAAGTAAGGACATGATAGAATACAATAAAAAAGATACTCAACCTTATTAGTTTGTATATTAAATTGAAGAGAAAATTTCGCTCTTTTTTTTAAAAGGTGTTAAAATAATATTTTTTATTTGTAAATTGTATATATTTTTTTCTTATAACTTTTAGAAGCCTCTCTTCGTTCCATTTAAAATTTTTTATGTTAATTAATATTAATTTTATTTATTTTAAAAAAAATCAATTATGTTTATAAAAATAATTTTTAA
>NC_029774.3:93999339-94079791 GCF_000817695.3 Arachis duranensis | reverse complement strand
CTTGTATTATTGTTGGACTAATCAGAGAGAAAAAAAAAAAGGGAGATTCCTGAGTATAATTATTAGATTACATAGAGGTAGGGATAGAGATCGGAAACAAAACCCGATGAGCAATCCCTGCCTATAAATACATATTAAGACCCTCGTTCAAAAATCACAAGCAACCAGCCAACTAAACAAACAAGTAATCACTACACAGCAATAAGCTTTTAGCCATGACCTCAGTTCAGTGCTACAAAACATGCCAAGAAACCTGCTACCAGCAGAAGACCCAATCATCCATTGGGCAAAAGGTTTCTGAGATGTGTTCAAAGGCCACCACAATGGTGCCAGTTGCCACCCATGCCCAGCAACACTGCCATGGTAGCAGCAACCACCACATTGGAGCCACCCAAACCCATACCATTTCCCAATGCCATGGTGGCAGCCACCACAGTGGATGCTCCCATTTCCATGCCCATACCCAAGGCTATGGTGCTGCTAACCACCATAGCAATGGAGCAGGCTATGGTGGTAGCCTCCACAAAGGATGCACCCAATCCCACACCCATACCCAAGCCTGTGGCGGTGCTAACCACCTCAACAATGGAGGAGGCTATGGTGGTAGCCTCCACAAAGGATGCACCCAATCCCATACCCATACCCAAGCCTGTGGCGGTGCTAACTACCACAACAATGGGGGAATCCAATCCCAATGCCATGGCAGCAACAAAACCAACATGACATCCCACAGTGGAGGAGGGTATGTTGCGACCAACAAAACCACTGAAACTGATTACTACCACAGCCAGACAAAGACCACCGCGAATAGCGGCAGCGGGAGGTGCAGTAATGGAAGAAGCAAGAAGGAGCACAAGAGCAGGGGCATGTTCCAGAAGATCAAGGATGGGTTGTCCGGCCGCAACAGCGATTGCAGCAGCAGCGAGAGTGACAGCAGTGAGAGTGACAGCGACAACGAAAACAACTGCGGCAGGAGGAGCAGGAAGGCATGTTCTATATAACTAACTAACTAAATCTTTCTCCTGACATTACACATTTGAAATTCAATGTCCATTATTGGTTTAATTAATTTGAATTGTGTGTGTGTATGCAGAATTGCAATTAAGCAGTAAGCACCAGCTCTGATTCTTCATCACAGCTCCTATGATGTCAAGTGTGTGTGTGGCCACTGGCCACTGCTCAGAATAAATAAAATATCCTAATTTAAAATAAATAAATAAATAAAAGTGATGTACTTTGATTATGTATGGTGTGACTCCGAGATTGAGACCTAAATGCATTGTGTGCTTGCTCGATCTCCTTATTACTACTATCAATAAAACTGTTTGAATTCTCTCGCATCTCATGCCTCTCGCGTTTGCCTATAGTTTTATCACCAGAACAAACGAATCGTATAATTTATTCATCGATTTTCCATTACTTACGTTTTTTCTTTCCTTTACCAAACACGCTCTTAGTTTATCACCCGCGGTATCTTTGCCCAGTGAAGAGTTCACCTCTCAAACCAATATGCGCTGTTTCTCTTTAACTTATCCATTATTTAATGGAGGGATATTGATGCACCACTGAGTCATCATAACTAATGTAATTCTGTCAGATGGAATTAACCTTCAACTAGAAAACAAAACCTTTTTGCAACATCTAAATGCTAAAAAAAATAAAAAATAAAAAACAGTAAAAACTTATTTTATTTAGTATTTATTAGTTATTATAATAATTAATAAATATTAAATAAACAAATTTTAATTATCTTTTATTATTTTTGTTTTGTTATCAAGCATTTTCGTTTTGTCCTAAAATTCTGATTTGATCTCCCAACTTTTTTTTTTTTTTGTATCTTGATCTCCCAACTTTAACACTCGGTCACTCGCAGTAAAATTGCATATCTTTGTTCAGTAAAAACAAAATTCGTTAAATCACGCAATCACCTATTATAAAGGTTAATTGAACCATAGATTATTACATATCTGTATCTTTTAGATAACGATATATGTTTTCCCAACTGGTGTGTGTATACATTATTTTCCAAGTTATATATGTTCTTTTTTGCGAGCGGCTCTTGTTCTTCGAATAAGACAAAAAGATCTCTGGACAACAACCTCTTAATCATTTGAAAATACAACAAAAATAATTAATAAATACTATATTTTCTACAAATGATAAAACAAAATTTCGTATTTAATAAACAGCTTATTCATTTAGTCTAAATTTTTGTAACAATATTTATATAAATATTTAAAAAGTATATAAAAAAATTCAAAAAAAATTGATCTCCAAATTTTTTTTAAAACAATTTGATCGTTCATAATAAAAAAATTAAAAAAATTCACTTGATATAAAATGATTAAATTTTAAAAATAAAAAGATTTTATTTTTCTAAAAATACTTTAAAAATGTATTAAAATTTGTTCTCTAAAATTATTGTTTTAAAATATTTATTTGATATTTAATTCTTTTTGTCACGTTTTAAAATTTTTTAAAAGTTTATTTATCGTTAACATCTTTTAAAAAATTTTTTATCAGTAAATTTTTTAGTATCATTTAATAATCTATTCCTTTTTTAAAAATTATTACTAATAAACTCGATTACTTTGTGCACAACTAAAAGTGCGCTACTGCTTCTACATTCTCATGCATATTAAAGAACTACAGTTAAAAATAAAATAAAATAAG
Organism: Arachis duranensis; assembly: GCF_000817695.3. Classification (NCBI taxonomy): domain Eukaryota; kingdom Viridiplantae; phylum Streptophyta; class Magnoliopsida; order Fabales; family Fabaceae; genus Arachis; species Arachis duranensis. The sequence continues at coordinate 94,077,118 of NC_029774.3, read as the reverse complement.
AACGAAAGAAAGAAAAGCAAAGAAAATAACCATAAAAAGAAAAAGAACCACGGATATAACAAGAGATGTGGTGTGTGGTTAGATTAAAGTTTGCAAAAGGAGTTTGTAGATTAAAGTTTGTAAAAAGAGTTTGCACCAAATTAATTTTTTAAATTTGATTTTGATGAGAAGCTAAGTTAATATTAATATTATTTATGTTTGCTAATTTTTATAAGAAATTGGATTATAGTAAAACAAATGTTGTTTAGATTATATTATTTAAAATCACGTTTAGATAAAAATTACTAAAAGAAGATATGGATTTATATTATTCAAAACCACATTTTTTTTCAAAACTCTTTTGACTATAATTTTTTTTAAAAGAACTTAAATTTATTTGTTGACATTTAATATTTTTTTGTCATAATTTTTCAATACTTTTTTTGTGTACTCTTTTTTATTTAATTTGATTTTTTTAATTGGATCAATAATTTATATTATAAAAAATTAACAATGATAAACAAAGTACATTTTAATTCAAGAACCCACGATCAAAATTGTACCAAATCAAACAAAATAAAATAACAAAGAAAAAATCTATAAAAGAGAACACCATATTAGTAAAAATGATTAAAAAATTTTATATGAATAATGAATACCAAAAATTTCATAAAAAAGACAATAATATACAATATATAAGAATGAAGGATAAAATTGACAAAAAAATAATTTTTTTCAATTGTTTATTCAACCGTAATTATTAAACACAAAAGTTATAATTTATTATTTTAAGTATAGAATCACATTTATATCTTAAAAAAAAGTCAAACAAAAAATTGAGATTTTCTAGACAATTAAACATAAGTGTTATAACACAAACACCTAACCAAAGACACTCATGGAGTCCTTAAAACGACCAACACAAAATTCTCCATAAACCTATTTGAATATATACTCTTTTTTTTATACATCAACTACTACTACTCCGTCTGATGAAAGAAAAGTGCTTAGATTATTATATTATGATTTTCAAAGGAAAAATATTTATATAATGAATATATCAAAATTATATATATATTTAAAAAATTATTGTGCCATTTTTAACTTATAAATTTGAATTATGAAAAAAGTTAAAGAGCTAATTTGAAGTTTTAAAAAAAAAAGACAAATAGATCAATTTTTTAACTTGAAGATATATAAATTCCTAACAAATTGAAAATACAAAAACATTCTTTATCTTTTAAAATGAGATATTTAAGTTCTTTGATCCAAAATATAAGAACAGATAGGTTCTTTAGAAGAATTTAAATGTCTTGCATTTTACAATGTAAAAGATATTTTTATATTTTCAATTATTCGATAATTTATTTGTCTTTTAAGCAAAAGATGAGTGCCTATTTATCATTTTCTCTAATTTTTAATACCAAGATGCATACCATTATCCAGGGAAAAAATTCCCAATTATGTATTTCGTTTTTAAGAGAGAAATAATGATTCCATGACTCATTATTCTTTTCCAAAATTTGATACGTTAAATAGAAAGATTTGAGAACAATTTCTAAGATACCATATACTTGACTTGGATAGCTAAAAAAAGTAGAGAAATCTTATTAGAAATCATATATGCTTATATGTGAGTTGATTCCCCAAAACAAAAATGTTATACGCACTTCATTTTATTTTATTTTTTCCTTAAATTCCTGCTCCATAAATTGAGTGGGAGTAGAACTTATTCAGCGTGTTTCTGCTCCACGAAATTAGGTTCTTTCACTTGATTTATTTTCCGATACGTTTCGAAAGGAGTCAGAGAATAAGTTCCGTTCTTTTCCTTTCTGTTAATAACATGATAAGGCTACTTTTCTTCAGGCCATAATTCGAAATGGTTATTTTAATTTCATAAATCATCATTCTAGAGGGAAAGTAGAGCTCCACTCTGGTGCTAATAAAAGGCCCTTAATACAATACATATCATGCAACTCAAGGGAAAACAAAATTAGAAGTAAGCACCATAAAAATAGCTATTACAATGGCTTCTGCTCAGTGCCACAAACCTGCCACCACTATCGAGCCTTGCCCACCAAGAAGCCAGAAACCCACCACCACTGTCGCCAATGACATCTGCCAACCAAAAACCACCCAACACAGCTCACTTGGCCAAAAGATATCTGACATGACAAGCAAGGCTTTCAAAGGGCACCATGGCCGCCATGGCAACAGCCAAAACCAAGTTCAATGCTACAGCCAAACCGAGATTGAGTCGCACGGTAACACTAACTCTAAGAAAGAGACTCATTACTATGGACAATCACAGACACAACATGACAAGAAGCATGGGGTGTCCAAAACCCAGATCACACTTACTGTGGTCCAAGCTCAGATTACTCAGACCGATGAGTATGAATACCCTCCTTATGGTACCACTACAACATGCTTTGGTACTCATCCCAGGAAGCATGCAGATCCCAACAATAACAGGAAGGACGTGAATTTGTTCCAGAGGATTAGAAATGGCATGTCCCGCCATAGCAATGAAGGAAACAACAGCAGTAGCAGCAGCAGTGACAGCGACAGTGACAATGACAAGTGCCCAAAGCAAAAAACTAAGGCAAGTGCACTTAACAACGAAAAGTGCCCAAAGCCAAAAACCAAGGCAAGAGTATTTGACATCTTTAATTGCATGCATGTTGAGTTAAAACAAAGTTTAATTTGCTTCAAAGGATTAGTCTCTTTAACCTCTGTTTTTGGTTGCATCTGCAGAATTGATGCTAGGAGAAGCCGCGAGCAGGATGCTAATAAACAAAGCTTGTGTAACAAGCGTAGAGAAGAAAACATGTTTACAAATAAACAGTGTCTTTATGATATAATATAATTCTTGTACCTAATATAGCTGGGGAAATAAATGCCAATATAACAATTGGTTGTTTGTGGCTTTGTGCCTTTTGTGGAATAATAGATGTTAAAAGTCTGTCATTGTGAGCGGTCTGTTCTACCATATGATCTTATAGTACCTATACCTAATCTAGTCAATATGGATATAAAAAACGGCATTTGGTTAAAAACTAGAACTCTCCTTATCAAGTATGTCTGTCAATTAAAGTGTCTATTCTGCTAACAAGGAACTCAAAGCCAAATTACAGAAGATATAATTACAGCTTAACTGACAAGAAGGCTTAGATTAAAACCAAGCAAGATACAATACACATTACATACCCGACAATATACACGCACATTCATTGTCCATCAAGAGACTTGGAAATGAAAGCTGCAATGGCTTTCAAGGCGTGATCTTCAGCTTCTTCTTGGGTGGAACCATTTGCTTGCAGATGCTTCTTACCAATCTTGAAGGAGTGGTCACCACCATCAATGACATGCAGCTCATTGGGGGTTTTCATTTTCTTCCTAGTGGCTTCTAACTTCTCAAGTGGACAGAGAGTATCCTTGCTGCCCTGTGCAACACATAACACAAAATAGAAACTAAGATAATATATAAACAATGTCCAAGCACGCAGTATGAGAATACCATTCTGATAGAAACTGAATAAAAATAACAACTACGTGGAAGATTACCTGTACAAACATTGTCGGAACCGTTAGCTGTAACAGTGTTTCATCTCTAATTGCACCATTGATTCCCTGAAATTTTGTAACTAAATTAATAGAGTCCTTGTTATACTCAATTATTCAAACTCTGTTCCTCTAGTATGAGCGAGATCTCTGTTTCAGCCGGAATAACACACACACACACACACATACAATAATCATAATAGCTCAAGCATTGCAATATCACAAATCACAAAGCAGAAATGATGCAGCAAGCAAAGAAGAAATGGAAATAGAAATAGGGAAGGAAGTAGTAGCATTGTTAAAAATTTTAAAAATTGATGCTTTTCAGGGACTCATGCTAAATGCTCATAGGAGGTGAGCTTCATCAGTTATTTCGGCAAATTGGATAGCTAGTTTATGAATTATATGAGGTGAAATGTAATTATACGAAAGAAAATAAAACCTTCAACGGGTAGCCAAGGCATACAACAGCAGAAACATTAATATCTTCCAAGCTAGCCACCATGCATCCCACTCTAAAACACAAAACACATACATAGTTTCATAAATAACTTTGCTTATAATAATGCTAATAGAAGCTCCAGATCCCAAATAAGAGAGAAAAAAATAAAGAAAAAAAGAAAAACAAGATACCTTGAACCCATTGATTTGCCTGCAAGTATGATGGGATGACCAGGGTACTTAGCAGCAGTTTGCTTGACAATTTCAGAGTGAGGGTCCACCAATTTTTCTGCCTTTGGAGGAGCCTTCTTCTTTCCAGTGATATCTGGCAGCACATGAAAAAAAAAAAACAGATTAGCATAGTGTAGATCTAGCAATTTCAATGCAGAATGAAAAGAAGGAAACTGACAGGGATAATCAAAAGTGACAACATCAGCAGCTTGGAGTGCCTCCTTCAGCATTCTCTTCCATCTATTGCATAGAGATCAAAGATAAGAGAGTTTTCAGAAGATCTAAGTAATAACAAATTTTGATAAAGTGATTAAGGTAGAAACCTTTTCATCCAATCAGAAGAGGAAGGAGCACCGGCCCCATGAGCCAACACAACCACAGGAGCAGCTGCTGAGGCTGAGGGTTCAACGTCGCCGTGGTCTTTGCTCTCACGCCGTCGCTTTGCAGCTGGTAAACAATCCATGCCGCTTGCCTTACCGATAATACCAAAACAAAGACCCAAAATCAAAAGCCCCAAATATGTTTGGTGTTTTATGTTCTAGCTATTACTGATTTAGTGATTACTGATTAGTGATTATACTTGCCCGCGCTACCCATTTTCGCGCCAAAAGTATCATCGCCTGCTCTAACATAAGTAGGACTGGCAATCTACAGCGTGCTTGCGGGTATCTAACCCGAACCAACCTATTTGGGTAAGGTTATCTATTTTATCCACTACGGTTCATGGTATATCCTATCATATGCTATTCTATCCGCACCTCTGATAAATTGAATTCATAATCTTTTTTTTATAAAAATTTAAAATAACTACTAAACTAATTAATAATTATATTATTTATAATTTTATGTTAGATTTCTTTAAGATTTTATTATTTTCAATTTTAATTTAAACTTAGTTTTTTATTTTTTATTTTATTAATATGTATAAAATTTGGAATAGTTGAATTTTATATTTGCTTAAAATTTTTTTATTTTTTTACAGATAAAATCGGATCGGGTAGGGTTTAGAATTTTAGGGGGCAGGTAGGGTAGGACAGAATTTTAAAAAAGTTTACAACTCGCAAGTAAAGTTAGGGTAGAGTCCAAATCATATCCTACCCTACCCATTGCCAGCCCTAAACATAAGTTCTATCCCAATTCGGTTTATGTTGAAAAACCGCCATTCTAAAAACTGCCAAAAAACCGCTGAATCGGTCTGGAATCGGATGGTCAGACCGAACCGGAATTCGGCCGATTTTCAAAAAAAAAGATTCAGACACGCACACGGTGAAAACCCTAGTCCTTTCTCCCTTGGGAATGGATATTCTCAATTGTTAAAAAAAATTGAGAGTGTAAAGTGTAATTTTTAGCCCTCCATTACTCTCTCTCATATTTATTCTTGATCTCACTTATAAAATTAATGGTGAAAGATCACACTTTACTCCCTCAATTGTTAAAAAAACGGAGAGGATCCATTCCCTTCTCGCTTTCCCCCCTTCTCCCTTTCTTCTTTCATTCAGAAATCAGAAAAAAATTGAGCAAAAAATCTCTTACCTATCACCACCGCCGCAAGCAGTGGCACATCGCCGATGTCTGTCGCACTCAAAGCCGCCGTCCGTCTGTCCGTCCACCCCCAATCCTTTCTGCTAACTGCATCACAGAGCACTGGTTACGAAACTTTTCCGGCGTTGTGCTGAGGAAGACGACCTTGAACTTCCGACGTCTTGTCGCCGTCGTCTGTTGCTGTCTTGTCGCCGTCGTCTGTCCTCCTCTGCGATTGAAGGTCAGTGACTCAAAGCTCACTTGTTCTTCGTTTTTTTAATTTTTTTTATTGCCTGTGAACTTGTTTGCCGTGGTTTTCATCATTGGCACAGCTGCATCCACAGGGAGGGTGAAATTCTCCCAAACTTTTCTCCAGTGTCGCTAACCTTAAAAACAAGGTTACCGTTATCTTGAAGCTGAGCACTTGAGATATTGGGGACATATTTAGTTGAGAATGTGAGGTTTGTTCACCAAACTATATAGTTTCTTCCATCCATTACTACGAGGTTGCCATCCTTGTGAATCACGATAATCCCTGAAGAATCTTTCACGACTTGATCTCCATTTGCTATCCATATGATGTTGGGGTCAGAGAGGTACCATATTGCGGCATAGCGATTGGTTGAGTTTGGAGGGCTAAAGAATCCGAGCTGAAGTTAGTGTTGTTTGAGGTAATTGTGTGATTGTCTTTAATGGATGTGGGCCATTATACGAGGATGGAAAGATCCTCAGAAAATCAAGTGCTTCATGTGGATAGCAGTGCACAAGAAGTTGATGACAACGCAAAGAAGGGTTAAAATTTTTGGGGCATATCCTTACTGCCATAGATGTTACAGGATTGAGGAAACTCAAATTCATATTTTAAGAGATTGCCTTTCGGCTTTCAGAGTATGGTCTTTGATCATCCACCCTTCCTATCTCTAGAAATTCTTTAGAGCTCCTTTCGAGGTCTAGATCAGATGGAACCTAACCTCTGAAGTCGGCCGCAATAACCAAACTTCTTGGATAACCAAGCTCATAGTCACTTGTTGGTGGTTATGAAGATGGAGAAATTAGAAAATTTTTAATAGTCGTCCAACACACCCAATTCACCTTGGCCAGTTATTGAATTCCAAAACAAGCTGATTGAAGAATCCTTTGAAAGAAGAAATTTGATGAGACTGGTCCCTAAGGTGATGAATATGAGCATAGGATGGGAACCCCCTAATGCTGGTTGGCTTAAGATCAATATAGACGGGTCCTCTGCGGGAAACCCAGGTCTAGCAGCTTGTGGTTGGGTAATTAGAAATGGATTAGGTCGTTGGGGGGGCTGGTTTTTTTGCAAACATGGGAAATTGTACAACTTTTCAGGTGGAATTATGGGGGGCGTGCTCCATGGTCTTCAAACTATTTGGGAATTAGGCTGCAGGCGAGTTATATTGGAGTCTGATTCAAAGGCAGTAATTGATAGTATTGTGAGGAGAAATGGAAAGTCTTCTCATCTCAACAGTTTCATAAGGAATATTAAGCTTTGGCTAAGCAAAGATTGGCAAGTGAGAATCCGACATGTTTTCAGGGAAGGAAACAAGGCAACGGATTGGTTAGCCAGAGAAGGTCTGGAGCAGGAAATGGGATATTATTTTATAGATTTGCCCCAAACTAGTTTAAGAATGATTTTAGATGATGATTGTAGAGGGGTTTTAGTTCCCCAATCTATTAGAACTCTGTAGTTTTCTCTCTCTGGGCTTCTTTAGCCCTGTTGATCTATTAGCTTTATTCCATGTTCTGTACAATTTTATTGGTGTTGAATTGTGTATATATCTACCATCATGTTTCATTTATGCATTGATTTAAGCAGTGGCGGGTGGATCTATGGGGTTTCATTATGTCATTATGTTTTTCTACTGTGCTACTATTTTGTGTTGTGATTTTATTATTTTAATTTATTGATTATGGATTATTGATTAAATGTTTGTGACATATAACATCTGCCTTATAAGTTCTTTAACTTTTGTGTTTGTGCACTATATTGGTTGAGAAACTATATGATTTTGTCATCTACCCTTCTCAGGATTGGCATATTATTTCATATTTGAATTTATCATTGTAATTTAGTGAATCAGAACTGGGAGATTAGCATTGTTCTTAGAATCGTTGAAACCCATGCCACACACTCTATCCAAGTGCTCTTTACGGAGAGCTTATGCAAGTGAATCATTTTGGGACAACGTTTTAGAGAACTCTTCATATTGCTCAATTTCCACACTTCTTTCCTATAGACACAAATAAGCAAAAAATAAGCAATTACGGGTTAAAGCATAATTGAATAGACTTTCAACATAATTTATAATTAAAACTAATGGGAAACAACATAAAGAATCTCAAAGTAGTACTTAAGCCTAGTTTGGGTAAACAACTTAATTAAGCTACTTTTGGAAAAATAACTTAAATAATAAATACTTATATTAAAAGTAACTTATAAATAAGTTATTCTGTATTTGATTTTTTAGTTCTAAAAGTGCTTATTTTATGAGAAGAGTGATAAAAAGATTTTTATTATGAGAAAAGTTATTTTTTTTAAACTTCTCCATAAGTACTAAAATAGCTTTTTAGAAAGCTGCAATTTGGGTTTGAAAATTGTACCAGAAATTAATATTACACCTTTTCATAAGTTAAAAGTTAAAAAAAGTAACTTATGAACCTATCCAAATGGGTCCTTACACCAATGTCCCTATCTTCTACATGGATATAGGATCCATCACTTTATTTGTGCACTATGTTCCATAACTCTCATCTACTAACTTTTCTCCCTTGTAGCTGCTACTGTAACAATATGATTTATACCATCACAATATTCCACTAAATTAAAGAAAATCTAGATAAAAAGATAATCTAAAAAAGTTAATTCAAACGTAAATCATCTTTTCTTCCTTTTGCCTCACCAAGCTTTTCGAACTGCAAGTGTGAGTGTATACTTGTTTCGATTGATTCACCGCATTTTTTCTGTACTTCTCTTATTATGCCATCAGAGGTAAGAGTGATTAGACACTGATTTTGTACAACTTAATTAAACATAAACAGTACAATGTGTTACAAATTCAAAATACATTACATGTGTGTCAGGTTTATTGTGACATGCAATGAACCATTTCTAATACTATTTATCAAGTTCCGGCGGGCATTCCTCAATATTTTGTTCAAGTATTTTTGTTAAGTCGTAATAGTCATGATACAACATGCTCCTTGTATTCCTCCAAGACTTTCCTATACTTTTCAAAATTGTACTCTTGATACTTTTTCTGCTATCCTCATTAAAGTGGAAAATTTCCTACACTGATAAGTTCAAATTGTTAATAACTGTTAAATGAAGCAGATCTAATTCAACAACACTATAAATTTTTTACCTTTACATAATCATTATAAACCTTGTCTTTATTGCTAATCTTTCTCCAAATTTCCTCACATATAAGAAATTTACCATAGTCAGCACCTAGCAAACTAAGAATGCCACTCAATAGACTAGCTTCATCTCCAATTAGTTACAGTAGTTCCTGTTGAACTTGAGTATGATCTTTCTACCGCTAGGCTGCTCCATATCCTCCCTCACACTTAAACAAGCTTGCTTGATTGTGCCATCGAAATCTATAAAGAAAAGAACCTTATATACGTAACCGTTGTGGCCAAGATGCAAGAAAAAAAGAGTCTAAAATCATTTTAAATATAAAAAAATCAAGATTTATTACCGATGATATTAACAATCCAAAATTCTGTAGTCTTGCATCCTTTGCACTTTTGAGCTCTTGATGCAACAAAGAGGTTGTTAATGTGCTGGTCAAAAGAATCTACCTTATTTGTCTTTGGGTCCAAAACTTCATCTTTTAGCTCTAAGTTCTGTGCACTATTTACGCAGGTATGTGGAGCATCCTTGGTTTGCTATGGGGTGGACGAAATAAGTGTAAAAATGTAGCTGCGGAGACACCATCACTACTTGGGTGGGGAATTAAAGAGTCATCGTGGTGGGAGGATGAAATTGTAGGCACTCCTGTTTGGGTTATTGACATGTTGCTTCTAATTTTGATGTTTTTGTGAAATGACCTATCCTAGGCATCTTAAATTCCTAGTATCAAGATGCAACAACATCACCTTCTTTCCAACAACAACACTATTAATGGTAATAGATTCAGATAACATTAATAAAAAAAATAATGTTTTAAGTTAATCACAACACATACATCAGATTTACATCAAAGCACCAAGTTAAGCAAAAAACATCCATTATACTTAATATTATTTTGTCACTTTATTCCTAACATTACAAACTTGAGGGTTGGTTATTCAAATTTAAGCACCTTTATATATATTGGATAAGGTTTTTTGAAGTATTTTCTCTATATTTTAGAGAGATGCCACCATATAAGGAAAAAAGTATAATCATTATTCATTTGCCATGTTAAAAACTGAATATAAAATTATTAAGTTATTTAGCAAAATCATATACAAATAATTTTATAGATGCAAGTGGAATGATAGGCAAGTAAGTTATTTTTTATCATTAATTCAGTTAGACTTTCTTCAATTCTACTTAATACGCAGAACACAATAATACACAGAGCAAATACCTAATAATAAACCAAGCACACGTAATCCATAAGATCGAGAATTCATAACAAGTAGCAAATTTTAGAAATCAAGTAGGCCGTGTTAAGAAGTTCACATTTTTTTAAAGAGTAAAATATCGCTTTTGTCATGAACGTTTGGGATAAGTCCTAAAGTTGTTCTTAACGTTTAAATCATCCTATTTAAGTCCCTAACATTTTTAAATCGTTTCAATATTATCCTACTATTAGTGATCTATTAAACATAATTGACGGTGGGATAAAATTGAGACAATTTTAAAATGTTAGTGACTTAAATAGGATGAAACTTTGACGACAAAAATGATACATTACTCTTAGAAGAATTATCATATCAAGTAAAATGAAAGTAAAATGAAAGTAATTTTTAATGGAATGAATTGTATTACGAATTCAAGATTTTTTACTCATCATCGAATACTTGTAGAATGACTGATAGATAAATTTTCAAAAAAGAAAAGAAAAGAAAAGAAAAAATGTGTATGATACATATACAATAAAGTATAAATAATTATACATTTTTGTCTCTAATTTATAGAGCTTCTTTAATGTTTAATTTAAATAAAGTTTATTTTTAACTTTGAAATAAATTTTAATTTCATCCTTCAATAATATCAATTTTTTATGGGATGTAGTTATTCAATTATTTTCTAATCACATCTAAGTTAATTTATTCTTAATCACATTACTTTCGTTCTAAGTATTTTTTTTATTTTACTTTTAAAGATTTTTACTCATCAAATAATACTTGTAGAATAACTAGTACATAAACTTGCAAAAAAAGAAAAAGAAAGAGCAGGTACATATTCAATAAAATATAAATTATAAATTTTGTCTCTAATGTACCGAAATTTTTTAATGATTAATTTAGTTAAACTTTATTTTAATTTTGAAATAAATTTTAATTTTATCCTTCAATAATAATAATTTTTTTGCAGTAAAAAAAATTCAATTATTTTTTAATTGCATCTAAGTAAATTATTCTTAGTCACATTAATTTTATTCTAAAAACATTTATTTTTTTATTTTATTTTTAATCACATTACTTTCATTCTAGATAAATTTATTTTTTATTAAGAGCAAAATAAACAATAAATTAAATAATTATCTATCGTAAAAAATTGAAATTATAGAAAAAAAATTAAAATTTATTTAAAAGTTAAAATAAAGTTTAATTAAATTAAACATTAGTGAAATTTGGTATATTAGAGAAAAAACGTAAAATTTATACTTTATTATATGGACCACACTCTTTTTTTTCTTTCCCAAAAATTTATCTATACTAGCCATTCTACAAGCATGAATTAGAATATTGAATTCGTAATACAATTCATTCTGTTAAAATTTATTATCATTTTACTTGATTTGGTAATTCTTCTAAGAGTAATGTATCGTTTTTGTCCCTAAAGTTTTCGTCCTATTTAAGTCTATAACGTTTGAAAATCATTTCAATTTTGTCCCACTATCAATTTTGTTAACAGATCACTAATGACAGGACAACATTGAGACAATTTTGAAATGTTAAAACTTAAATAGTGTTAGAAAGGAAAGAGCGAGCAATAAAAAAAAGGTTTGTGAGTATTCAAGTTGTGTAAAATGATACAATATATAAGAGTATTTATATGTGCTAAGAGAATCGAAATAATAAAGACGTAATATCCTATAATAAATATTCAGATATGTTAAATAATGCTAAATGATCATAATTGATCCTAATTATATTCTAACTCCCCCCTCAAAATCAAGTGACAACTTGAGTTTGAAACTTAACGAAAACAACGAAATAGAAAAAATGCATAAACTGATAGAACGGGTGCAGACAGAACTGCTGGAATGAAGCGCAGATGGAACTGCCACTATTTGAAGGAAGGGCAGACGAAACTGCCGGAAGGAAGCGCAGATGGAACTGTCGCAGTCTGAAGGAAGCGCAGTCGAAAATGCCGGAAGAGAACGCAGACGAAACTGCCAGACGAGAAAGTAGACGAAATTGTCGAACGGAAACATAGACAGAACTACCGCAAGAGTGGCCAACTACCAAAAACTGCTGAAAAGATGGTGAACTGCCGGAAAACTGCTGAAAAGTGACAAAGTGCGAAGAGATGACAAACTATCGGAAGGTGACAAAAAATATATGGTTTCTCCATGAGAATAAGTAAACAACGGATGACATTGGTGTTTGGTCATTCGACTCGAAAATACACAAGATGGAGAGAATGGACTAGTCGGTGAGGTGAAAAAGCAATAAAGAAGTGCCAAAAGATAAGAAAAATGGAATAGAGGAAAAGTGTGAAAAATATGGTGATTTTACCAAGAGAAAAACAACATATCTTCTTCAAGGAGGATACCGTGACTCTGATACCATGTTAGAAACAAGAGACTAAACTGGAGAAAGGATTTGTGTATTATTGAGTGTATTCAAGTTGTGTAAAATGATACAATAAGAGAATCAAAATAATAAAGACGTAATATCCTATAATAAATATTCAGATATGCTAAATAATACTAATTGATCCTAACTATATTCTAACAAATAGGGCAATTTAAACTTCAAGGACAACATTGAGACTTATTCTAAACGTTAGGTACAAAAAAAATATTTTACTCTTTTTTTAACGACCAATTGAGAAATTGAGACCTACAACATATAATCAAGGTCACCGTCGAATATGAATTGGTACTAAAGCATTGAATTAGTTGGGTCACCATGTCTATTTAGAAATAATAATAAAAAATTATAATAAATAGAATAAAATCAAATTAAAAAATAATAATCTCAATCACTAACCAAATGTAGGCGACTCCGTGGACAACAACTGTGTGGTTGGACGGAAGGCACAACGAATAAGAGTTGTTGTGATGACTGCAAGAGCTATGAATGGAAGGCACTGCGACGACTGTAAGAGCTGCGAATGGTAGATGAAGTGACGATTGTGGCAAACGACGCTGTAACGACGGCTGGAGGGCTATAAAAGTTAGGGCTGAGCGTGGGGAGTGTATAATGATGGAGAGAAATTAGAGCAAGACGCTGTAGTTAGAGTGTTTTTAAAAGTCATGTGTGCAGTAGTATATACTAGTGTGAAGAAGAAGAAGAAATAAAATGCAGCTGCAGTATAAATTATGATAAGAAATACACTTAGAAATAATTTTTTTATTGCTGAAATTAAAAACAAAAAGTATTTGTTTAACATTTGTTATTAAAATTATGATAAGAGCTATTTTGTGTAGCAGAATTTTTACATCAGAAAAGTACATCGTAGTATTTTGTAAGGTTTTATATTGCAGGTTCTTCTTCCTATAATTTTTGGTACCTCACCATGAATTAGGTTAGCTTTTTTGAAACTAATAAAACTCAAGATAATACCACGATTTATATTAAAAGTGAGAGGACAAAATTGTAGAAAATTTGCTTTTAGCATAATGTCTGATAATTTTAAAATTCAAATGGTTTAAATAAATAAATTATCCTAATAATAATAATAATAATAATAATATACTTTAAAAATAATGATAATAATAATAGATAACTAAAATAATAATAATAATAATTTAAATAATATGAACAAACAACTAATTCATAGTCTTGAATTATTAAAGCACTGAAGAAAATGACTGCATTTTTTTAAATATTGTCAAAATATTTTAAAATGCAACGAAAAATATCGAAAGTTAAATATATATTTTCAAAAAAGTGATTCAAAAATTAGATTTTGATGCGGATTTCCAAGTAGAAGTTACAAACGCAATTAACACTTGTATTTGAGTGTTAGCAATAATAAAAAAAAATCTAAGTCACTCAATGTGCCAATTAAAAATATACTGCTTAGCAAGTTTTGAGAGTATTTCAACATGTTCTATAAAAGAAAAACGGTAGAATAAGGTCCTTCAATGTAACACTATAAAAATTTCTATCAAACGGAACATTTATCTAGTCAAAACAAATGCAAGAACACAATCAAATTATCTTCAGCAACATGAATTAAAAGACTTCAATTAAACTATTGTACTCAAGGATTCAAGTATCGTTGTGTCCACAATACTAAGAATCACTCATTCTTCTTCTCGAGAGACATTCCAACATAAGGTCCCTCATTCTCTTATGGTATTTTATTGAGGTCATAAAATATCATGGAAACATTGTGTCCAGCAGAAACAATCTCACCAGAACTATCACAGTCTTCTTTCTCCATTGAATCTAGAACTATCTCTCTTGGTTGTTCTATTGTGTCTTGAATCTTGTCTCGAGATAAGCCTAAAAGTTACATCATAGCCAAACAAGTCCAATCTATTAAGAATTATAATGGAAACATAGTCGAATAAACAACATACTATAGAAGTCTTGTTTTCCTTACGTTTCTAAAGTCGTGCAAGGTCACATTCTATAAGTTTGAATTTCTCCCATGATTTTTTATCAAGTTCAACAATAACACTGTTTTCATAGCGTGCATACACAATATAAAAAATGCATATCGAAGAGAGTGTAATAGCTAAAGTCATGGAGTGATCATTTAAAACAGAGGCACATTTCTTATATTTGCTATGTTGTTTCTTATATATGCTATGTTGGTTCATAAAGCATAAAATCTTATGCATTTAATCCAAGAAAATTTTCACAACTGCGCAATTGACTAGTACGTGACGATGTGCTTGAAGTATTTCGGTTGGTGTAAGAGTAAAAATGAAGCAGTCCCTATGCCTTTCCAATCTCTAGGAACATGCTTGAACTTTCATTAGGCACAGCTTCACTTGGCCAATTATAAACATATATTGGTCAATTGATCCTACTCTCGACATTATCTAAGTATCATAAATACAATGTGAGAACCTCCTCAGATAAGTATCCCTTTGCAATTAAGCCTTCTGGTTGTGCCCTATTATGCACGTACTGCTTGAAATGACATAGGTGCCTTTGAGAATATAACATGTATCTTAGTAGGTTCAGGCTATCAAAATAAAATAGGTAGAAAATTTTGATTTATATGACTACCTTTTAATTGGGTACATCCATCGATAATGCACAGGGCCACCAAGGTATCCTCTTCGACCAGATGCACTGTTAATAAGTGAACCATGACTGTGAAGAAAGAATGAGGAAAAATCATTGCCATACAGCATAGAGTATGGACCACATTATCTTGAAGGAAAGGAAGTTGTTGAGAGTCTATAGATTTACTGCATATTTGTCGAAAAAGAATGATAAATCTGCCAAGAGGGTAGACACCAGGATAGGTAATACATTTCTTGACGCAATTGGCAATAGATATTCCATTAGAATATGGCAGTCGTGATTTTTAAAGCTCGACAACTTTCACTGTCCTAAGTCAACACAGTGAGAGATGTTGCTAGAGTAACCATCTGGAAAGACCACATTCTTGATAATACTAAGAAAGGCATCCTTCTGTGATTTGGACATGGTAAAGATGGCAAAGGGATACTTTTCATCTTTAAGTGCCCACATATTGCACCTAATTTCCATCAACTAGAGGTCTTTTCAAGTTTTAAAGTGGCCCTTAAATTTACCACTCTCGTTTAGTATAGTGAAAACTATGTTGTCACACGCATTCTTTTCTATGTGCATCACATCAATGTTGTAATGCAACTCATTATTCTCCCAGTATAACTATACAATAATATACTACTCTTTTTTCAAGGAGACTCGTTTTTAATGTCAGTTTACTGTCCACATGTTCTTTCCCAGCAATCGTTCACACCTTGCCAAGTGAGACAAGCACATTCTCTAACTATCTCAAAATGTCCCTGCCAGACAATTTGATAGGTGGATATCTATCCTCCACCTTACCATCAAATCTAACTGAGTCCTGTCTAAATCTATGACTGTTACTCAGAAAGCGACGATGATGACCCATGAAACACCATTTCTAACTGCAGGTGAGTCGCTTAGTCTCGGCATCCAGATTGCACATAGGAGAAGCTCTCCCACCATACGTACTGCACTCAGATAAATTGCTCAAGCCTCGAAAATTACTAATTGTCCACATCAATGCATCATACATCTTGAAAGTTTTTTCTCTCTAACGTCGTACATCTCAACCTACCCCACAAGCGCTTCAACTCATCAATCAAGGGTGACGTTAGGATTTTTGCTAGTGAAGAATTTTATAAAAATAGTCGCGTTGTAGATATAGATTCTAAACCAACAGAAATTTCTTCGTGCAAACGTTTTGGTTGTCACCAGTAACAAACCCCTTTAAAATTGATAACCGAGTATTTAAACCTCGGGTCGTTTTCTCAAGAAACTGCAGGGAAGTATGTTCTTATTATTGGTTATGCAAAGGTATGTTTTGGGGTTTTGGATTAAGGTAAAAGGTTAGTTGAATGACAAGTAAAATAAAATAATAATAACTGTAAAATAAACTCTTGGCAAAGTATGAGAACTGGAAGTCCTATCCTAGTTATCCTTATCGATTGTGACGAGAATTGGATTTTCTCCCACTTTGTTAACCTCTAACTATGAAGGTAAGTTAAGTAGATGAATTAATTTTGATTCCTCAGGTCCTAGTCTTTCCTTGGGAAAGGCTAGAGTTATTGGAACTTGAATGAATGAAATGAAGAAATCCAATTTTCAATCAACAATGAGTTTGATAACTCTAGAGTCACCAATTAATCAACCAAAGCCAGGAATGTAGAAAGCTAAATTAAAATCATAAATATCTGGAATACCTCAAATAACATACATTCGAAGCAATGAAATCTAACATGGAAAAGTTCATAAGCCAATTGGGCAACATAAATCAAACATAAATAAAAGCATTAAAATATATCAAAGTAGAAGAGAAATCAAAATAAAGGAATATTGAACCTGATATGAAGAGCTAAATTAAATCCTTAGTTTCTAAATATCCTAATTTCTAAATCCTAAGAGAGATGAGAGAACCTCTCTCTAAAAACTACATCTAAAACATGAAAAGTGAATTATGAGTCTAATCTGAAGTGTCCCCTTCATTCCTTCACTTTGCAGCCTTTAATTTGTGTTTTCTGGGCTTGAAACTGGGCCGGAAATAGCCCAGGATTTGCTGTTTGCGAAATCTGCCATGCTGATTTTCGCAGATGCGATGCGTCCGCGTGGATGACGTGTTCGCATCGCCTATCTGTATGGCTACTATGACAAATTATATATCAAATCGAAGCCCCGGACGTTAGCTTTCCAACGCAAGTGGAACCGCATCATTTGGATCTCTGTAGCTCAAGTTATGGTCTTTTTAGTGCGAGAGGGTCAGGCTGACAGCTTTGCAATTTCTTCAACTTCTTGTATTCCTTCCACTTTTGCATGCTTCCTTTCCATCCTCTAAGCCATTCTTGCCCTGTAATCCCTGAAATCACTTAACACACATATCAAGGCATCTAATGGTAATAAGAGAGGATTAAATAAAAGAAAATAAAAGCCAAAGAAGCATGTTTTCAATCATAGAACAAATTCTGGGAAGGAATTGTAAAACATGCAAATCATATGAATACATGTATGAAAGATTGATAAAATCCACTCAATTAAGCACAAGATAAACCATAAAATAGTGGTTTATCAAAGGGCTGTAGGTAAACATCTATATCATTGACAGGCATTTTAGACTGGAAATAACCATAGAGAGAATAAAAGTGGTTTATGGCATGCAAATCCAGGAAGGTAAGTTGTACAGAATAAGAATCACAGGCCAAATTGTGTACTTTGAACTCAAGTTTCCAAAAGGATTAAATCCATCGCTAGCTAAGACTAAGCAAACACTGCACGGATTGCCAAAGAAGTCATTATATCTTTTGTCAAATGCCTTCCAAGCCTCGTTGTCCCTTGGATGCTTCAAAGAACCATCAGAATTAGGACCTTTCTTATGCCATAACATGTCAACGGATGCCTTGCTAGACATGAATAATCGCTGCAATCATGGAATAAGAGAAAAGTAACAAAGAATCTTTGCCGCTTGAGATTTTCTATTCTTTTTAACAACCACGTTGATTCTTACTCTAGAATTCTTCTTACTCTTTTGCTTCTATCATTGTTTGCATTTAAACAAGTCCTGGTTGTTGTCCTGGTATAGCATGCAGTCATTTGGACATGCATCTATCTTTTTGTGCACAATACCAAGATTTCTTATGATCATCTTGGCGTCGTGCAATATATTCGGAATCTTTGCATGCTCAAAGGCATTCCCTAATAACTCTAGAAGCATTCTGAAGGCCTTATCGCTCACTCCGCACATACACTTTATATGGTAGAACCTCACCAAGAAAGACAGCTTCGAGAATCTTGAGCATCCAGGATATAATTCCTGTTCTCCATCTTGAAGCAAGTCATGAAACTACGAGCCTCGCGACTAGGTTCATTAGATAAATACCACAACTCCTCCACATTTCCTCCAGCATGTTCAATCGTTGAGTCTTCTTCATCACTGTGCAGTTCTGGAAAGTTGAATACCTCGTGGACCATGTCACATATTGGATCATCTAAGTCTCTATTGGTTCTGCTTCTTGTCTACCACTAGAGTTCTCTACTACGAGTCTCTTACCGTGATATAACCAAAATGTGTAACTAGGGGAAAAGGGTTTTATCAACAGATATGGTACGTATCCTTTCTAGTTTGGAAAAACCAAAACCCACACAAAGGACATGGATAATGTATCATCCTATTAGATGTGGCACTAGCAAATGCGAAGTCTAAAAATCTATTTAAACCATCCCTATATTTTTCATTATCTCGTGGCTTTGAAATCAAACTTTTATCAATATCCAATTTAATGAAATAATGCAAACAACATATATATAATTAATAAAGTCAAACTACCAAAAAAACTTAACAAAAAAATTTCATCAAATATGAGAATATCTACTATGATATATGTATACTTTTTGAAATAAAATGAGAGAAAAATAAATTATTGAATTCCAACTATGTGTTAAAAGAATTAATTACAGTTTATCACAATTATATAATGGGAGAGTAATAAATTATTAAATTTGATGATTTCTTACAAGTATCCTATAGAAAAAGCAAGAGAATAACTTAAAAAGAAAAAAAAAACACAGTTACTTTTATGTCGGATAATATGTAGCATACGTGAGAAAGTTGCTTACTCATTGAAAAATTCACTACAAGAATATGGCCAATTAGCTACCACAAAAAGAGTTGTAAAATCATTGCTAATCTGATGTAAAATATACATTGTGACAGATTAGCTACCGCCTAGCAACTAATGTTTTCTTCACTAATTACAAGTCGCATATCAGTGAGACAAAAACAACAGTCACTAATTCATCGGAAAGTTTTTTAGCTACCGAATAAATAGTCACAAATCCATCACTAAAGTAAAAGCTAATTCCATAGAAGACATATACTAAATGGTAGTCGCTAATTAGCGACAAACTCTACTGCAACAGATTCATCGCTAAATGGAAGCTAACTTCGAAAGACAAAATAGAATGCCTAGTTGATGCTAATTAGTGAGGAATTTTTCTGAACCTAACTTGTTGCAAGTTGTCCGCTAATATGATCGCATATCTGTTAGATTTTGTAACAAATCTATAGCTAATCTTTGAAAATCCTTAATCAAATTTGTAGGAATTTTCTCGCTAAACCAAAGCTATTCGAAATGAGAAATTAGAGTTATGAAATAGTCGCTAATTTGCTAAGAAATAATATGTAGTCAATTAGTTGCAATACTATTACAAAATATCATCACAAATTCCTTTTAAACTAGTAACAAATTGATAGGTATCTCACAAACTAGCAATGGAGTTTTTAATTTGTCACCATCATCAACAGCGAGTATGTCACTAATTTTTCTGTAATATCGGTTAGAATGCTAATTTGTTGCTATACTAAAATAAACATCATATTATTTTTTTATTTTAGTGATTGAACTAAAAGATTATAATGCATACAAATAAAACTAGTTTATCAAAATTATACATGTTTAAAAAAATTCAAACCCAACATATTTATTAAAATAAAAGTCTAATATAACATCTCCAACATAGACACTTCACAAATAAAATACCAAAGCAAGATAAATCTAACAATATCAGTAACTATAAAATTCAATCCAAATAATTATTTATCAATTAAGTAAACTACTAATAAAAGTAAGCTAACTTCTATAAAACCTGGAAATGAAACAAATTACCCAATAAATTATCTATCAAATAAATGAACTACCTAAATAAGCTAAGCCTAACAAAATGCATTAACATAAGCCACCTAGTTAATATTATTCCTAACAAAATCACTCTAATGGTCCTTTTCATCAACCCTACCTAAATTTGCATTGTTTTCTTGGGGGAATCTTGGAATCTTAGAAAGGAGAGACAGTAAATTACTCTGTATAGCTTCATTTACAACACTAGGCAACACTGCATTTATACCACTAGGCAATGCTTCTTAATGGCTTCAGTGATGTCTTCTTGTGAGACCGGTTTGACTATAGAAACACATGTATCTTCTGGTAATGACACATCTCTATGATCATGAATACCAATATCTAGACTACGGCCTAACCCATGAACTTCTCCTTTCTTGTTGGTTCCTGTAACTTCTGTCCATATGTCAGAATCAACTTCAAGTTGATCTATTAAATCTTCTCCATATTTGTTATATTGCCTCTCCATATAAGTCCTATAGCAGAAAAATAAGGACATATTATTAAGAAAACTAAAACTAAAATATGGTGAATTCCATCATGTAGAAGAGAGATTCCTTCTATATGTGTAGAAATTTGTTGTCATTCTCTTAGTATAACAAATGTCTAGAGAAAGAGTGCAATTAAATCTATAGTAGACGACAGAAGCTGATATTGGTGCAGGGTGTAGACCCCACTGCAGTGGGTGAATTAAAGTATTTAATGATGTAAAGTTGTCAAACGTGTGATTAGTTATTAATTATGAATAATAATGATGGGCTGGTTTTTGTTTTTTTTTTCTTTAATGGAGATAAGTTCCTGGGCCAGGCCAAGTTTTTTTTTTCTGGATTTGGGTCTTAATTGATTTTTTATGAGAAACAAAAATAATACATATAATATTTTGTGGGTTTGGGGTTATTTGAATATGTTTTGTTTAAAATCATTAGGATCCGATAGAAAAAGTGGAGTTATTCCTCCTCACCATTTGGACCTTTGTCTCCAGTTTTTAAGTTCTTCTCAGACCGCCAGAAACCTAGCCATTAGTCCCTCCATACTACCGCCATTCCTCATGTCGTCATTATGGTTGATTTTCAGTCGAAGCGCATCATCTTCTCATTGCCAAACGCGACGTGCCTATTAGGGTTTATGGTTGCTCTTATACGATTTCATCTCAGTCAATCAGAATCAGGCTGCTCCGTACTCATGATTTGATAGCGTGGTCACCGTGGCCTGTGGCGCTCAGCTAGTCTCCTCACACTTTGCCCAGATTTCTTTGATCAAACAGGTACATTCCCAAAATCATCCGTCTTATTATTCTTGTGAAACCAAACAAAAATAATATGATTTTTAATTGCCATCACGATTGTTGTTGTTGTTGTTATGAGATGCTATATGCAATATGATAGTGGTTTTGACTATTACACAGTATGTATTGAGTGAGTATTGGCGATGAATAGAATCAAATAATGATGATGACTAAGGCAAGGTGTGTCGATTCTTCAAACATGATGGGTGGTAGGACGGATGGATCTAAAAATTTTGATATGCGTAGGTCAAATTTTATTCACATTTTTTAATTATTATTTTGTTATTTTTTTATTATATAAAAGTAATTTATGCATGATACATAATTAGTAAATTGTTCTTTTTTTAAGAATTTTATTAATATATATAGAAAAAATATTGAACTTTTTTCAATAATCTTGTTTTTGATACAAAAATTACATAGTACTCTACAGTACTCTATAAAATTATAAGACACCAATAATTTTATGATATGTTTATTTTCTACATATTTTTTTTATTTAAGATCAGTTCTTTTAAAAATTTTAAAAACTTAAAAATAATTTATAAATTATTAATTATCTTAAAGGTACTGGTATTCTTATAGAATATAAAATACAAGTGTAAAAATAAAGCTATAGTTAAAATAAGTTATCATAAAAAATATGGTAAAAATTTTCTTTTTAACAATATAAATCCAGAAGAAAATTTGATATTTTTTACAGGAAAAGAATGTCTAAAATAAACCATATAATCATTAAAACAGAATAATGTAAGTAATTATAATCATGGAAATAAGTATATGGAAATTAATTTAAAAAAAGTAAAGACTTAAGTGTATGATATGAAGTTGATTAAATAAAAATATCAGTGAAAAAATAATTAAAGCTTAAACCTATCACATTATTAAAGATAATGACGTATGAAATGATTAAATATTTTTTATTTTATCCATTACATATATGATATATATAGTTCTTCAAAATCTTAAAGGGCCAAGGCCACTACTTGCCACCCCTAGATTTGTCCCTGGTGGGTAAGGTGTCTCATGGATTCAATTGCTTTGTATATTTAAATTCGAATGCTGTCTTTTCTTGGTTTTTCCCACTCTATATATGTAGGTCTTTTCCAATCATCCTTTTATCCAAATTTTAACTACACACAATAATTCTCTATTAATATTCAGCATTATGTTAAGAATGAAATTTAATTTATTTATATACTATTATTCGATAAAACCTAGCTAATATCCAATAATAGTTAAAAAAAATATTTTTTTAGAATATTGAAGAACCTTTTATTCTATGTTTTAATTTTTTGACATTAATAAATGTTTCATGTGTAAAAAAAATTTGATGGATATTTCTAGAATATAAGAAAAATGTTATTCTAATTTATATTTTAGTTGGGTTAATTGTCTCTAATGAATTAGAGGATTTAGTTTGTGTTGTTGGTTATTAGAATAAACGTAGTGAATGAGTATGCTAGATTGCAACTTGAAATGTTGGATAATATTGTTTTTGGTATAAACTATTCAAATAAACCAAGTGAAATGAGTATATCAGATTTCAATTTGAAACATTGGTTAATAGGAATGTTGATTTTCGGGTGTCAGCAATATTTTGTAGAAGTGCGGGCTTTATTTGAAAAGACTTTCTGGTTCCATTGAATAATTGATAAAATTGATTTCAAATCCACTTATGTTGTATCCGACGGCTTGTTGGTGTATATTGAATTGTTGTTGACAATGTCGTTAATTGAAATTGATTTTCACAGATGAAATCTTACAACATCGAGGATGCAGATGTGTACAGCATGGCAAAGGATAGGAATGGAGAGGATGGGTGTAATGAGGATTTTGACGATGCATGTGATGTCGGTTCTGCAGACACTATATCTGATGAGGATGCATTAGACTACGGTAACGTTATCGGATTGAGTGACCAGCAGATAATGAGAAAGGTGTTTTGGAGTGAAGAACGTGCCTATAAATTTTATTGTAAATTTGGGAGATGCCATGGATTCGGTGTGTGCAAGGGAGATTATGGCAAGGATGACGATGGAAATTTGATACAAAGAATGTTATTTTGCAATAGGGCAGGATTGAGGGATGAAAAACACCTTCATAGATTAGATAGACAAAGAGGTCACCGGCCTGAAACACGGACTAATTGTATGGCATAGTTGTCGATTTACCTTGATAGGGAAAACTCAGTATAGAAAGTTCGGAAAGTTATCTTGGAGCATAATCATGAGTTGACACCGCGAGTAATGGTGCATATGATTCTAAAATTTCGTTAGATGTCAAATGCTGCAATGGCACACATAGACGGCATGCATGGGTATGGTGTACCTACGTCTAAGATTCTCTGCTACATGGCTGGGATTGCCAGAGGGTATTCTTTGTTGGGCTTTATGAAAAAAGATGCATATAACTACATCGACAAGATGCGTCGTTCAAAGATTGCTGATGGTGACTCAAATGCTGCCATTGTATACCTAGAGGGAAAGGCGGCGGCCGATCCAATAGCGATGGCTAGGTATAATTTAACAGAGGATGGTATGTTAGCGAATATATTCTGGGCAGATGGAATTAGTAGAGTTGACTACCAGTACTTCGGAGACGTTGTTGCTTTTGACTCGATATACAAAAAGAATAAATACAATAGACCTTTGGTGATATTCTTCGGCTCAAACAACCACAAGCAAACTATGATATTTGGTTTTGGATTGGTTCTAAATGAAACTATTACATCATACACATGGATGTTGGAGAATTTGTTGGAGGTTATGTGTAATAAACCTCCATCCGTTGTCATAACCGATGGGGACGATGCAATGATTGCAGCAGTGAAAAAGATTTTTCTTGAAGCCACCCACTAGTTGTGTGTATAGCATTTGCAGAAGAATGTTACTTCAAATGGAAGTGAGCAAATGTTTCGTGAAATATTCTCTAAGTGGCTATATGCGGACATGGAGGTTGACGAGTTTGAGTTCCAATGGGATCAAGCTGCTGACGAGTACGGTTTGCACCAAAAATGTTGGGCAACGCAGATGTATGAGAAGAGGCACATGTGGGCAAGCGCATACCTACGCGGCAAGTTTTGTGCTGGATACCGGACCCCATCTAGGTGTGAGGGGATAAATTCTCATGTCAAGAAATTCCTAACCTCGAGACACAGTATTGTGGACCTTGTGCAAAATCTGGAGTTGGTGGTCTGTGAATACTGTAACAATGAGTTGGTTGCACAGTTCACTTCAATGTACAGTGCTCCAGTCCTCACAACGTGTTTGGATCCTATTGAGAAGTATGCTGCGGCTGTCTACACTAGAGCAATATTTATGCAAGTTAAGAGAAAGAT
The DNA here is from genome assembly GCF_000817695.3 of Arachis duranensis. Lineage (NCBI taxonomy): Eukaryota > Viridiplantae > Streptophyta > Magnoliopsida > Fabales > Fabaceae > Arachis > Arachis duranensis. The sequence goes on along the minus strand of NC_029774.3, from coordinate 94,052,001 downwards.
TGATGGTGTAGGAGGCCTTAATTTTGTGAGCAAAAAGAGGGTTTCATCGACAATGGTCTGCACTATCGAAGAATATGGTCATCCTAGTCAGAACGTAGTGACCTTATTTGACAATAACTCATTAAAGTTTGAATGTCGATGTCGATTTTGGAAAAAAGGAAGGATTTCCGTGTAAGCACATTGATGAATCCATATTTCATGATATTTATTTGCTTTATTTGGGTGGATTTCATCAACTTTTCTACCACTTGTCCATTGAAATAGCATAGTTTCATAATTTCTTCCTAAATTGTGCTTGAAAGTGAAAACATGCTTTTTAGGCTTTTTAATTGCTAAATTTTATTCACTTTAATCCCATTTGATGCCTTGATGTGTTTGCTAAGTGATTTCAGGTTTCCAAGGCATGTATGGGTTGAAGAAGTGAGAAAAAAGAGCATGCAAAAGAGAAGAAACCATGAGAAAACGGAGTTTGGAAGATTCAGCATCCGTGCGTGCGCACAGTGATGCGTGCGTGCGCACACATGCGAGCTTGGCGACGCGTACGTGTGACCTACGCGTACGCGTGGGTGTGAATTTCGTTTGGTGACGCGTACGCGTGACCCACGCGTATGTGTGACCCTGGTCACGTGATTTCATTAATTGCAAATTGCTAGGGGCGAATTTTGGGCCTCCAAAACCCAATCCAACTCATTTCTGAAGCTATTTCAAGCCAAAGTGAAGAGGAATGAAGGTGGGGCAATTAGGTTTAGATTTTTCTATGTTTTGTCTTAGTTTTCTAGAGAGAGAGAAGCTCCCCTATCTCTCTAGAATTTAGGTTTTCTTAATTAATTTTCCTTTAATTTCAGGTTTTAATTCTTGTTTTAATGTAGTTTCATTTATGTTTCCATGATTTATTATCTTAATTCTCTTAGTTCTTCTTCTTAATTTCTCATTATGTCACTTTTTATTTTATGAACACTCTAGTAAATCTTAATTTTCATTTAATGTAATTTAATGTCTTTATGTTTATTGTTATTTAATTGAGTTGTTATTGTTATTTTCTAGCTTTTGGTAGTTAGATTTTATTTTTAATGCAATTTAATATTATTTTATTTTCATGTACTCCAAGTGTTTGATGAAAATGCTTGGCTTAGTTTTTCTTCACTCTTGGCTTGGAATTAAGGACTTTGGTGAGCCTTGAGTCGTTGATGTCCATTTTTGATTGATACATTAGAGTAGTTAGTTGATTTGGTTTCCACTAACTCTAAGTCTTCTATTAATAGAGTTGACTAGGACTTGTGGATTGAAATCAATTATGCCTATTTGACTTATCCTCGATGTAGGGTTGACTTAATAGGATTAACTCTTCATAATAATCATGTGTTTGTGGTCAATGACTAGGTTAGGTAACCTTAGCTCCTAATCCTTGCCAAGAGGTTTCTTAACATTTGAATTTCCCTTTTCTTTGATTAATTGCTTTAAATTTAATTGCTTTCATTTAATTTCTTGCATGTTTGTTTATTTTCTTGCTATTTACATTTCTTGCTCTTCTTGTCACTAAGCCCCATTTCCCCAATAGCCAATAATTGAGCATTTCATTTGCAACTCCTAGGGAAATGACCTGGGATTTAAAAAACTCCCAGTTATTTTGTATTGGATTGTGACTATTCTTCGAATTAAAATTTGATGGTGGGAGTTAGTTGCCGGTTACTCATCACACATGTTTTTCGTAATGAAGCATGAGCATTTGAAGGATATTCCAAGCTATTTGATTCTGAAGCAATGGAGGAGAGATACCAAGGCTATTGATGAGTACGAAGAAAGAAGTAACGAGAGCTTAAGTGAGAGAGGTTTTCTATAATCAAGCCAGCGTTCAACGCCCAAGGAGCATCCTAGCACATGGAGACCACTAAAGCTCAGTCCAAACACTCACCAATTGGGCCCCGGAAGTGGATTTTTGCACTAAAAGACTGTTTTATCCTTTTTATGTAATCCTTAGTCATTAGTTTAGTATTTAAAGTAGAAGATCACTCTTTGTTGAGAACTTTTGACACTTTACACGTTTCACATTGTATTCTCTATTAGTATGAGTTGTTAAACCTCCTAGGTTGAGGCTAGAAGCTCAGCTGAGTTTTATAGATTAATAAAAGTATTACTGTTCTATTCTCAATTCGTTTTTGGTTCTATTCTAAGATGTATCTTCATTCTTCATCCTGATGAATGCGTTGAACCGGCACAAGGTTATCTCATTCTACATGGGTTCGGAGTGAGTCTTTTATCGAACAACAATGAACCACTAGCTTAATTATACATCTCTAGACGGTTAATCCACGACTTCGTTGGGAACTTCTCGAGACACCAGTTCAGCTGAAGCACGAGGAGATTAGAGTCTTTGTGGTTAAGGCTAGAACCACAAGGCGCAGCATTCCCTGATCCGGAAGATTCAACCTTGTCTGTGGCAGTTTGATAAACCCCAATTTTGTGGTTTATCTTGTGCTTAATTTGGGAGATTTTATCAACTTATCTCATATTTATTCAATGAAATAGCATGGTTTTGTAATTCTCCCTAAATTTGTGCTTAAGTGTGAAAACATTCTTTTTGGCCTTAAAATAGCTAAATTTAATTCACTTTAATTCCATTTGATGCCTTGATGTGTTTATTGAGTGATTTCAGGTTCATAAGGCAAGTATTGGGAGGAACAAGTGAAGAGAAAAGCATGCAAAGTGGAGAATTCATGGAAAAACAAGGCTTTGGAGTGCATACATCGACGGGCACGTGTGACAGACGCGCACATGTGAAGATAAGGTCGTCCAGGCGACGCGTATGCGTGACATGACGCGTACGCGTGGGAAGAAAAAGCCAAACGACGTGTACGCGTGGCCCATATGTATGCGTCACTGCAGGCACGTGACCTCATTAAAGTGAAAATGCTGGGGGGCGATTTCTGAGCTGCCCAGGACCAAATCCAACTGATTCCAAAGACTATTTCATGCAGAATTGAAGATTGGACAAAGAGGGAGTAATTAGTTTTAGTTTAGCATTATGTAGGTTAGCTTTCTAGAGAGAGAAGCTCAATCTTCTCTCTAGAATTAGGGTTTTAGGTTAATTGCATCTTAGATTTAGGGTTTAATTCTTGTTTTCATATAGTTTTCTTTATAATTTCTTGTTCCTACATCATCATTCTCTTAGCTTATAGTATTAATTTCCCTTTTTATGCCTCTTTTTATGTTGATGAACTCTTGTTGGATTTGGCTTTTCTTTTTATGCAATTTCATGTTTAATATTCTTTTATTGTTGATTTGAGTTGTTAATTTTACTTTTCTTGCATTGGGTAGTTGTAGATTTACATTTCTTGTAATTTTACTATGCTTTCCTTTTATGCCTTCCAAGTGTTTGACAAAATGCTTGGTTGGATGTTAGAGTAGATTTTTTGGCATCCTTGGCTTGGAAAGAGAAATTAGGCAATCTTAAGTCATGGATACCCAACTTATGTTGGTGATCTAGGGTTGTTAGTTAATATTCTTACCATTGACACTAATCTTTCACTAATTCAATTAGTAAGTTGATTAGGACTTTTGGATTGAGATTAACTAGTCTTATTTGACTTTCTCTCGTGTGAAGATAATATTGTACCTTCTTCCATTGTTAGAGATGACGAAATAAGATAAGCTCTTGTTAATTATTGTTATGATCAGTGACTAGGATAGAAAGCCTATATTCTCAATCCTTGCCATGAATGTCTCTCTTTATTAATTGCTTTCTTTAATTGTTTGCTTTATTTCTTGCCATTTAATTTCTTGCCCTTTTATCAATCAAACCCCCCTTAGTCCTTCATAGCTAATAAGTGATCACTTCATTGCAATTCCTTGTGAGACGACCCGAGGTTTAAATACTTCGGTAAATTTTTCATTGGGGTTTGTACTTGTGACAACTAACTTTAAAACTTTGATTGAGCATTACTTGTCGGTTGGGAACTATACTATCAACGGAGATATTTGTGCGAAATTCCTAACCGACGGTAATACTCTTTCACGTTTTGAGTAGGATCATCAAGGGGAATGAACTGTAGGAGTTTCACCCTTAATCAGACTAGATCCGCACTAACCCTGGGGTTCAGCACTAGAGGAGAATTGGCGACTTCTCAAGAAAGACGTTGATCACATATAGCTTGCCATAGAAGAAATCATTCATAGTTGGAGTAGAGAGTAAGACTGAAGTAATCCAGAAGAGTAAAGCATCTCTGAAGTCTTAACCATCTTCTTATCACTGGTTTCACTCAATTTAAGTAATTTCATTCTTATTTTACTTTTATGCATTTAAATAAACAAACAACTTTTCTATCCACCTGACTAAGATCTACAAGATAACCACAACTTGATTCAAGCCAACAATCCTCATGGGATTGACCCTGATTCACCTCAGGTATTACTTGGACGACCCAGTGTACTTGCTGGTTCAGCTGTACAAAGTGTGGGATTCCGTACACCAAACTCCTTCGGGATTTAAATTTAGTTCCAATAAAAAACTTATATTAGCATAATATGAAATTCTTCACAAAAAACAAAACGCATGTTCATGATTAGTAGAAGCACATAAATGCATCACTAACTACCTAGATTTATGATCTTTTACCGATCATACAAAATCACCAAGTAGAGTACAACAACAAAAAAGGATAATGGGAATGCCATTCGAACTCCAATAATTATATAGTCATGCTTTGGCTGTTGCTACTTATGACGGTAGTAACTGCAGCAACAGGTTTCTTGGAGGACTTGCCTCCCTCCTTTGTAGAATTCTGGCCAATGTTGCCTCAATAATCAATTGCAAGTTTCACAACTTCATTTCTCTTTTTGTTAGCTTTAGAGAAGAATATGTCCAATGCTAACCTCATCCTTGTGAGATCATTAACTTCCTACGGTGACATCATGTAATACATAAATTTAGAGTAACGTAGAGTACAACAACATGAGAATCTGAATACCATGGGACAACTAATATAATGTCTTCGAGCTTCACATCTGATTAAGAGATATATACTTACAAAATGAGCACGTGTCCTAGATCATTTCTAGAACACATAAAATAAATGTCTATTTATATATTGTTTTTGTCAAGTAACTCTTACCTCTAGACCATATGAACTCCAAAGGTAGGATAACTGCAACCATTGAGCAACAAAAAGACCACAGTCTTTTATGCATTGGCATGAGAAAACACAGGTTTAACACAATATAACGTGGAATCATGTCAACAAAAGTTTACACACAAGTTAATAGTTCTTATGATTTATCCCGTTGTTGGTTGACAAGTGGCTCTCTCAGGTGGAAGTTAGACACCAGTGGCGAAATACTCGCTTCCTTTTGATAAAATTTTTTCTTATCTTTTAACATTGTTTGCAAGAAAAGTGCCTATACAGAGATTTATATAATTAATCAATGTAATTTATACATTTATTTGTACACCTATTTATACATATAAGCATATATATTTTATTTATGTTTGAAAAATATAGCAACGCTGTTACAACCATATGTAATTTTGGAATATCATTATAAATGTCTTCAGTAAAATACACGAATAATTTAACCTAGAGATATCTATACCACATAATCCATAGTTTGGAATCTGCCAGTACGCTCCTTAGAGCATTTTGCCGAGTCCAGATAAATCAAGTCCTCATTCAGGATATCAACGATTATTAAATACCAATGCCTCTCCAGGTTGAGTGGAACATAGATCTGTATTAAGAAATCGACACTTATCAATGATGAGAATCACAGTACACAACAGAGGATGAATAGGAATCCACTATGGCAGAACAAACCTTTGTAATATCATCAGCCCATCCCATGTAACGGGTACGAATAAATTCCAACGTTTCTTTACAGTAAGTAGTAGGGTTAAGGGCTAATTGCTGGACCAGACAATTCAAAACACCAGAAGTTAAACAAAAGTTAGGTGGAATGATTTACAGAGCAGCTCTAAATAAATCAATGAGAAACATTTATTCACCGTAAAAGTTGTTGGCAGCCACCAGATTGGCTCTTGACGTTCCACTGTTAGAGCTTTTGCAAGCAAGTTCAGCACATGTCAATGAAGGGAAAAAATTGTTGAAACCAAGTTTTGGGAGATTAATTTGACAAAATACATGAAAATAATAACTCGACTAAGTGCAAGTCACCATAAACTCACATCGTCAATAACCTCATGCCTTGGGCGGAGTGTCCAAAAGGCTCCCCAGTCTCCTTGGCAATGCTCGTCCAGAAATAGAATGTCCTTATGATTGGATTGAAAGTGATAAAAAACTTATAAGGCAGATATTTAGAAGTTGAAGTAAATTACAAAAGTAATATCGAAATACAATGTGCCTATTCAAGAGAGTCATGTTACAGGCCCAACAAAGCATGGCTTAGAAGAGGGATCTTCAGCCAGTTTTATGGTTTTTTAACAAATGGCCCAAGTCAATGGCAATAACAACTTCATCCAACAAATATTCCAATAAACAGATGAAAAAAATAATCTATAAACGTGCAACAGGAAATTTTGCATGAACATCTCCACATAAAGGGACATCACTACTATAACTCGACCTGACCTCTCATCCAAATCACCGAAAAATATATATGTTGCCACGGCCTTCTCTATGGGGAATGGGAATGCCGTAAAAGTAATGAATAAAATGCGAATAATTAACATACTCAAGGAAACTATAGTTTTATCAAACCTTTTGAAAATACTCTTAGTTTTACTTTAGTTAATTAATTACCTCTTTCAAAATCTCTAAACCCAAAATGAATTTTAAATCTAAGACTAGTCACATTAACCATTTCTCAGCCACATAATTAATTCTCAATCAAAACGTCAATTCCTAATCATATTATACTTTTCTCAAAAGATTGAATTTAAAACATTATACTTTTCTTAATAATTCCAATTGGAAACAAGACTCTTTCTGTAATAAATTGAAATCAAATAATATTCTTAAATCAGATTCGCTTTTAAATAATGCTTTAAACAAAATCTTAGAGTTTTATAAAAATTTGGTAGCATTTTCTCTAAAAGTCGAACTATGCCATCCTTCCAGGGTCCCTACCAAACCATTTTCAACTCTCAAAAATCATTGATAAATCCAACAAACTATATCCATTATCAAAGCATTTGTAAATATGAAAGATAACTATGTTCAATATCAAAATCATTTTTAACTATATTCATTACTAAAAAATCAAATCAACATTTTCTCAAACTCTTTCCAACGGTTTTAAATCCTTTTCTCGATATGTGTAAACATGAAAACCAAATTTTTTCTCAACATAGAAACATTTCTCAAAATAAGCTTATAAGTTAGATTTTCAAATCAAAATCACCTTTTTGTATATTTTTACAAAAACTTGGACAAGACCTCCCTTTAACATTCAACTTCACCACCTACGGACTCCTTCATTCTTTCAACAATTCACTAATCCGATTCCACAAACATCAATACAACATGACTCTTAATAATCAACCTATTTTAACTCAAGTTAATAACCAACAACTCATTTCGACATTCAATACTACAATATCCAAATCGAATTAGCATATTCAACAAACAACAATTTCGAAATCATTGCAATAGTACTCACTATTATCAAATAAATCTCAAATCAACAACCACAATTAACAAATCCTCATCAATTAGTAATACTAAACTCTCGTAAATTATTTGCAATTATTCAATAAGCTTTTTAGGCATTCTTAAATTAAAACATTTAACTTTAAAAATAAACCCCTACCTCAGTTGGTCGAACCAACACATTATAGAAAACTTTTTACCCTCGGCCCAAAAACAAAAGCGTCAACTCCGACTATGTTCCGCAGCGGTAACAGCCACAAAGGCACCAGCTAACAACAATAACTCAACCCTGACATAAAATCGTCACATAAAACTCAATAATCCATAACAAAACAGCGACAAAGAGAGGTTTCCAAAGCAAAAGATTTACTGTACCAAGAAATAAACCAGGAACGGAGCAGCCGCAGCACTAGCAGCGAACTCCGGCGACGTAAACGCTGCTCCCGGCAGCCATGCACGGCAGCAGCTGCAGTGGATCCTCAATCGCGTTTTCTTTCTCCTCAGCATTGGCAGCGATGGGGGGGTCAGCGGCTTCCTCTGGTGACAGCCCAGGCCACTACGATGGCGAAGGAGACTTCGGCGACGGTGACATGCAAAGGCGGCGAGCTTCAGTTATGACGAAGAACGGCGGAACAGTGGCATTCTTCTCCCCTTCTTCCTGGCTGTTCGCCCCTCTTCCCTTCCCCCTGGCCTCTACGTGTGACGGCGATGGCTACGTCAGCCCACGGCGAGAGCTGCAGCACAACACGACGACAACAACAACCTCGACAGTGGCAGTACGACGGAGCCTCCTTGATGCACCACTAATTCGTGGTACATATTGTGATTAACTGAGTGGATTTTATCCACTATTCTCACATTTATTCATAGAATCCGTATGTTTTACACTTTTCTTCCTGATTTTATGCTTTGATTGAAAATACACTTCTTTGGCCTTTAATTCACTATTTTTAATTCTCTCTTATTACCATTCGATGCCTTGATATGTGTGTTAAGTGATTTCAGGGTTTTTAGGGCAGGAATGGATTATAGGATGGAAAGAAAGCATGCAAAAGTGGAAGGAATATAAGAAGTTGAAGGAATTGCTAAGCTGTCATCCCTGACCTCTTTGCACTCAATTGATCATAACTTGAGCTACAGAGGTCCAAATAAGGCGGTTCCAGTTGCATTGGAAAGCTAACATCCGGGCTTCGCAAAAATATATAATTTACCATAGTTGACCTGGAGTTTAGGGATGCGCACGCGTAAAGCACGCGTACGCATGGATGGTGTGAAAGTTCAGCATATTAGAAATCGCCGAGGGCGATTTCTAGGCTGTTTTTGGCCAGTTTCAAGCCCGAAAATACTGATTAGAGGCTGTAGAGTGAGGGAATGAGGGAGACACTTCCCATTATTCACAATTTAGGTTTTAGATGTAGTTTCTAGAGAGAGAGAGAGGCTCTCTCCTCTCTCTCGGTTTTTGGATTCCTAGTTTTATGCTTTTGACTTAGATATTGACAGAGTTACTACCTTCGTTGAAGTCTTTATCATTCTAGTTTGTTTTCTATTTCCTTGCTTTTTTAATTTCCCATTTACCCTGTTTAGAGTTACATATGGATATCTTTAATTTTGGAATTTATTAATGCAAAAGTATGTTTCTATTTAATTCTTTAATTGCTTGATTATCTCGACCCAATTCCAATTATTATGTCTTCTTTCTACTCCCTTTACATGGATGCGAAATTGGCATCCATGTCAATGGAGTAGGCTTCCAACTTGGCTTTGGAGTTGATTAATATTTGGAGACCCTTGAGTTGGAAGACTCAAGAGTTAAATTGTAATTGGGAATTGTTGGCTGGCTCTCTAGTCACTAACGCTAATCCTTCCCAAGGGAGAGGATTAGGACTTGTGAATTAGAGTTAACTTAACTACTTGACTTTCCTTCATTCGTTGAGGGTTAACTAAGTAGAAACAACAACCTATTACTATTGATCTTAGGAAATCCAACAAGGATAGAACTTCCGATTAATCTTCTCCTGGCCAAGGCTTTTTATTTTAATTGCATAAAACCTCTTGTTAATTTTCCTTGCTTTAAATTATAATTAATTATTTTATCATTCCTCACTCTAAAAATTCTCAGAAAAACCCATAACCAATAGTAACACATTTCCCTGCAATTCCTTGAGAGATGACCCGAGATTTAAATACTTCGGTTATTATTTTTATAGGATTTGTTACTTGTGACAACCAAATTTTTGTATGAAAGGATTTTAGTTGGTTTAGAAACTATACCTGCAACGAGAGTTTATTGTGAAATTCTAGACCACACAAAAGTCCGTTCATCAAAAAGGCGCCGTTGCCAGGGAATTGCAAATGTATGCCTTATTATTGGTTATTGTAAATATTTGCTTTTTACTTGTTTGCTAGTTTTTGTTAGTTTTAGGCCTTTGTTGCTTATTTTTTGTTAGTTTTTGTTTTTATTTTTCTCTTACTACTATGAATTCTCATAACTTTGGCTATGAGTTTGGTCCTAATTATGATGTAGGAAATGGAGATTACAATGAGAACATGCATCAAGGATGGAACAATCAGAGGGGCGAGGAGCCACAAGGATTTGATCAACCCTCTTGGCAACAACCTCCACCAACATACTATGACCAAGAGCCATTCCAAGAGTCATACCAAGATAATGGCTATGGTGAGCACCGTTTTGATTATTAACAGCCACCACCATATGTATATGAACCCCCTCCTCAACATAATTTTGAACCACCGTACTCATAAGCCCCTTGTTACCAAACACCTCCATATGACCCTTATCCATCCTATAACCCACCACCTTACAAGCCATACTTAGAACCACCACCTCCATATACACCATCTCCATATCCTTATCTTGAAGAACCACCTCCGTACTATGAGCCCTTTCTCCCAACAAATGAACCCTCCTATCCACCCCAACCTCCATTGGACACCAACACTCTTCGTGTTATTCACCAAGGGCAAATAGAGCTTCAAACTACACTTACCTCTGCTCTCACTAGTCTCACCTCTGCTCTCCAAGCTCTTGTATCCCGTACGGATTCATCATTTACCCCCAATATTCAACCCTCAAGCTCTAGTGCACTTCCTTTTCAACTACATAATGAACTCTCCACCCCATCACCACCCTTCATGGAAGAGCACCCACATCTATCAATCCAAGAGCAACATGATCCCAATGATGCTACTGAATCGGAACAAAAGCGAAGAGATCGTCTTAGGGACGTAATGGATCGGTTTTACGCACACATACTTCAAGAGAAGCAAGAGGAGGCCCAAAAGGTGGAGGTAGGAGAGACCCTTGAAGATGAAGTAGTTGACAAACTAGTGAAGGTTGAACAAGAGGAAAGCTCCATCATTGAAGACAACTATACACTAAGTGACATCAAGGAGGAGTCTGATTTTGTATTAGAGCAAGCGGAGAAAGCCAAAATTATCAAAGAAGTGGAAGTGGTTGAAGACTTAGGAGATACAGAACCTCTATGGGAACCTCAAGTCATAGAGCTGATGAGCGGATATTTTATACGCCTTTTGGGGGTAATTTCATATAGATTTTAGTATGTTTTAGTTAGTTTTTAGTATATTTTTATTAGTTTTTAGGAAAAATTCATATTTATGGACTTTACTATGAGTTTGTGTGTTTTTCTATGATTTCAGGTATTTTCTAGCTGAAATTGAGGGAACTGAGCAAAAATATGATTCAGGCTGAAAAAGAACTACTGATGTTGTTGGATTCTGACCTCCCTGCACTCGGAATAGATTTTGTAGAGCTACAGGAGTCTAATTGGCACACTCTCAATTGGGTTGGAAAGTAGACATCCAGGGATTTCTAGCAATATATAATAGTCCATACTTTGCGCGAAGATAAATAACATAAACTGGTGTTTAACGCCAGTTCCATGTTGCATTCTGGCATTGAACGCCAGAAACAGGTTGCAAGTTGGAGTTAAGCGCCAGAAACAGGTTACAACTTGACGTTTAACTCCAAAAACAGCCCAAGTACGTGAGAAGCTCAAGTCTCAGCCCCAGCACACACCAAGTAGGCCCAGAAGTGGATTTCTGCACTATCTATCTTAGTTTACTCATTTTCTGTAAACTTAGGTTACTAGTTTAGTATTTAAACAACTTTTAGAGACTTATTTTGTATCTCATGACATTTTAGATCTGAACTTTGTATTCTCTGATGGAATGAGTCTCTAAACTCCATTGTTGGGGGTGAAGAGCTCTGCAGCGTCTCGATGAATTAATGCAATTATTTCTGTTTTCTATTCAAACACGCTTGTTTCTATCTAAGATATTCATTCGCACTTCAATATGAAGAAGGTGATGATCCGTGACACTCATCACCATTCTCAACCTATGAACGCGTGCCTGACAACCACCTCCATTCTACATTAGATTGAATGAGTATCTCTTAGATTCCTTAATCAGTCTTCGTGGTATAAGCTAGAATCCATTGGCAGCATCCTTGAGAATCTAGAAAGTCTAAACCTTGTCTGTGGTATTCCGAGTAGGATTCAGGGATTGGATGACTGTGACGAGCTTTAAACTCGCGAGTGTTGGGCATAGTGACAGATGCAAAAGGATCAATGGATCCTATTCCGACCTGATCGAGAACTGACAGATGATTAGCCGTGCGGTGACAGCGCATTTGGACATTTTTCACTGAGAGGACGGATGGTAGCCATTGACAACGGTGATCCACCAACACAAAGCTTGCCATAGAAAGAACCTTGCGTGCGTGAAAAAGATGATAGTAGGAAAGCAGAGATTCAGAAGACAAAGCATCTCCAAAACTCCAACACATTCTCCATTACAACGTAACCATTACTCTTTTTCATGCTCTTTCACTTTTTACAACTAAAACTAAAGAACCCTATCGGTATCCTGACTAAGAATAATAAGATAACCATAGCTTGCTTCAAGCCAACAGTCTCCGTGGGATCGACCCTTACTCACGTAAGGTATTACTTGGACGACCCAGTGCACTTGCTGGTTAGTTGTGCAAAATTACATAGTGTGAGTGTGATTTTCGTGCACCGAGTTTTTGGTGCCGTTGCCGGGGATTGTTTGAGTTTGAACAACTGACAGTGAATCTTGTTACTTAGATTAGGAAAATTTTGTCTTTTGGGTCAGAGTCTTTTATTTTCTTTTTAAAAATTTTTTCAAAATATTCTTTTTCTTTATTAATTTTTAGTTTTTACGTGAGTTTAGTGTCATGTTTTAAGTTTGGTGTCAATTGCATGCTTTTCTTTGTCTTTCAATTTTCGAATTGCATGTTCTTTGTTTTTTGTTGATCTTCAAATTGTTCCTGTCAATTTTTCTTGTTTGATCTTTGGTTTGTCTTGTTTTGTGTCCTTTCTTGTTTTTCTTGTGCTTTTTCAAATTTTTAGTTTTCAAAAAAAATTTATTTATTAAATACCTTTTTAAAACACATTAAATTTATAGCTCAGTTGGCTAGAGCGTTGGCTTATGTTCTTGGCAATTGGGTATCTTCCTTTTAAAATTTTTTTAAAAATAATTTTTATTTGATTAAATCTTGTGCCAAACTTTAAGTTTGGTGTTCTCTTGTTAATTTTCTTTAATTTTCAAAAATTTATTTTGGTTTTCCAAAAATTTTAAGTTTGGTGTTCTTTCTTTTGTTCTTGTTGTTCTTGTGAGTCTTCAAGGTGTTCTTGAGTCTTCTTCGTGTTTTGATCTTAAAATTTTTAAGTTTGGTGTGCCTTGGTGTTTTCCCTCCAAAATTTTCGAAAACAAGGAGCGTTGGATTTAAAAATTTTAAGTCTTGTGTCTTTTGTGTGTTTCTCTCTTTCATAATAAAATTCAAAAATCACTAACTATTTTTAAGCAAATATTTCGAAATTTTTCATAAAAATTCAGATTTCAATTTCAAAAAATTTTCAAAATCTTATCTTTTAAGATTTTTTTAAAAAAAATCACATCTTTTTCAAAAATATCCTAAGCACTTTCTCTCTCCTCAGTTTTTCGAAAATCTTCAAAAAATATTTTCAAAATCTTTTTTTTATTTTAGTTTTTATTTTATTTCATTTTATTATTTCGAAAATTATTTTTCTTATATAATAAAATAAATAAAATAAATCCACATTATTTCCCTTTCTCCATCATGGACCTAAGTGGAAATGAACAGTCCAAAAGGACTCTGGGGTCATATGCTAACCCCACTACTGCTTCATATGGGATTAGTATATGTATACCCTCCATCGAAGTTAGTAGTTTTGAGTTGAATCCTCAGCTCATTATCATGATGCAGCAAAGTTGCCAGTATTCCGGTCTTCCACAGGAAGAACCTACAGAGTTTCTGGCACAGTTTTTACAAATTGCTGACACAGTACATGATAAGGAAGTAGATCAGGATATCTACAGATTGTTACTGTTTCCATTTGCTGTGAAAGACCAAGCTAAGAGGTGGTAAATAACCAACCTAAGGCTAGCATAAGGACATGGAAACAGCTGTTAGAAAAATTCCTGAATCAATATTTCCCTCCAAAATGGATGACACAGCTAAGGCTGAGCATCCAAGGCTTTAAACAAGGAGATAATGATTCCCTTTATGATGCTTGGGAGAGATACATAGAGATGCTAAGAAAATGTCCCTCTGAAATGTTTTCAGAGTGGGTGCAGTTAGACATTTCCTATTATGGGCTTACAGAGAAAGTTCAGATTTCTCTAGACTACTCAGCTGGTGGATCTATCCACATGAGAAAGACAATTGAAGAAGCTCAAGAGCTCATTGATACAGTTGCTAAAAATCAGCATCTGTACCTAAGTAGTGAACCTTCCATGAAAGAAGAGGCTAAAACAGTAACTGCTGAACTCAGTCCTGCAGAACAAGTTACTGAATTCAATCAGCAATAAGATTTTCTAACAAACTACTACCCAAAATCCCTCTGAGGACAGTAAGAGCCCAGAGAGGAATAATTCTGGCGTTCAAACGCCAGAAAAGGGTGGAGAGATGGAGTTAAACACCCAACCCATGCTCAGTTCTGGCATTCAAACGCCAGAAATAGGCAAGGAGTTGGTGTTGAACGCCCAAAGGAAGCTCAATTCTGGCATTCAGACGCTAGAAACAGGTAAGGAGTTGGCGTCTAACGCCACTCTAGCTTCCACCCCTGGCATTCAAACGCCAGTGGGGGATCAAACATATACAAGTGCTGATAGCAACCCCTCTAAAAAGGCTTCTCAAACCATATTTGTAGGCAATAAACCTGTAGCAACTAAGGTTGAGGAATACAAAGCCAAAATGCCTTATCCTCAGAAACTCCGCCAAGCAGAACAGGATAAGCAATTTACCCGCTTTGCAGACTATCTCAGGACTCTTGAAATAAAGATTCCGTTTGCAGAGGCACTTGAGCAAATACCCTCTTATGCTAAGTTCATGAAAGAGATCTTAAGTCATAAGAAGGATTGGAGAGAAACTGGAAAAGTTTACCTCACTGAAGAATGCAGTGCAGTCATTCTGAAAAGCTTACCAGAAAAGCTTAAAGATCCCGAAAGCTTTATGATACCATGCACATTAGAGGGTACTTGTACCAAGCAAGCTCTATGTGATCTTGGGGCAAGTATCAACATAATACCTGCATCTACTATCAGAAAGCTTGGTTTGACTGAAGAAGTTAAACCAACCCGGACATGTCTCCAACTTGCTGATGGCTCCATTAAATACCCATCAGGCGTGATTGAAGACATGATTGTCAAGGTTGGGCCATTTGTCTTTCCCACTGACTTTGTGGTGCTGGAAATAGAGGAGCACAAGGGTGCAACTCTCATTCTAGGAAGACCTTTCCTAGCAACTGGACGAACCCTTATTGACATCCAAAAAGGGGAAGTAACCCTGAGAGTCAATGAGGACGAGTTTAAGTTGAATGTTGTTAAAGTTATGCAGCATCCATACACCCCAAACGACTGCATGAGCATTGATATTATTGACTCTCTGGTAAAAGAGGTCAATATGATTGAGAGTCTCGAATCATAGCTAGATAATATCTTTAAAGATGCTCAGCCTGATTTGGAAGAACCAGAGAGAATAATAGAACCTCTGAGAATCCCTCAGGAAGAGGAGAAACCTCCCAAACCCGAGCTCAAACCATTACCACCATCCTTGAAATATGCATTTCTGGGAGAAGGTGATATCTTTCCTGTAATCATAAGCTCTACCTTAGAGCCACAGGAAGAGGAAGCACTAATTCAAGTACTAAAGACACACAAGATAGCTCTTGGGTGGTCCATCAGTGATCGTAAGGGCATTAGCCCAGCCAGATGCATGCACAAGATCCTGTTGGAGGGTGACGCTAAGCCAGTGGTTCAACCACAGAGGTGGCTGAATCCAGCCATGAAGGAGGTGGTGTAGAAGGAGGTCACTAAATTACTAGAGGCTGGCATTATTTATCCTATTTCTGATAGCCCCTGGGTAAGCCCTGTCCAAGTCATCCCTAAGAAGGGTGACATGACAGTGGTTCATAATGAAAAAAATGAACTGGTTCCTACAAGAACAGTTACAGGGTGGCGTATGTATATTGATTACAGAAAGCTCAATACAGCTACCAGAAAGGATCATTTTCCTTTACCATTCATAGACCAGATGCTAGAAAGACTAGCAGGTCATGAATACTACTGCTTCCTGGATGGATATTCAGGTTATAATCAAATTGCAGTAGATCCCCAGGATCAAGAGAAAACAACATTCACATGTCCATCTGAAGTATTTACATACAGAAGGATGCCATTTGGTCTGTGCAATGCACCTGCAACCTTTCAAAGGTGCATGCTCTCTACTGATATGGTGAAAAAATTTCTGGAAGTCTTCATGGATGACTTTTCAGTATTTGGAGACTCACTGGTGCACGAAATTGTGATCTCTAACAATGGCATTCAACTTGGTATGCGCATCTACTAACTCAGCACTTTCTTCACAACTCCGCAAAATTAACCAGCAAGTGCACTGGGTCGTCCAAGTACTAAAACCTTACGCGAGTAAGGGTCGATCCCACAGAGATTGCCGGCTTGATGCAAGCTATGGTCATCCTGTAAATCTTAGTCAGGCAAATTCAATTGGTTATGAGTTTTGATAATTGAAAGATAAATAAAACGCAAATTAAAATAAAGATACTTATGTAATTCATTGGTGGAAATTTCTGATAAGCGTTTGGAGATGCTTTGTTGCTTCTGAACTTCTACTTTCCTATTGTCTTCATCCAATCATGCGTGCTCCCTTCCATGGCAAGCTGTATGTTGGTGGATCACCGTTGTCAATGGCTACCATCTGTCCTCTCAGTGAAAATGGTCCAGCTACGGTTTCTGTACGGCTAATCAACTGTCAGATTTCTCGTCTCGGATGAAAAATACCAGGCACAGCTACCGCACAGCTAATCATCTGTCGGTTCTCACTTGTGTCAGAATAGGATCTCTCTATCCTTTTACACACTGTCACTGCGCCCAACATTCGTGAGTTTGAAGCTCGTCACAGTCATCCCGTCCCATATCCTACTCGGAATACCACAGACAAGGTTTAGACTTTTCGGATCTCAAGAATGCTGCCAATTGGTTCTAGCCTATACCACGAAGGTTCTAACCTCACGGACTCGGTCCATGGATCAGAGACCCAAGAGACTATACTTCGGCTGTCGTTCAATGACTACGTTGAACATCATGTAGACCGCTTGTGATTGTCAGGCACGCGGATCTTGGCTAAGCAAGTAACGAAGATAGTTGGTGATTCTCACGGATCACCCCTTCATTCTGACTTAACTGAATTAAGTACGAGAGTATATCTTGGAGAAGAAGTAAGTTTGAATTGAAAGAGAAACAATAGTACTTGCATTAATTCATGAAGAACAGCAGAGCTCCGCACCTTAATCTATGATGTGTAGAAACTCCACTGTTGGAAAATACAAAAGAGAAAATAGCCTAGGCATGGGTGTGAGGCCATCCAAGCATAAAGTTGATCAAAAGATCGAAAAAAGATCCAAAGATGAAACACAATAGTAAAAAGTGCTATTTATATTAAACTAGTTACTAGGGATTACAGAAAATAAGTAACTAAGTGCAGATTGTGCAGAAATCCACTTTCGGGGCCCACTTGGTGTGTGCTTAGGCTGAGTATTGAGCTTTACAAATGCATATGCCTTTTTTGGAGTTAAACGCCAGCTTGGATGCCAGTTTGAGCATTTAACTCCAGCTCTTGTGCTAGTTCCGACGTTTTATGCCAGAAAAGGGTCTTTGGTGGGTGTTTGAAAGTCAGTTTGGGCCATCAAATCTCGAGAAAAATATGGACTATTATACATTTCTGAAAAGGCCAAGATGTCTACTTTCCAACGCAATTGAGAGCGCGCCAATTGAGTTTTTGTAGTTCCAAAAAATCCACTTCGAGTGCACGAGGGTCAGAATCCAACAGCATCTGCAGTCCTTTCTCAGCCTCTGAATCAGACTTTTGCTCAGGTCCCTCGATTTCAGCCAGAAAATACCTGAAATTACAGAAAAACACACAAACTCATAGTAAAGTCTAGAAATGTAATTTTTGCATAAAAACTAATAAAAATATAATAAAAAGTAACTAAAATATACTAAAAACTACCTAAAAATAATGCCAAAAAGCGTATAAATTATCCGCTCATCAGTGGCATGGGGGGGTCAGCGGCTCCCTCTGGTGACCGCCCAAGCCACTGTGATGGCGAGCTTCAGCCGTGACGAAGAACGGCAGAACAGCGGCGTTCTTCTCCCCTTCTCCCTGGCTGTTCGCGCCTCTTCCCTTTCCCCTGGCCTCTACGTGCGACGGCGATGGCTACGTCAGCCCTAGGCGACGGCTGGAGCACAACACGATGGCAACAACAACCTTGACAGTGGCAGCAGCATGCGGCAACGGTGGTCCGACGATGACCGGTGGAGGCGCAACGGAGCCTCCTCCTCCCTTCTTTCTTCTCCCGCAACTTTCTCACACTCTCTCTCTTTCTATGAAAATTTCTGAGGCTGCTGCTGGGTTTGGTAAGAAAGGGAAACATTGGCGGTTAGGGTTAGGTTATAAAGGGTTAGTGTTTCAATTTGGGGATTAGAGTTTTGTGTATGAAATTGGAAATTTTGGGTAATTTAGTAATTTTAATAAAATTAAAGGGTAATAGAGTAAATAAAAACTAATTTTGAATCCAATAATAATATCTAAAATTATCATTTAATCATTAATTTATAAATTATTTTCAACTCAATACTCTAATTCAATATTTGGAGATAATCAAACTAATTTTCTTTTAATTATAAAATACAGCTAAAAATCTAATTATTCAAATTAAAGCATATAAAAATCCTTATTATCATTCAATTACTAAAACTTTAAATCATAACTAAGAAATTGCTTAATTTATATATAAAATCTCTTAAAAATATAATCTCAATTAAATATAATAAATTATAAATAAATTTCTTATTTATTTTTTTTAAATCCGCTGTCTTACACATCACACACAAAACCAAGCATAATACATTTTGCTCCGCTGTTTACTTACCTCCGGTAAGTCCCTATAATCCATCGACTTCCATTGAGCCAACCTCATGGAGAATGGTCCTCGGAGTGATAACCCGGAAAAGTACCCAATGACTCATCGTTGGTGTTATACTCAAGCTTCCTCTGCAATAGAAGAAATAAATATTATAATTACACCAGAGTCAACATAATACAACCTCAGAATGTTGTATACACTAGAACAAACAAAAAAGCAGCATTTCACTTTCAAAGGTTGCCGTTGGCAACCACTCTTTGTGCTGCTGACGTTCTTGCTCCCGCTGGCCTTGACTTTAGCTACAACCTGAGACATTAGCATTGCATCCAGATTCACGGTCTTCTTAACAACTGGATTTCTTCTCCTTTGGTGTTTCTTTGTTGCGCCTATAACTTATGCATTTGTCGTCTTCACTTCATCGTCCGTGGTGCCTGATGGTTTTAGTGTACTAGGTGTTGAGACACCCCTAAGAATTTACTTGTTCAGGTCTCTCTTCTTGACACATCTTCACCACAAGCATCTACTAGGATGTTAGCTCTTTGAGCTGTTTGTTTCTTTCTCTTCTTCCTAGTAGTTGATGCTCAGAGCCTTGGGTCGTGCTTACTACTTCTTGGCTCTATTGATATTCAAGGGTCATCTGTAGCATCTACTTATTATGTCCTCTATGTCTAGTTGTTTCATTATGGATTACTCACTTCCCAAACTTTAATTCACGGTTTTATATTTATTTCTCATCTCTTATTTTGAATTCAACTTACTTGGGTCTTAGTCTCTTACCCTTGTTTTGTAACAACTCATCATTGACTCCTTGTAGAAACAAACTAATTTTATTGATATTGCGAAGCTTAACAATTAACATTTTCTTTCTCAAAATATAAACTGAAACCTAAGGACTCATAGAAGGACTCTAAAAAAAACAAACAGCTAACATATCAAAACAACCACTAAGCAGTAAATTCAGAAAATAGATTTCAACATGGGACTCAACAACCTTTACTTGTCATGATGCTTCTCCTTTGATCGATGCATTGGCCCCTTCCCCTTATCCTTTTTATTGGAAGACTCATCACCATTCTTCTTTGTAGAGGTTCCTTCTTGTGCTTGGGTGTCCTTTGGCTTCCAAAAGCCTAGCCTCCTCATGAAGGTCCTCTCATCCTCCTTGTGCTTGACTAAAATCTCTTCCTGCCTGGCACTAAGCTCTTCCATTCCTTGCATGAATGTTGGATAGTTGGGGTTCAGGGTGGCTACCACATTACATAAGTGATTCAGCTTCGCTTGTGTGTTTATATCATATTGCCTTCTTAATGTGGTCCTAGCCTCATAAAAGGACCTAAACTCAGCAAGATTCCTCTGTTGAACCATTTGTTGCTCCAGAATTTTATTGAGGCTTCCTTGCATTTCTCCCCAATGGAATTGCCCTTGCTGCTCTTTAATTTGCTCCACATTTCCTTAAAGCTGTTGGATGCTCTCTTGCATTTGTTCCCATTGCTTCTATTGCTCCATAAGTTGAGTGATATCTCCTTGCATGTGTGGATGTTCCCCTGCATCTCCCTCTAATTGAACCCTTCAGAAAATTATGCTTGAACTTGTGGTATTAATGGATGAATATATGCCTCTTCTTGTTGTGGTGGAAATTGGGGTGCTTGCATATGAGCTCTATGCTCCCTGGCTCTTTGTAGTGGATTGACAGCCACCACTTTTTCCATCTTCTTGGCAGTTATTGGTTTGTCTTGCTCTAGCACTACCTCATCTATAACAGTTTCCACTCCAGCTTCATCATATAATCACTGGATAATGCTTGGAAAGGCCAGCCTTGTGCTGTCCTTGGTGCTTGTTAGCACCATCTGAAAGTTGCTTGCAATCATTTCTCCCTCAATCACATTTTCTCCTTTTATGATGCTGTAGATTATCACAACTCTCTCTATAGACACTGATGCCAAGGCATCTTGGCCAGTTTCACTGACCTTTTTTTACTGTTTTAGGGTAGTTTTATGCAATTTCTTAGTAAATAAGTAAGTTTTGGGTAGATATACACTTACATCTTGATTCCAGCAAACATTGTCAACTTTACATGATTTCATGAGAATTAGGCAGGAATTGAATGATAAAATGGATAATGCATTATCTCATGACTTGGAACAGAGCTTTGATACACTTTATTTGCTTGATTTCAGGACAAAGGAAGCAAGAAAGAGCCACGTTAATCTAATTAATGTGACCACTAACGTGGAATGGGAATAAGCTTGCAGCGTTAATGGAAAAAGTGATCACCAATAAAGCCTTCAAAGCCATTATAGCCCACGTTAATTACATTAACGTGGTAGCTAACGTGAAGGAAAAGGGGAGCTCCAACGTTAGTGGTAAAAGTGAATACCACTAACGTTCTAAAAGGGCACACTTAGCCACGTTAAGAGTAACATTAAGCCAATTAACGTGAACTCTAACGTGGGAGGAGAAAGCAATCGCCAGCGTTAGTGACACTCACCTTTGTCACTAACGTTGGACTAAGCCAATATTGCCCACGTTAGTGGTCACGTTAAGACCACTAACGTGAAGGGTAACGTGGAGCAAGGAATGATAGGCCAACATTAGTGACACTCACCTTTGTCACTAACATTGGAGATGGCAATCACCACCACGTTAATGGTCACGTTAATGCAATTAACATGAGGCACTAACGTGGGAAGAAGGGGCGTTTGAAGCGTTAGTGACAAAGGTAAGTGTCACTAACTCTCTCGATGCTTGGGCATGCCCACGTTAAGGGCCACATTATTTACATTAACGTGGATCACTAACGTGGGGAAAGAAGCAAATAGCAACGTTATTGGTAAAGGTGAATGCCAATAACGTTTGTGAAGGACTAAGAGGCAACATTATTGGTAAAGGTGAATGCCAATAACATTTGCGAAGAACTAAGAGGCAACGTTTGTTGTCACATTAATGCCACTAACGTTGAAGTTAACATGGATTAATATGGTTTGGAGCGTTAGTGAAAAAGGTGATCGTCACTAACGTTCTCGAACCCACATTTTCACTTAACGTTAACACCACTAACGTCCTAACTAACGTCCTCCCATGCCTGACTCACACTTTTTCTGCAAGCAATGCTGAGCCCACTGAAGAATGTAACTGCTTCAACTCAAGATCAAAGGCCCATATCCAAGACTTGAAGAGCTGACTAGAAGATCAAGAAGAGTAGTACATATAGGAGTAGTTTTGAACTAGAGAGAAGCTTGGCATTTTTGGCGAACTACACTCTGTATATTTACTTTTCCTGTATATTCTAGTTTACTTTAGAATGTACTCTTCTCTATCATCTTCCTTTTCCAGAGCTATGAACAACTAAACCCTTTTCATTGGGTTAGGGAGCTCTGTTGTAATTTGATGGATTAATTATAGTTTTCATTCTTCTTCTTCTTTCTTTAATCTTGATTTACTAGAAAGCTTTCGATCTTAGATCAATTGGTTTGTTGTCTTGGAAAAGAAACTCTCCATAATTGGATCTCCTCTGAGCCTTAGAAAAGGGATGAGGAGATCATGCTAGAAATGCTTTCTCATGTTGGACCAAATTGGGGTTTGGACGGATATAGTGACATATAATCCTCCCAACACTTTGATTTGGAAATATATGTGCTATAATCAGTGATCATACTTTATCTCTTCCCATGAGTAATTAAATAAAGGATTTGGGCAATTGTTCAAGCTTAGCGAGATTGGGTTGCCAAGGAATTGGGATCTAATCATCTAAGATTGCCAAGGAGATCAATGAATACATTGATTGAGGAAGAGATGAGAATGAACTTGATCCGGAGAATGCAACATCTCCTAAGCCCAATGAATCCCCATTTTTTATCTTACCCATTCTCTTTACTTTCTGCCATTTATTTTTATGTTCATTTCCCCAAATCCCATTTAAGATTCTGCAATTTACTTTCTGTAATTTACTTTCCCGCCATTTAACTTTCTGCAATTCTCAACTCAATTTTGGCTTAGCTCAACTAGAACGTCCCTCCAATTAAAGTTGCTCGACTAATCAATCCCTGTGCGATTCGACCTCACTCTATTGTGAGTTTTTACTTGACGACAACTGGGTATACTTACCGAAGGGAGATTTGTTGAGAGACAAGTTTTTGCGCATCAAGTTTATGGCGCCCTTATCGGGGATTGATTTTGTATCAACAATGATTAAGTTGGAAGATCACTAGATTGAGCATTTTTCTTTTGCTTATTGATTTTACCTAGTTATTTACCTTCAATATCAGTTATTTTCTTCCTCTCCCCCATCTCCCCTCTTTGTTTTCTTTTCTTTTGTTGTTATTTACAATTTTGCTCACTAATCTACTAACTGTTTGATAAATTGCACCACTCACACTAACAGCCACTCTCACAGAATAATTTCTTCAGTTTCTTTCTTGCTGTATACTTTGTTAGTTGTATGACAGGGAGAAGAAGCGGAGCTTCAACTTCCTTTGATTCTGAACCTAAGAGGTCCTTCCTTAGATTAAGGAAGGAAGCAAGAGGGAAAAGAATTGTTGGTGCTGAGGAAGAGGAAGAGTACTTTGAAACAAACATGAAGGAGAACCTGGAAAACAACCATGAAGGAAAAGCTCACAACCATGCCAGAGATGGCCCTGTGAATCATGATGGGCAAGAGAGAAGAGTTCTAGGCTCATACATCAATCCGAACCCAGGAAATTGTGGAAGTAGTATCCAAAAGCCAACCATAGATGCCAATAACTTTGAATTAAAACCCCAGCTTACCACCCTTGTTCAGAACAACTATTCATTCAGATGAAGCACTCAAGAAGACCCCAATCAACATCTGACCACCTTCCTAAGGATATGTGACACTGTGAAGTCTAATGGTGTTCATCTGGATGTCTATAGACTACTTTTGTTCCCTTTTTCACTCAGGGACAAAGCATCTAAATGGCTGGAATCTTTTTCGAAGGAGAGTTTAACAAATTGGGAAGATGTGGTGAACAAATTTTTGGCGAGATTTTATCCTCCTCAAAGAATCAACAAGTTGAGAGCTGAGGTATAAATCTTCAGGAAACAAGATGGTGAAACTCTCTATGAGGCATGGGAGAGGTTTAAGGACTTAACAAGAAGGTACCTACCAGACATGTTCAATGAATGGGTTCAACTACACATTTTCTATGAAGGTCTCTCTTATGAATCAAAGAAGGCAATAGACCATTCATCAGGGGATCTCTAAACAAGAAGAAAACCATTGAAGAAGCCATAGACGTCATTGAGACTGTAGCTGAGAATGACTATTTCTATACTTCTGAAAGGAGCAACACTCGAGGAGTGATGGAGCTGAACCATATGGATGCATTACTGGCTCAAAACAAGATGATCACCAAGCAGTTAGCTGATCTTACCAAGAAGATGGAAGAGAACCAAGTTGCAGCAGTCATCACTTCATCACCAACTTAAGAAGGAGTGAATACAGGAGAAGAAGGCGACTGGGAACAAGCCAACTATGTTGGGAACTCACCCAGGCAGACCCATGATCCATACTCCAAAACTTACAATTCTGGTTGGAGGAATCACCCTAATTTTGGGTGGGGAAATCAATAAGACCAAGGCCAAGACCAGAGATGCCACAACCACAATCCCAATAACAATGCAACTCACCAATATCCTTCACAGAGATCATATCAACACCCACCTAACCACCCTTTTCAACATCCATACCAAAACCAACATGACCACTCTCAACCTCCTAACCTCAACCCACCATCACCAACCGAAGATAGACTCTCCAGAATTAAGAATCTACTGGAAGGTATATGTAAGGAAGTCCAAGACAACAAGTGTTCAAGGATGAAGTGCAAGCCAATATAAAAAACCAGGGAGACACCATCAAGAGGTTGGAGTCCTAAGTGGGATATCTATCCAACAGTTTCCCAAGCCTACTGATAGTTTCTCAAGTGACACAGAGAAGAACCCAAGAGTAAAAATGAAGAAAGTAAGATGGGAAGAATGCAAGATGATCACTATAAGTGACGAGAGGAGTGTGGAAGAAGTAAACACGCAAACAGAACACTTCCAAGACAATCCAAAGAAAAAGCATGAAGAGAGTAATCAAGCACCCAATCCCACACACAGGAAGGAGCTAAAAAAAGAGGAGACTCTAAACCCATATGCACCTTTTCCCCAAAGGCTCAAGGGTGGTGTTGCAAGGAGAGTGTATTCAAGGTTCTTCGACATGTTTGCATCTCTTCATGTAAACATACCGTTCATTAAAGCTCTCCAGCAAATGCCCTCATACATCAAGTACATAAAGGAGCTGCTAACCAAAAAGAGTTCACTGAAGGGTGGGCAAACAATAGTGATGAATAGGGAGTGCACTGCTCTCATTCAAACAGAGCCACCTACAAAAAAGAAGGACCCAGGGAGTTTTCACATCCCCTGTGCTATAGGAGAAACAATGATTGATAAAGGACTCTGTGACCTGGAAGAAAGCATCAACTTAATGCCTCTATCCCTCATGAAAAAGCTTCAAATCAATGAGCTAACACCCAAGGACGTAATCATCAAATTGGCTGACAAAACTCAAAAACAGGCAATAGGAGTGGTTGAAAATGTGTTAGTGAAGGTCGAGAACTACTTCCTTCCCACAAACTTTGTTATCTTGGAGATGGAAGAAAATCACATCCATCTCATCATCCTAGGGAGACCATTCTTAGCCACAGCCAGGGCGCTTATAGATGTGGAGTGAGTAGAGCTAATATTGAGGATACATGATGAATAACTCGCCTTCAATGTCTTTAAACCCTCACAAGAAGCAGATCAAGGAAACAAAGAATCAAGGGAAGAACAATATAAGGCACTGATGGAAGATACAAGCACGGAAGCACAAACAATACACCTGAGAATCCCTCTGGGTGACAAGCAATGGGGTCAGAAGGAACAACAGCCAAGTGTAACCCAAGAGGAGCTAGACCCACCAGAGTCATATGAGACTAGCAACAAAACCCTCTTGGAAAAAGGAACCACAGGGAGCAAGGTAACATCAAGGGAAACAAGGAAAAAGGCCCCAAGGGGGATGGAGGAACAAGAAGATCCCTACAGAGGATTTCTCTCCAGGAGATGAAGTGATCTCTGCTTATTTTCCACCTATCCCACCTCATCTCCCCACCATCCCATCTTAGCTGCCTCAAGTGTACACCATCAGCAAAATTTTTTCCTTAGAACATGTGGAGCTTCTTAATAAAGCCAATGGAGACAGACTCACTGCAAGAGGGGAAGATTTGAAGCATTACCAACCACCCTGACAAAGGCCAAACGTCAAGCTAATGACGCTAAAGAAGCGCTTCAAGGGAGGCAACCCATGTTTTATATCCTTTCCTTTAAATCTTTAATAGTATTTAATAAAGCAAGTTCATGAATTCTAAATCAACTTTGACAAGCACTTAGAAGAACCTTTATATGCAATATATAGTGAACAAGTTTGGTGTTCAGGGCACACTAAGATGGCACATACACAATTCATATCATGTCAGTCTTAGGCCCTTAATCAAATTTTTTTTACACCACATAATCACAAACTAAGTTTGGTGTCACCAACGTTGCATGCATGAGCACTTAGTTAGTCGGTTGGTGTGCATTCATGAAGGACACTTAGTTAAACAAAAGCTGAAATAAAAAAAAAGAGTAGCTAGCCTCCCATCCCTATTTTTCCGCCACAATTCAAACTAATATCTCTTTTCTTTTGTCTTGCATGGAAATCGAAGGGAATGTTGGAGGGAATTGATGGGATAACCCAAGGGGGGTGGTTCAGCCACTTCACCAAAGGAACTACACACATGTCTTCAAGGGCAGTACCTTGGGAAGTGTTGCCATGCAACATTGGGAGCAAGATGGCCTTGGAGACCGAACCAGTCAATCCATAAAAGTGGTGATCCTTGTGCCCATCCAATGCCAAACCCCAATCGTCCACCATTGGATTTTGCTATCAATGCACACCCTTCAATCTCATCATCCTCCTATATAACGAACCCCCATTCTAAACCCTTCCATATGCAAATATCCTTTCAATCTATCTCTTCTCTTTCTTTTAGAACACACACCCAACACCTCTGCCCTCAACACGTTAACACAAATCTCTAAGCTACACCCTATCTTAACCCGGCCAGTTTCCACCATCAACCCATACTTCTCAACACCTTCACATTACCAATTCCTACTCATGGCATCATCAAGCTCCAAGAGGCGAAAGGGAAAGGAACCAGTGGAGAGCGTTCCTTTCAATGAAGGGAGATTCAAGACCGCCTTCCATAAGCTCCAATTTGAACGGATAAAACATAAGAAAATATTGCCAGAATTGACATTCTAGTTCAACGATGGTAAGTGCCCATAGATTAGAGAGAAGATTGAACAGAAGGGTTGGCAAAAGCTCACGAACCCAAAAACAAAGATAAATGCAAATCTCATCATGGAGTTCTATGCCAATGTAGTCAGAGAAGACACTACCAGGGCTCCCACCTTCAAAAGCTACATGAGAGGAACAGAGGTGGACTTCAGCCCCAATGCCATAATGAGGACTCTTCAGCTGAGATAACAATATTTTGATGAGCCCAGTTATCAAGTAAGAATAAGTAATGGCCCCGACAATGATGAACTTGAAGAAATTGTGAACGATACGTGTGTTATAGGATCTGATTGGGAAAGGTATTCGGATAAGAGACCGCAGTTTATTAGGAGAGGAGACCTCATCCCGGAAGCCAACGGAAGGTTTGAGCTCGTGAGGAGATCTATCCTTCCAGCCTCAAACAATTCTGAGGTCAACATTGCTCGAGCTACTATGGTAAATTGCTTAATAAAGGGTGGAGACATCAATGTGCATGAAATTATAGTTGAGGGAATCCAAGACGCAGCCTAGAAAAATGATACGAGTGCTCGACTTTTGTACCCCAGTACCATCCTTAGACTATGTATGAAAGCCAAGGTAGTATTCGAAGATAACAACCCAAAATGGGTAAACCCTGGGAGGTTAGTTACGCTTCAGTTTATAACCTATATGGCACCCGCTCAACAACAAAGAAGGCCTCAGATAAGGAAAAGAACATCACAAGAAAAACCTCACCAAGAAGAACCTCATTAAGAAGAATACCAGCAAGAAGAGTACTACGATCCAACTAACATAAACCTGAATCACATTCAAAGAGTCATTGAGGATCTAGCAAGGAGTTATATGGAGGGACAAGAACAACAACTGCACGTTCAATCCCAAAGGATGGATCGTCAAGAAGAACTACTCTCTAATTGGATGAATCAAATGGAGTAACAACAGGAGCATTACTCCCAGCTTACCCAAGCCATCAATCAAGTAACTGAAAGGCAAGAGCTTTAAGACAAACACCTTCAAGAACTCAACCAACGTCAGTTGGCTCAAATGAAAGCATTCAACGAGTTTAACGTGCTTAATGAAGGATGGCAACTACATCAGAAAGAGTTTAGCATAAACACTCAGGCCAAGTTGACTTATGTGGCTGGGCATATGCATAATTTGCACTCTTCCATCCCAAGATATAATACAGTTCGCAAGGACCTAACAGAACAAGAGAAGGGGAAGGTGAAACAACAGAAAGAAGCATTGAGAAGAAGATGGAAGATGCTGGTTTCTGGAAAAAGCTGATCGGGAAGCGCAAAGGAAATAGGGATTCGAGCAATCAAGAAGGATCCCAAGACAAAGGAAACAAAGGGACATAAGCATTGCAATGAGAAAAAAGTGGTGGAGTTCCCTCTTCGTTCTATCTTTTTCAAGTTTTAAATAAGGAAAATCATGTATGAAATAGAACATGCTTCCATAGTAGCTTAGGAGTTTTCAAATTCTGCCTTTAAGATTTCATTGCTTAGGTCTATGTGTATTGGTCTAAGTCCCTGGTTTTCATTTTCATCTTGCTTACATGTATGCTTGTCCTTTAAGTCAATTAAAAGAAAATGTTATGAAAAACAAGAGTGGGGTTTATCTTGTGAAGTAAGTTCTCAATGTTTGTGGTATGGTAATTGATTAGCTAAGTTGGTTCACCTACAAGGTATATAGGCAACTATATGCTCTAAATCACATGCTTGAAACACATCCTATTGAGATTATCCAAACAACAAGATCCTAATAAGAAAAAGAAGAAGAACAATTAGAGTTGAAAAAGAAAGAAAAATAATAAGAAACAAGGCTAGGCACCAAGGGTTTGAGTCTTGAGGCACGTGTCTGTGGTGCTCCTGTGCAAGGGATATGCTTGGATGAATAAGCTCTTAGGGGTGCCTTATCACTTGGTAACTTGGGTTAACTAACCCGGGATTATCAGCTGAAAGTCCACTATCAAGAGCAACCTTTGCTACAGAGCACTTAGTAACCCAAAGAGGTGTTGGACACCAAGGTCTCAAGAAGGAGAATAACAAACCATGTGCCTGTGGTGTGCATGTATGGGGGAGAGAGACTTGAGGGAGTAGGTTCTTAGGGGTGTCCCAACACCTAGCACCTTGAACCAACTGATTCGGGAGCGTTGGCTGAAAGCTTATCTTAAAGAGTCGCCCTCTCACAGAG
The DNA here is from genome assembly GCF_000817695.3 of Arachis duranensis. Taxonomy (NCBI): domain Eukaryota; kingdom Viridiplantae; phylum Streptophyta; class Magnoliopsida; order Fabales; family Fabaceae; genus Arachis; species Arachis duranensis. Next base: position 94,022,317 of record NC_029774.3, on the reverse strand, counting down.
CACTTAGCCTAAAAGAATGCAATAAACCTTGGAAAAGAAGGGGGGATCAATGAATAAAGATCCCATAGGATGCAATCAAGCAAGTAGTCAAGAGCATGACAAGGACCTGAAAACCAGTAAAGGAATGAACCCATAGACCAAGAACTTGACTTCTATAATAATGATTTGTTTATCTTGTTCTTTCATTCATCTTTCTTATATTTCAGTACTTGCTTAGGGACAAGCAAGCTTTAAGTTTGGTATTGTGATGCCAGGGCATCTTGGCCAGTTTCACTAACCTTTTCTTTACTGTTTTAGGGTAGTTTCATGCAATTTCTTAGTAAATAAGAAAGTTTTAGGTAGATATACACTTACATCTTGATTTAAGCAAACATTGTGAACTTTACATGATTTCATGAGAATTAGGCAGGAATTGAATGATAAAATGGATAATGCATGATCTCATGACTTGGAACAGATCTTTGATGCACTCTATTTGCTTGATTTTAGGACAAAGGAAGCAAGAAAGAGCCACGTTAGCAGCCATGTTAATCTAATTAACGTGACCACTAACGTGGAATGGGAATAAGCTTGCAGCGTTAATGGAAAAAGTGATCGCCAATAACGCCTTCGAAGCCATTATAGCCCACGTTAGTTGCCACATTAATTACATTAACGTCGAGAAAAAGGGGAGCTCCAACGTTAGTGGTAAAAGTGAATACCACTAACGTTCCAAAAGGGCATACTTAGCCACGTTAAGAGTCACATTAAGCCAATTAACGTGAACTCTAAACGTGGGAGGAGAAAGCGATCGCCAACATTAGTGACACTCACCTTTGTCACTAACGTTGGACTAAGCCAATATTGCCCACGTTAGTGGTCACGTTAAGACCACTAACGTGAAGGGTAACGTGGAGCAAGGAATGATAGGCCAACGTTAGTGACACTCACCTTTGTTACTAACATTGGAGATGGCAATCACCACCACGTTAATGGTCACGTTAATGGTCATGTTAATGCAATTAACATGAGGCACTAACGTGGGAAGAATGGGCGTTTGAAGCGTTAGTGAGAAAAGTAAGCGTCACTAACGCTCTTGCCCACGTTAAAGGCCACGTTATTTACATTAACGTGGATCACTAACATGGGGAAAAGAAGCAAAGAGCAACGTTATTGGTAAAGGTGAATGCCAATAACGTTTGCGAAGGACTAAGAGGCAACGTTATTGGTAAAGGTGAATGCCAATAATGTTTGCGAAGAACTAAGAGGCAACATTTGTGGTCACGTTAGTGCTACTAACGTTGAAGTTAACGTGGATCAATATGGTTTGGAGTGTTAGTGAAAAAGGTGATCGTCACTAACGTTCTCGAACCCACATTTTCATTTAACGTTAACACCACTAACGTCCTAACTAACGTCCACCCATGCCTGACTCACACTTTTTCTGCAAGCAAAGCTGAGCCCACTGAAGAATGTAACTGCTTCAACTCAAGATCAAAGGCCCATATCCAAGACTTGAAGAGCTGACTAGAAGATCAAGAAGAGTAGTATAAATAGGAGTAGTTTTGAACTAGAGAGAAACTTGGCATTTTTGGAGAACTACACTCTATATATTTACTTTTCCTGTAAATTCTAGTTTACTTTAGAATGTACTCTTCTCTATCATCTTCCTTTTCTAGAGCTATGAACAACTAAATCCCTTTTCATTGGGTTAGGGAGCTCTGTTGTAATTTGATGGATCAATTATATTTTTCATTCTTCTTCTTCTTTCTTTTCTCTTGATTTACTAGAAAGCTTTCGATCTTAGATCAATTGGTTTGTTGTCTTGGAAAAGAAACTCTCCATAATTGGATCTCCTCTGAGCCTTGGAAAAGGGATGAGGAGATCATGCTAGAAATGCTTTCTCATGTTGGACCAAATTGGGGTTTGGACGGATATAGTGACATATAATCCTCCCAACACTTTGATTTGGAAATACATGTGCTATAATCAGTGACCATACTTCATCTCTTTCCATGAGCAATTAAATCAAGGAATTGGGCAATTGTTCAAGCTTAGCGAGATCAGGTTGCCAAGGAATTGGGATCCAATCATCTAAGATTGCCAACGAGATCAATGAATGCATTGATTGAGGAAGAGATGAGAATGAACTTGATCCGGAGAATGCAACATCTCCTAAGCCCAATGAATCCCCATTTTTGATCTTACTCATTCTCTTTACTTTCTTCCATTTATTTTTATGTTCATTTTTCCAAATCCCCATTTAAGATTCTGTAATTTACTTTCTGCAATTTACTTTTCCGCTATTTAACTTTCTACAATTCTCAACTCAATTTCGGCTTAGCTCAACTAGAACGTTCCTCCAATTAAAGTTGCTCGAGCAATCAATCCCTAAGGCATTCGACCTCACTCTATTGTGAGTTTTTACTTGATGACAACTCGGTATACTTGCTGAAAGGAGATTTGTTGAGAGAAATTTTCGCGCATCAGTCACCTTTGAAGTGTTGGAGGTAGGGTTGAGGGATCTTCTCAAAAAATCTAGCCATCGTCTAGCTTGAGGACACAAGTCTCTCCTCCTTAGTTGGTTTGGCCTCCCATCTTTGTCCTTGATCCATTCAGCATTGAGAACACAGATTTCATTGAGAATGTCGTCGAATATGGGATCAAGTTGCTTGACTCTTTCTTCATAGCTCCAGGAGGATCTTGTGCGCCTCACTTCCAACATCCTTTCTAAGTTTGCTGGGTTGTAGTCAATATCCTTCCATCTTACAAAGCTTAAATGAGTGATTTGTTGCCCTGGCTGTGGAACAACATTGGCATAAAACTCTCTCACCAAGCTCACTACCACCTTCTTTGGTGGATTGCACAAAATTGTCCAGCCCCTACTATTGATCTCATTGGTGATTTTTCTGTGCTCATCTCTTCCAAGTTGGAAGCCAACCTCAGGGATGATTTGCCTTTCACTCACTCTCCCAAAGAATTAGTTTTGGTGGAGGAATGAAAGAAACTTGTACTAATTGTAGCTTGAAGAGCCAGAGGAGGCTTCCTTGGTCTTTCTTTTCTTTGAACTAGTGGCCTTTGGTGGTGCCATTTGTGAAGTGATGAAAAGAATTAAAAGAGAGAAAAAGAAGAAAAGCAAAGCAAATTTGATCAACACCAAACTTAGGACTTGATTGTCCTAATCAAGAAAGCAAGAAGAAAAGAAAGAAGGCAAGAAAGTAAAGAGGGAGACAGAATGTTGATATAGAAGAGAGAAGTGAAGTGTGTAGTGTCGAGAAGAGGGGTGCTTGAGTGCATTATATAGGGGAAAAGAATAATCTGGAAGGGTGCAAAATTGAAAGTTTTCACACTTGGTATTGGCACCTAGCGTGGGGGAAGTGCCAATTCAAAAGATGGTTCAGCTTTCTTCAAGTTGTGAGTTCCAAAGTGTGAAGTACACTTTGACTCCCTTGACTTGATAAGTGATCAATGTCTTGTGGGCCCCACTTCTTCTTGAAAATTTAGTTACAAAAACTTTCATTAGTGATCAAAGGTTGCTTCATTTTCCTCCAATTAATCGGCATTCATTTTATGTGTCTCTTGGACACCAAACTTAAGTTGATTGCATCTAATAACTAGTTCATGATTGAACTTTATTGTACACATTATGAGTGGAATAAATTTAATTCTTCATACCCTTCCACTTCCACTTTATGTGTACACAATTAAGTAGCCTTTGCATTTATCTCACCAATTTACTGAGTGCATCAGGATACCAACTAATTAGGTTGAACTTGGATGTATGAATAGAATTTTTATGGTGGTGGCTAGTGATGGAATTGTGATTCACACTTTTCACAACTTCGGTACAACTAACCAGCAAGTTCACTGGGTCGTCCAAGTAATAAAACCTTACGCGAGTAAGGGTCGATCCCACGGAGATTTCCGGCTTGAAGCAAGCTATGATCATCCTGTAAATCTTAGTCGGGAGGATTCAATTGGTTATGCATTTTGATAATTGAAAGATAAATAAGACGTAAATTAAAATAAAGGTACTTATGTAATTCATTGGTGGGAATTTCAGATAAGCGTTTGGAGATGCTTTATTGCTTCTGAACCTCTGTTTTTATATTGTCTTCATCCAATCATGCGTGCTCCCTTCCATGGCAAGATGTATGTTGGTGGATCACCGTTGTCAATGGCTACCATCCATCCTCTCAGTGAAAATGGTCCAACTACAATTTCTGTACGGCTAATCAACTGTCGAATTTCTCGTCTCGGATGAAAAATACCAGGCACAGCTACCACACGGCTAATCATCTGTCGGTTCTCACTTGTGCCGGAATGGGATCTCTCTATCCTTTTGCACACTGTCACTGCACCCTACATTCGTGAGTTTGAAGCTCATCACAGTCATCCAATTCCAGATCCTACTTGGAATACCACACACAAGGTTTAGACTTTCCGGATCTCAGGAATGTTGCCAATTGGTTCTAGCCTATACCACGAAAGTTCTAATCTCACGGATTTGAATGCTCTATTGTCAGGAGAGGCAAGTTAAATCCGTCGATCAGAGACCCAAGAGACTATACTCTGGCTGTCGTCCAATGACTATGTTGAACATTATGTAGACCGCTTGTGGTTGTCAGGCACGTGGATCTTGGCTAAGCGAGTAACGAAGATAGTAGGTGATTATCACAGGTCACCCTTTCATTCTGACTTAACTAAATTAAGTACGAGAGTATATCTTGGAGAAGAATTAAGCGTGAATTGAAAGAGAAACAATAGTACTTGCATTAATTCATGAAGAATAGCAGAGCTCCGCACCTTAATCTATGAGGTGTAGAAAATCCACCGTTAGAAAATACATAAGAGGAAAATGGCATAAAAGTTGATCCCAGGATCAAATACAATAGTAAAAAGTGCTATTTATACTAAACTAGTTACTAATGATTACAGAAAATAAGTAACTAAGTGCAGATAGTGCAGAAATCCGCTTCCAGGGCCCACTTGGTGTGTACTTGGGCTAAGCATTGAGCTTTACATGTGCATAGGCTTTTTCTGGTGTTAAACGCCAGTTTGGATGCCAGTTTGAGTGTTTAACTCCCATTCTGGTGCCAGTTCCGGCGTTTTACGCAAGAAAAGGGTCTCCGGTGGGCATTTTAACGCCAGTTTGGGCCATCAAATCTCGGGCAAAGTGTGGACTATTATACATTTCTGGAAAACCCAAAATGTTAGCTTTCCAGCCCAATTAAGAGCGTGCCAATTGGACTTTTGTAGCACCAGAAAAACGTGCTTGAGTGCAGGGAGGTCAGAATCCAACAGCATTTGGAGTCCTTTCTCAGCCTCTGAATAAGATTTTTGCTCAGGTCCCTCAACTTCAGCCAGAAAATACCTGAAATTATAGAAAACACACAAACTCATAGTAAAGTCCAGAAATGTGATTTTTGCATAAAAACTAATAAAAATATAATAAAAAGTAACCAAAACATACTAAAAACAATGTAAAAACAATGTCAAAAAGCGTATAAATTATCCGCTCATCACAACACCAAACTTAAATTTTTGCTTGTCCCCAAGCCACTAAAAACAAAATAGGATAAAAAGAAGAGAACATACACTAAATTTCAAAATATCAATGAAGCTTAGTTCCAATTAGATGAGCGGGACTAGTAGCTTTTTGCTTCTGAACAGTTTCGGCATCTCACTTTATCCTTTGAAGTTCAGAATGATTGGCATCCATAGGAACTCAAAATTCAGATAGTGTTATTGATTCTCCTAGTTTAGTATGTTGAGTCTTGAACACAGCTACTTTATGAGTCTTGGCCGGGACCCTTAGCATATTGTTTTCCAGTATTACCACCGGATACATAAATGCCACAGACACATAATTGGGTGAACCTTTTCAGATTGTGACTTAGCTTTGCTAGAGTCCCCAGTTAGAGGTGCCCAGAGTTCTTAAGCACACTCATTTTGCTTTGGATCATGACTTTTACCACTCAGTCTCAAGCTTTTCACTTGGACCTTTCATGACACAAGCACATGGTTAGGGACAGCTTGATTTAGCCGCTTAGGCCAGGATTTTATTCCTTTGGGCCCTCCTATCCGCTGATGCTCAAAGCCTTAGATCCTCTTTACCCTTGCCTTTTAGTTTAAAGGGTTACTAGCTTTTTGCTCTTGCCTTTTGGTTTAAAGAGCTATTGGCATTTTTTGCTTGCTTTTTCTTTTTCTTTCTTTTTCTTTATTTTTTGCCATTTTTTTCCGCAAGATTTGTGTTTTTCACTGCTTTTTCTTGCTTCAAGAATCAATTTTATGATTTTTCAGATTATTAATAACATTTTTCTTTTTTCATTATTCTTTCAAGAGCCAACAATTTTAACATTCATAAACTTCACTATAAAAAATATGCACTATTCAAGAATTCATTCAGAAAACAAAAAGTATTGCCACCGCATCAAAATAATTAAACTATTTTCAAGATAGAATTCGAAATTCATGTACTTCTTTTTCTTTTTCAGAAAACATTTTTCATTTAAGAAAGGTGAAAGATTCATGGAACATTCATAGCTTTAAGACATAGACACTAAACACTAATGATCATGTAATGAAGACACAAACATAGTCAAAACATAAAGCATAAAAACCAAAAACAGAAAAGAAAATAGATAAGGAGATTAAAGAACGGGTCCACCTTAGTGATGGTGGCTTCTTCTTCCTCTTGAAGAACCAATGGAGTTCTTGACCTCCTCTATGTCTCTTTCTTGCCTTTGTTGCTCCTCTCTCATGGCCTTTTGGTCCTCTCAGATTTCATGGAGGATGATGGAGTGCTCTTGGTGCTCCACTCTTAGTTGTTCCATGTTGGAACTCAATTCTCCTAAAGAGGTGTTGAGTTGCTCCCAATAGTTGTGTGGAGGAAAATACATCCCTTGAGGCATCTCAGGGATTTCTTGATGAGGAACTTCCTCATGCTCTTGTTGAGGTCCATGAGTGGGCTCTCTTGTTTGCTCCATCCTCTTTCTAGTGATGGGATTTTGAGATGAATCTCTCCATCTCCCATAACTCGGAGTTGGAAGCAACTTCCTTCCCTTTCCTCTTTCTAGAGGTTTCTCTGGCCTTAGGCGCCATTAATGGTTATGGAAAAATAAAAAGCAGAGCTTTTTTCCACACCAAACTTAAAAGGTTTGCTCGTCCTCGAGCCAAAGAAGAAAGAAAGGATTAAAGGAAGAAGAGATTGAGGAGATGAAGGTGTGTGAAAGGTTCGGCCAAGGGAGGTTTTAGGTGGTTATGATGTATAAAAATGAAGGAGTGATGAGGGGCTTATATAGGAGTAGAGTGGAGAGGGAATTCTTGTAATAGGGGTTGAGTTTGGGAGGGAGATGGTTTGAATTTGAATGGGTGGGGGTAGGTGGGTTGTATGATGGTTTTGGAGGAGAAATAGAGGTGATTAGTGGAGGTTATTTTGGGGAAGAGTGTTATGAAAAGGTGTGAAAAGGAGAGAAAAAGAGTTGGGATAGGTGGGGATCCTGTGGGGTCCACAGATCCTAAGGTGTCAAGGAATTCTGGTCCCTGCACCTTTTTGGCATTTAAATGCCCCTAGACAGCCCTTTCTGGCATTTAAATGCCAGTCTGCTGCCTTTCCTGGCGTTAAACGCCAGGCTAATGCCTCTTTCTGGCATTTAATGCCAGCCTGTCTGCCAATTCTGGCGTTTAACGCCCAGAATGCTGCCAGACTGGGCGTTAAACGCCCATTCTGCTATCCTTACTGGCGTTTAACACCAGCCAAACACCCTTTTCTGGCGTTAAATGCCAGCCTGTCTGCAAACTCTGGCGTTTAACGCCCAGAATGCTGCCAGACTGGGCGTTAAACGCCCATTCTGCTATCTTTACTGGCGTTTAAACGCCAGTAAGCCTGTCCTCTAGGGTGTGCTGTTTTTGATGTTATTTTTTATTTTGCTTTAATTCTGTAGCTATTTTTGTGACTCCACATGATCATCATCCTAAAGAAAACATAAACTAATAATGAAAATTGAAAAGGAAAAGTAATTAACATAGATAAATAAAATTGGGTTGCCTCCCAACAAGCGCTTCTTTAATGTCAATAGCTTCATAGGAAGCTCTTACAGAGCTTCACTAGTACTCAGAGCATGATTGTGGCCTTCCAACACCAAACTTAGAGTTTGAATGTGAGGGCTCTGCTTGACTCTGTATGGAGAGAATTGGATGTAGCTTTTCATGCTTCTTCTCTATGTTTACAGAAGAAGATACTTGAGCCCTAAACACAAGGTAGTCCTCATTCAATTGAAGGACTAACTCTCCTCTGTCTACATCAATCACAACCCTTACTATGGCTAGGAAGGGTCTTCCAAGGATGATGGATTCATCCTCATCCTTCCCAGTGCCTAGGATTATGAAGTCAGCAGAGATGTAAAGGCCTTCAACCTTCAGTAAGACATCCTCTACAAGTCCATAAGCCTGTTTCATTGATTTGTTTGCCATTTCTAGTAAGATTCTTGTAGCTTGTACCTCAAAGATTCCTAGTTTCTCTATTACAGAGAGTGGCATGAAGTTTATACCTGACACCAGGTCACACAGAGCCTTCTCAAAGGTCATGGTGCCCATGGTACAAGGTATTAAGAACCTTCTGGGATCCGATTTCTTTTGAGGTAATTTCTACTGAACCAACGCATTCAGTTCATTGATGAGCAATGAAGATTCATCCTCCCAAGTCTCATTACCGAATAACTTGGCATTCAGCTTCATGATTGCTCCTAGATACCGAGTAACTTGCTCTTCAACAATATCTTCATCTTCTTCTGAGGAAGAATACTCATTAGAGCTCATGAATGGCAATAGTAAGTTCAGTGGAATCTCTATGGTCTCTGTATGAGCCTCAGATTCCTTTGGTTCCCCATTAGGGAACTTCTTAGTGGTCAGTGGACGTCTATTGAGGTCTTCCTCCCTGGAAATCACTACCTCTTCCTCCTCTATAGGTTCGGCCATTTTGGTTATATTGATGGCCTTACAATATCTCTTTGGATTCTCTTCTGTATTGCTTAGGAGAGTACTAGGAGGAGTTTTAGTAACTCTTTTACTCAGCTGACCCACCTGTGCCTCCAAATTTCTGATGGAGAACCTTGTTTCAGTCATGAAACTGAGAGTGGCCTTAGATAGATCAGAGACTATGGTTGCTAAGCCAGAGAGGCTCTACTCAGAATTCTGTCTGTTGCTGAGAAGATGATGGAAAAGGCTTGCTATTGCCAAACCTATTTCTCCCACCATTATTGTTATTGAAGCCTTGTTGAGGCTTCTGTTGATCCTACCATGAGAAATTTGGATGATTTCTCCATGAAGGATTATAGGTGTTTCCATAGGATTCTCCCATGTAATTCACCTCTTCCATTATAGGATTCTCAAAGTCATAAGCTTCTCCTTCAGATGAGGCTTCTTTAGTACTGTTGGATGCAGCTTGCAATCCAGTCAGATTTTGAGAAATCATATTGACTTGCTGAGTCAATATTTTATTCTGAGCCAATATGGCATTCAGAGTATTAATCTCAAGAACTCCTTTCTTCTGAGTTATCCCATTATTCACAGGATTTCTTTCAGAAGTGTACATGAACTGGTTATTTGCAACCATCTCAATGAGTTTCTGGGCTTCTGCAGGGGTTTTCTTCAGATGAAGAGATCCACCAGCAGAGTAGTCCAATGATATCTTGGACAATTCAGACAGACCATCATAGAATATACATAAGATACTCCATTCTGAAAGCATGCCAGAAGGACACCTTCTGATAAGTTGCTTGTATCTTTCCTAAGCTTCATAGAGGGATTCACCTTCCTTCTGTCTGAAGGTTTGGACTTCCACTCTAAGCTTGCTCATCTTTTGAGGTGGAAAGAATTTGGCCAAGAAAGCATTGACTAAATTTTTTCAAGAGTTAAGGCTTTCCTTAGGTTGTGAGTCCAACCATATCCTAGCTCTGTCTCTTATAGCAAAGGGGAAAAGCATAAGTCTGTAGACCTCGGAATCAACCCCATTGGTCTTAACAGTGTCACAGATTTGCAAGAATTCAGCTAAGAACTGATGAGGATCTTCCAATAGAAGTCCATGAAACTTGCAATTCTGCTGCATTAGAGAAACTAATTGAGGCTTAAGCTCAAAGTTGTTTGCTCCAATTGTAGGAATTGAGATGCTTCTTCCACAGAAGTTGGAAGTTGGTGCAGTAAAGTCACCAAGCATCTTCCTTGCATCTCAACCATTGTTCTCAGGATCGGCTGCCATGTTTGCCTCTTTTTTGAAATTTACTGTAAGGTCCTCTCTGGATTGTTGTGCTTTAGCTTCTCTTAGCTTCCTCTTCAAAGTCTTTTCAGGTTCAGGATCAGCTTCAACAAGAATGTCTTTATCCTTGTTCCTGCTCATATGAAAAAGAAGAGAACAAAGAGAGTAGTGGAATCCTCTATGTCACAATATAGATATTCCTTTATGTGTCAGAGGAAAAGAAGAATAGAAGAATGAGGTAGAGAGAGAATAAGAAGAATTCGAACACAGAGAGAGGGAGAAGGTTTGAATTATTAGACGAGTAGAAGAGAAATGTCAGTAAATAAATAAAATAAATAGAAAGAGATGAGAGAGATAGTATTTGAATTTTAAGAAGAGGGAAAAGAAAAATATTTTTATTTTTATTTAGTTTCAAAAATTTGAAAAAGAAATACAAGAAAATTAAAAACTAAAACAATTAGTTAATTAAAAAGATTTTTGAAAAAGTGGTTAGTGATTTTTGAAGATTAGAAGTGGAAAAGTAGTTAGGTGGTTTTGAAAAAGATAAGAAATAGTAAACTTTTTAAAATTAAAACAAACAAGTCAAGTAGTTAGTTAAAAAAGATTTGAAAATAAATTTTGAATAGATAAGAAGTTTAGAAAAAGATTTTGAAATTAAAATTTTAAAAGATATGATTTAAATTTATTTTGAAAAAGAAATGAAAAAAAATTAAAAAGATTTGATTTTTAAAATTAAAGTTGATGACTTGACAAACAAGAAACTAAAAGATATGATTCTAGAATTCAAAGATTGAACCTTTCTTAACAAGAAAGTAACAAACTTGAAATTTTTGAATCAAAACATTAATTGTTAGCAAGGATTTTTGAAAATATGAAATGAAATTAAGAAAAAGATTTTCAAAAAAATTAGTTTTAAAATTTTCGAAAACATTAAAAGAAAAGTGAAAAGGATTTTGAAAAATTTTAAGAATGAAATTCGAAAATCATAAAAAAAATGAAAAAGAATTGATTTTGATAAAGATTTGAAAAGATAAAGCTTTTAAATTTAAATTTTGACTTGACTAACAAGAAACAACTAAATTTTAAAAATTTTTGAACAAGTCAACTCAAAATTTCGAAAATTATGAGAAGAATAAGGAAAATATATTTTTTTACTTTTGAATTTTTAATGAGAGAGAAAAATAACAAAATGAAACAAAACATAAAAATTTAATATCAAAACAAATAATGCATGCAAGAATACTTTGAATGTCAAGATGAATATGAAGAACACTTTGAAGATCATGATGAACATCAAGAACATATTTTTGAAAATTTTTAAAAAAAGAAAGACATGCAAGACACAAACAATTCGAAAATGCACAAGAAAATGCACAAGAAAAGACAAGAAAAGATACAACCCAAGAACAAACAAGGAAAATCATCAAAAACAACTTGAAGATCAAAGAAGAACATAATGCATGAATTTTCGAAAATTTAAGAAAAACTAAAACATGCAATTGACACCAAACTTAAAATTTGACGCTATACTCAAACAAGAAACACAAAAATTTTTTGGTTTTCATGATTGTATTAAAATTTTTTTGTATTAGATATTTTATTTTATTTTTTTTCGAAAACTTTTTGAAAAGAAAATAAAGGTTGAAACAAGAAAGAAGATTACCTAATCTAAGCAACAAGATGAACTATCAGTTGTCCAAACTCGAACAGTCCCCGGCAACGGCGCCAAAATTTTGGTGCACGGAATTGTGATTCACACTTTTCACAACTCCTGTACAACTAACCAGCAAGTGCACTGGGTCGTCCAAGTAATAAAACCTTATGCGAGTAAGGGTCGATCCCACGGAGATTGCCAGCTTGAAGCAAGCTATGGTTATCCTGTAAATCTTAGTCAGGCGGATTCAATTGGTTATGAGTTTTGATAATTGAAAGATAAATAAAACGTAAATTAAAATAAAGGTACTTATGTAATTCATTGGTGGGAATTTCAGATAAGCGTTTGGAGATGCTTTGTTGCTTCTGAACCTCTGCTTTCCTATTGTCTTCATCCAATCATGCGTGCTCCCTTGCATGGCAAACTGTATGTTGGTAGATTACCATTGTCAATGGCTACCATCCGTCCTCTCAGTGAAAATGGACCAGCAACGGTTTCTGTACAGCTAATCAACTATCGGATTTCTCGTCTCGGATGAAAAATACTAGGCACAGCTACCGCACGGCTAATCATCTGTCGATTCTCACTTGTGTCAGAATAGGATCTCTCTATCCTTTTTCACACTGTCACTGTGCCCATCATTCGTGAGTTTGAAACTCATCACAGTCATCCCATCCCAGATCCTACTTGAAATACCACAGACAAGGTTTAGACTTTTCGGATCTCAAGAATGCTGCCAATTGGTTCTAACCTATACCATGAAGGTTCTAATCTCACGGATTTGAATGCTCTGTTGTCAGGAGAGGTAAGTAAAATCCGTGGATCAGAAACCCAAGAGACTATACTCCAGCTGTCGTCCAATGACTACGTTGAACATCATATAGACCACTCGTGGTTGTCAGGCACGCGGATCTTGGCTAAGCGAGTAACAAAGATAGTGGGTGATTGTCACGGGTCACCACTTCATTCTGACTTAACTGAATTAAGTACGAGAGTATATCTTGGAGAAGAAGTAAGCGTGAATTGAAAGAGAAATAATAGTACTTGCATTAATTCATGAAGAACAGTAGAGCTCCGCACCTTAATCTATGAGGTGTAGAAACTCCACCATTGGAAAATACATAAGAGAAAAAGGTCTAGGCATAGCCGAATGGCCAGCCTCCCAAATGTGAAAGATGGCATAAAAGTTGATCCCAGGATCAAATACAATAGAAAAAAGTGCTATTTATACTAAATTAGTTACTAAGGATTACAAAAAATAAGTAACTAAGTAACTAAGTGCAGATAGGGCCCACTTGGTGTGTACTTGGCCTAAGCATTGAGCTTTACATGTGCATAGGCTTTTTCTGGAGTTAAACGCCAGCTTGGATGCCAGTTTGGGCATTTAACTACCGTTCTGGTGCCAGTTTTGGCGTTTTACGCCAGAAAATGGTCTCTAATGGGCGTTTTAACTCTAGTTTGGGCCATAAAATCTTGAGCAAAGTGTGAACTATTATACATTGCTGGAAAGCCCAAGATGTTAGCTTTTCATCCCAATTAAGAGCGCGCCAATTGGACTACTGTAGCACTAGAAAAATTCGTTTGAGTGCAAGGAGGTCAGAATCCAACAACATCTGGAGTCCTTTCTCAGCCTCTGAATCAGATTTTTGCTCAGGTCCCTCAACTTCAGCTAGAAAATACCTAAAATTACAGAAAAACACACAAACTCATAGTAAAGTCCAGAAATGTGATTTTTGCATAAAAACTAATAAAAATATAATAAAAAGTAACTAAAACATACTAAAAACTATGTAAAAATAATGCCAAAAGCGTATAAATTATCCGCTCATCAGTGGCCACAAAAAACTTAATTTTTAGCTTATCTTAAGATCAATTAAATTGTTATTATGTAAGCTCAAAAATAAGTGGGCTGGTGGCCACACTAAACTTAGTTCTTCAGCCAGTTTCTCAACCCAATTAAAGATATCACGTAATAAATAATGCAAATTTACACTTTCAGCGAGACTAAAAAAACTTTTGAAGCTAAAATATAAAAATCTACCAACTAAATAACTAACACTAGAAACTGGAAAGAAATTAACCAAAGTAACTCAACATACTAATCTAGAAAGCTTGAAAATGAAAGGATATGAGTGTTGGGGTGCCTTCCAACTAGCACTTCTTTAACGTCATTAGCTTTACGGTTCTTCCTCTTCAGCTGAGGTTGCAGCTCACCCTTTGGTCATCCAGTGAGTCTCCCAAGTAATGCTTAAGTCTGTGGCCATTGATAAAGAAAGTTCTTTGTGTTTTCTCATCCATAAGCTCCACGTAACCATAAGGAGAAACTTTGATGATTGTGAAAGGTCCTGACCATTTTGATTTCAGCTTCCCTGGGAAGAATTTGAGCCTTGAGTTGTATAAGAGAACCTTTTGGCCTTCTACAAACTCCCTTCTTGACAGCTTTAGATCATGTCATTTCTTTGTTTTTTCCTTGTAAATCTTGGCATTTTCATAGGCTTGAGTTCTGAATTCATCTAGCTCATTAAGTTGCAACATCCTTCTTTCTCCAGCAGCTTGATTATCAAAGTTTAACATCTTTAGAGCCCAAAATGCTCTATGTTCAAGCTCCACTGGTAGATGACAAGCTTTTTCAAACACCAATTGGTATGGAGACATGCCAATAGGTGTCATAAAAGCTGTTCTATAGGCCCATAAAGCATCATCCAACTTCTTGGACTAATCTTTCCTTGAGTTTCCAATAGTTTTCTCAAGGATCCTCTTGAGCTCTCTATTTGAAATTTCAACTTGACCATTGGTTTGTGGATGGTATGGGGTGGCTACTTTGTGCTTAACACCATATTTGAGGAGGATGGTCTCTAGTTGCTTGTTGCAAAAGTGACTTCCCCATCACTTATAAGAGCTCTTGGAACCCCAAACCGAATAAATATATTCTTCCTCAAGAAGTAGATCACTAGTTTGTTGTCATTTGTTGATGTTGCTATGGCCTCTACCCATTTAGACATATAGTCCACAACCACCAATATGTAATTGTTTGAGATGAGAGTGGGAAAGGTCCCATGAAGTCTATTCCCCAAATATCAAATAATTCCAACTCCATGATGAATCTTTGTGGCATCTCATTCTTCTTGGGTAGGTTGCCAGCTCTTTGACACTCATTGAACCTTGTCACAAACGCTTTTGCATCTTTGAATATAGTAGGCCGGAAAAATCCACGCTGCAACACTTTGGCTGCAGTCCTTTCTCCATTAAAGTGCCCTCCATAAGTAGATCCATGGCAATGCCAAAGAACCTCTTCTCCTTCCTCATGAGAGATGCAACTTCTTAGAATTCCATCAGCACACTTCTTTGGCTCATCCCAAATGTAATGCTTAGCATCATTGATGAGCTTCCTTCTCAAGTGCTTGTTGATGTTAAAAGGTAACTCTCCAATGGCCTTGTCTAGTATGATTGAGCTACCCATGTTTTCTTGTGGTAATCCACCACATGATACTTCTTGCTCCATTGTATCTTCAAGTTTGTCTTCTTCCAAAACTCCTTGGACTAGTGTCTTCGTTGTATCTACCATCATACACTCTCCAATGGACTCTTTAGGGCAACTCATAGCAGTGAAAATATTGAATACCATCTTTTTTTCATAAAGCCTGAGAACCAATTCTCCTTTTTGTACATCAGTTATAGCTCTAGCTGTTGCCAAAAATGGCCTCCCTAGTATGATTGATGCATTGGCCTCCTCTTCCATGTCAAGCACTACAAAATTTGTTGGAAAGATAAATTCTCCCACCTTAACCAACAAGTCCTCCACTACTCCATGGGAAAATTTGAATGTTCTATCTGCTAGTTGAAGTGCCATTCTTGTTGGCTTGGCTTCTTCAATCCTCATTCTCTTCATCATGGCCAAGGACATAAGGTTGATGCTAGCTCTCAGAGCACATAATGCTTTCTCAATACTAATGTCTCCTATGATGCATGGGATTTGGAAGCTCCCAAGATCCTTCATCATTTGGGAAAGCTTCTTTTGTATAATGGCACTGCATTCCTCTGTGAGCACTATAGTTTCTTTTTCTCCTCATTTTCTTTTCTTGGTCATGATCTCCTTTAGAAATTTGGCATAGAGTGGTATTTGCTCTAGTGCTTCAGCGAAAGGTATGTTAATTTGAAGCCTCTTGAAGATCTCTAAGAACCTAAAAAACTGGCTGTCTTTTCCATCTTTTCTTAGCCTTTGTGGGTAGAGTACTTTTGGTACATAGGGCTTCAAGACTTCCTTTGGTGGAGTTAGAGTATATATCTCTTCTTCCTCTTTGATTTCTAAGTTCCTATCAGCCTTTTCTTCTTGTGATTTGTGGCTTGAAGATGCCTCCTTCACCACTTTCCCACTTCTTAATATGATGGCCTTATATTCCCTCATTGGATTAGTCATGGTATCATTGGAAAATGCATTTGTAGACATGGGCATTTGCTTGGATAGGTATCCAAATTATGCTTCTAGCTTTGTGATTGCTGCTCCTTGGTTTTTTTATTGGATCTAACCTCTTCTTGGTATGCTTCTAGCTTTTTGTCAGTTTGTGCTTGCTTCACTTTGGCAACATCTGCTGCCATCCTTGCAATTATGGCTTCCAACCTTGCAAATTTGTCACTGTCATTGCATGGTTGTGAAGTTGAAGATGATATATTTTGGGAATGGTTGCTGTGTGATTGTTAATTGGAGTGGAAGAGGGCATTACGTGAGTTGTGGTAGGATCTATAATTGTTTGATTGATGGCTGGGGTTGTTGTATTGGTTGGAGTGATATGATTTGTGGTCTTGGGCATGGTTCTTCCATTCTACCATTCTAGAAATGAAAATTTACAAAAAGAAAAGAAAATTACAATTAAAAACTAAAGATAATAACCATTCATTAGAGACATGTGAGTGGCGTGCCACACCCATGATGCAAATTGGCTTGGCGTGCCATACCCCAAACTCAGGTGGCACGCCCCGTAGTGAAGCTGGCTTGGCATGCCACGCCCAGAACTCAAGTGGCACGCCCCATAGTGAGGTCTTCCTTCTTCTTCTCTGGTTAATTGAACTAGCGTACCATGCCCAGACCTGGCGTGCCACGCCCTCAGTAAAATCCTCATTCTTCTTCTCTAGAAAGTTGAACTGGTGTGCCACGCCCAGGTCTGGCGTGCCACGGGCTTTGTTGGTGCACACACATTCCTCTTTGGTCCAGTAAGTTGGCATGCCACGCCCCATACACCAAGTGACACGTCCATTGATAGTTGGCTTGGCGTGCCGCGCCCAAAGTCTCAAGTGGCACGCCTTCGATGAGGTCTTGACCCTTTTCTTCTGGGAGTTTGTATTGGCATGCCACGCCCTTATTGGAGGCTTCACTCTCCCTTTTTGGTTAAGTGAAATGGCATGCCATGCCCAAAGTACCAAGTGGCATGCCCTTTGGTGCTTCTTCTTCCCTTCTCCTCTGCTCAGTTGAACTGGCGTGCCACGCCCACTTTGTTTGATGAGCTTGGCGTGCCACGCCTAGCTTGGCATTTCACGCCCTTAACAAATCTTCAAAACCCCTTTCTAGAAAGTATAGTTGGTGTGCCACGCCCAGCAGTAGCGTGCCACGCCCATTGTAAATCACCACTTACTTCTTTCTGTTCCACAAGCCTGGCGTGCCATGCCAAGCATTGGCGTTCCACGCCCATAGTGAAGCTTGAGATTCTTCTCTGGAAAGTGTAGTTGGCATGCCACACCCAGCATTGGTGTGCCACGCCTATAGTGAAGCTTAGCCATCTATCTTCTAGAAAAGATAACTGGCGTACCACGCCTGGCCTTGGTGTGCCACGCCCATTGTAGTTCTTCATGGATTCTCTTCTGGAAACTATAACTCGCGTGCCACGCCTGGCCTTGGCGTGCTGATAAACCCCAATTTTGTGGTTTATCTTGTGTAGAATTCGGGGAGTTTTGTCAATATTTTCCACACTTATTCATATAAATTGCATGGTTTTGTGTTTCCTTCCGTATTTTGCTTCATGGTTAAAAATATGCTTATTTTGCCCTAAAAATGCTATATGTTAATCTCTTCTATTACCATTCGATGTCGTGATGTGTTTGTTAAGTGATTTTAGAGTTTACAGGGCAAGAATGGTCTAAAAGATGGAAAGGAAGCATGCACAAGTGGGACGAACATGAAAATTGGAGCTTTGGAGAATTGGCACTGATGCGCACGTGTGGGCCACGCTATCAACTTGGCGCACGAGAATTGGCGCATCCGCGTCCATTGGCAAAAATCACATCAACGTGAACGCGTGCTCGACGCGTACGCGTGGACTGCAAATTCAGCAATGCGCATGCATCACCGATGCGTACGCGTGACGATCAGTACATGTCCTCATTAAAGAACTCGTGGCTGGCGATTTCTAAGGGGCTCCAAGCCCAAATTCAAGCTGATTCTGCATGGAAAAGACCCAAGGAACTAAGGAAGAAAGGGGGGATCATTCATTACACACTTACAGAGAATTTTGGCTACTTTTTGGTTCATGTTCTTCTAGAGAGAGAGAGAACTATTATTCCTCTCTAGTTCTAGTTTGATTTGATCTTCCTTTATTGAATTCTGAATTGGATTTTGTTGATTTCTAGTTTTGATTACTGATGATGAGAATTATTGCCAGTTTAGAATCAATCAAAACAAGAATCAATTCGTTGGTAGCATAGTCCAAACTAATTATTTGCTATGGAAGAGAACATGGGGAATTGGGAAAGTAAGAGAGCAAGAAATGTAAATAGCAAGAATTTAAATGATCATGCAAGGAATTAAAAGAAAGCAAATAAACATGCAAGGAATGTAAATGGCAACTATTGGCAAGAATTGGGGAGTTTAGGTTTCCTATCCTAGTTGTGGACCACAAACATGGCAATTGTGTAGAATCAATCCAAACTAGTCAATCCTCCTTGAGAATTAGTCAAAAGCATAATTGATCTCAATCTATAAGCCCTAGTCAACTCACTAAATACTTAGTGAAAGACTAGCGTCAATGGAAACTAAACCAATTAACTATTCTCACACAATGCGGAATGGACATCCACAACTCAATTCCACCCAAACATCCAACTTCTCAACCAAGAGTGTGAAAACTAAAGATGCAAGAAATTAAACATCAAAGCAATAAAAGTCAAAGCAATAAAGTGCTAGAGAAGGAAACTTAAAATGCAAGAAAACCTATTGGCAAGTAGTTGAGAGCTAAGGTTACCTATCTTAGCCATAGACCACAAACATATGATGATTATGAAGAGTTAATCCTACTTAGTCAACCCTAACATCGAGAATAAGTCAAGTAGGCATAGTTAATTTCAATCCCTAAGTCTTATGTCAACACTAAGGGGTTACATAGTGTTAAGGAAAACCAAATTAACTAACTACTCTAATATATCAAACACGAATGGACATCAATGACTCAAGGGACACCAAAGTCAACAATTTCAAGCCAAGAGTGGAGAAAAACTAAGTGAAAACTAAGCCAAGAATTTTATCAAACACTTGGTGTGCATGAAAATAAAATAATATTAAATTGCATTAAAAATAAATTCTAACTACCAAGTGCAAGAAAATCATAACAACAACTAAAGAAAGCAATAAATGAACAAAAAACATAAATGGCATTAATTGAAAATTAAAATAACAAGAGTGTGCATAAACATGAAAATAATAAAATAAAGGAAAATAACAAGAGAAATGAAGAATAACAAAGATGCAGTAACAATAAATGACAAGGAAAAGTGAATGAAAACAAGAGAGAAATTACAAGAAATTAAACTAAAGAACCCTAATTCTTGAGAGGGGGAGCTTCTCTCTCTAGAAACTAAGAGAAAACATCATAAAAGCTAAACATAATTTCCCTCCTTCATTCCTCTTCACTTTGGCCTTAAATAGCTTCAGAAAATGAGTTGGATTGGGTTTTGGAGGCCTAGAATTTGTCCCCAGCGATTTGCATTAATGAGCTCACGTGCATGCAGTCGTGCGTACGCATGACCTACGGTGCGTACGCATCTTTGCGCAATAATTCCATCGTGCGTACGCAGGACATTTGGTGCGTACGCATCCTTGCACGTAGTCACCGTTGTGCGTACGCACGCGTCACTGTCCGTACACACCTTTGTAGCAGCATCCTAACTTCATTTTCTTCATGATTTCTCCCTTTTGCTTGCTTTTCTCTTCACTTCTTCCATCCTATACTTGCCCTGAAAACTTGAAATTACTCAACAAATACATCAAGGCACCGAATGTGATTAAAGTGAATTAATTTTAGCTATTTTAAGGCTTAAAAAGCATATTTGCACAATTAAGCACAAATCTAGGGAGAATTACAAAACTATGCTATTTAGATGAATAAATGTGGCTTTATGTGATGAAATCCACTCAAATCAAACCAAAATATATCGTAAAATATGGACTCATCAATTACCCCACACTTAAACAATAGCATGTTCTCATGCTAAACCAACCAAAGGACGAATGAAGGGGTAAATGTTTTATTAAATGTAGCTAACTACATGCATGTAACTATGTATGTACTATCTATAACTATATATCTATCTATAGTGTCTATATGAAATTGGTGAAAACAAACAATCAAATAACCAAGCTAATATAGACAAATAGGGCCAAGCAAAGAATTAATTCAATGCAAGCAAAATCTAAAGAATTAATTCAAGACATCAAAATGAAGTAACTTGCAAGAATGCATGATAAGAAGTGTGGAAACATAGAGTTGAGTGATCGAACCCTCACTAAGTGTGTATACACTCTAATGACTTGGTGTCTAGGGGTCAATTCACTCAAGTCTCCTCTAATCATGCTTTCAAGATTCTGCTTTTCATCTAACAATCATCAACTATCTGATTCATGAATGCAATTATCATGAGGACTTATTAGGGTTGTAATGGGGTTAGGGTTAAGGTGGGGTAGATATGGCTAAGTGAACTAAAAGATTGAGAATTTGATTAGTTCAAGTGTTCAAGTGCACCCATTTCACAATTTTTTTTTCTTTTTCAATGAATACCCAATACAATCTTCTTCATTCACTACCAATGTTTCCCAAAAGTTCCCCCAGACTTAAATGAAACACACTCTTCAACCTAAGCTAATCAAAGATGCAATTCAAGGTGATTCATGGTTTTTCACTTAGGGTTGTGATGTGCTAACAATTAAAACAAATGGGATTAAGAGGCTTAAAAGGGATTAACAAAGGTAGATGCAAGTGTAAGTCCATATGGGTGAGTGAGTTTAATACAAAAATGGCCTCAATCATGCTAAATACATTCAAAACATCAAACATTGGAAATAAAAAATCAAGCAAAACCAAGATTACAATCAGAGAAGGAGCATAGCACACAATGAACAAAAATAGTGGTTAAAATGTGTAACCACTCATTAAGGCTCAACAACTCACAAGGTTGCTTTGTTCTATCTCTCTTCTATGTTCCATTAAAAAATCATTCAAGCAAGTTTTAAAAACAATTTTCCAAGTCAATTCAATAGAATGCCCTTGAAACAAAATTCTTGAAAATTCTTTTGTTGTTTTTCACCAAAGTTATTTCCTATATATGTATGTATGTATGTTGTGATGGATGCAATTTCAAAATCTTTCCTAGTTCTATTCCTAATTTTCAACAAGCAAAAAGTAACATGAACAATTAGGATCAAAATAAACCAGGCATAAGCTATTCACATCATCCAATCAGAATCCATATCTATACTATATACTATTCAAAAGATGCAAAATGCAATAGATATAAACTATGACTAAACTAAGATATATGTACTAGAAGAAAATACAATGCAACAATAAAAAACACTACAAATATATACAAGAAACCTAAAGAAATAAAAATAAAGTGCAAGTGTTCGGAAAAGAAAGTTTACGCCCCAAATTGACGAATCCTCCCCCACACTTAAGTGTTGCACGGTCCTCCGTTCACAAACAAAATCCAGGAAGAATATCTCTCAAGAGCTCCACCTTCGGTTGGCGGATGCGAGGGCTTAGATTGTGTGGAAATTGCCAAATCCAATGTGTGCTCGGCTTCTCCATCCTCAGTGTCCTCCTTCTCTCCCGGTTC
Organism: Arachis duranensis; assembly: GCF_000817695.3. Lineage (NCBI taxonomy): Eukaryota > Viridiplantae > Streptophyta > Magnoliopsida > Fabales > Fabaceae > Arachis > Arachis duranensis. The sequence goes on along the minus strand of NC_029774.3, from coordinate 94,000,334 downwards.
CTTGCCTCACGTCTCTTCCTCAAAAAGAATGAATAAAGTAGGTAAAGGAGTGAGCAAATAAGCATCTAATTGAGGAAGTTTGCCTAGTTGTATGGTAGGATGAAGAGATTAGCCATGTGTGTATTCCAAGTGTGCACGTGGTTAAAATACACACAACAGCCGGTTAAAATGGCATCCACACAATCAAAAAGTAAGAATGAGTTCCTCAATTAAATGTCCTAAGATGCAAGTAAGAGGTGAGATCAATTAAACAAAAGCAATCTTAGGCAATTACAACAAGAGTGAATTGAATGTAGGAAATATTGGATATTGAAGGTGTGCAAGTGAAAGAGCAAAAGTGATGTAAATTAGCACAACAAACAATAACCAATACAATGATGAAAAGAAAATTACTTATTCATCCTTAGGAAAAATCAAATAATCACATGGTAAAGGTGTTTGTTACAAAAAGTGACAAGTCTTGATAGAATCAAGCCAAGTCAATTCAAACAAATGCAAAGCATTAATCAAGAAACAAGGACCTTGTGATGTGATTATATTGACTTAAAAACCATGATGAACAAGCAACTCAATTCAGTTCACTAAATTTCATGTGCACTGGTGCACAAAATTGCAATCACACTTTTGCAATTCCGCACAACTAACCAGCAAGTGCACTGGGTCGTCCAAGTAATACCTTACGTGAGTAAGGGTCGATCCCACAGAGATTGTCGGCTTGAAGCAAGCTATGGTTATCTTGTAAATCTTAGTCAGGATATCAACAATTATCAGGGTTGAGTGTAAAAAGCAAAGGAACATGAAATAAGTACTTGTTTTGCAGTAATGGGAAACAGGTTGAGGTTTTGGAGATGCTCCATCTTCTAAATCTCTGCTTTCCTACTGTCTTCTTCTTCAAGCACGCAAGGCTCCTTCCATGGCAAGCTGTATGCAAGGGTTTCACCGTTGTCAGTGGCTACCTCCCATCCTCTCAGTGGAAATGTTCAACGCACCCTGTC
>NC_029774.3:93998704-93999164 GCF_000817695.3 Arachis duranensis | reverse complement strand
ACTTAATCTAAGGTAGAACGGAGGTGGTTGTCAGGCACACGTTCATAGTTGAGAATGATGATGAGTGTCACGGATCATCACATTCATCCGGTTTAAGAACAAGTGATATCTTGGAATAGAAACACGCGTGATTGAATGAAAAACAGTAGTAATTGCATTAATCCATCAAGACATAGCAGAGCTCCTCACCCCCAACCATGGGGTTTAGAGACTCATGATGTAGAAGGTACACAAAGAAACGTGTAAAGTGTCATCAGGTACAGATACAATGTCAAAAGATCCTATTAATAGTAAGCTAGTAACCTAGGGTATACAGAAATGAGTAAATGATGTAAAAATCCAATTCCGGGGTCCACTTGGCGTGTGCTTGGGCTGAGCATTGAAGCTTTCATGTGTAGAGACTTTTTTTGGAGTTAAACGCCAGCTTTTATGCCAGTTTGGGCGTTTAACTCCAATTTTT
>NC_029774.3:93998262-93998610 GCF_000817695.3 Arachis duranensis | reverse complement strand
GCCGGTTTGGGCCATCAAATCTTGGGCAAAGTATGGACTATTATACATTGCTGGAAAGCCCAGGATGTCTAATTTCCAATGCCGTTGAGATCGCGCCAATTGGGCTTCTGTAGCTCCATAAAGTCTACTTCGAGTGCAGGGAGGTCAGAATCCAACAGCATCTGCAGTCCTTTTCAGTCTCTGAATCAGATTTTTGCTCAGGACCCTCAATTTCAGCCAGAAAATACCTGAAATCACAGAAAAACACACAAACTCATAGTAATGTCAAGAAAAGTGAATTTTAACTAAAAACTAATAAAAAATATACTAAAAACTAACTAGATCATACTAAAAACATACTAAAAACAA
>NC_029774.3:93997432-93998034 GCF_000817695.3 Arachis duranensis | reverse complement strand
TCGAACAGTTTTGGCATCTCACTTTATCCTTTGAAGTTCAGAATGATTGGCATCTATAGGAACTCAGAACTCAGATAGTGTTATTGATTCTCCTAGTTAAGTGTAGTGATTCTTGAACATAGCTAGTGTATGAGTCTTGGCTGTGGCCCAAAGCACTCAGATTGTGACTCAGCTTTGCTAGAGTCCCCAATTAGAGGTGTCCAGGGTTCTTAAGCACACTCTTTTTGCCTTGGATCACAACTTTATTTCTTTCTTTTTCTTTCTTTTTCTTTTTTTTTTCGAAAATTTTTTTTCTCTTTTTTTTTGTATTCACTGCTTTTTCTTGCTTCAAGAATCAATCTGATGATTTTTTAGATCCTCAATAACAGTTCTCTTTTTCCCTCATTCTTTCAAGAGCCAACAATTTTAACATTCTCAAAACAACAAATTCAAAAGACATATGCACTGTTCAAGCATTTATTCAGAAAACAAAAAGTATTGTCACCACATCAAACTAATTCAACTAGTTTCAAGGATAAATTTCGAAATCTTGTACTTCTTGTTCTTTTGTGATTAAAGCATTTTTCATTTAAGAGAGGTGATGGATTCATAGGACATTCATA
>NC_029774.3:93995750-93996217 GCF_000817695.3 Arachis duranensis | reverse complement strand
GGGGGAATTAGGAGGCTGAACGTGTTTTTATAGGGGGGAAAGAGATTTCGAAAGAATTGAAAGGGGATTTGAGAAGATATGGAGAGAATTTGAGAGAAGGGTGAGTTTTTGAACAAGATTTGGGATTGATTTGAGAGAGATTTGAAGAATGATTTTGATTTTTGAAGATTTGAAAGTGAATGATGAAAGGTTGAAATGTGTTTATATGGAAATGTATGGGTAAGAAAAGGAAAGTTTGAAAAAATTTGATTGGAAAGCAAAATCTTGGTCCCCCACCTTTCTGGCGTTAAACGCCCAGAATGGCATCCATTATGGCGTTTAACGCCCATTTGTTGCCCATTGTGGGCGTTTAACGCCCAGCCAGGTGCCCTGGCTGGCGTTAAACGCCAGAATTCCCTTTATCACTGGGCGTTTTGCTAAACGCCCAGGATGCTGCACACCTGGCGTTAAACGCCCAGAATGGTGCC
>NC_029774.3:93991308-93992165 GCF_000817695.3 Arachis duranensis | reverse complement strand
ATGAAGCTTCCTGGATCTTGAAGCTTTTCTGGTAAGCTTTTTAGAATGACTGCACTGCATTCTTCAGTGAGAAATACTTTTTCAGTTTCTCTCCGATCTTTCTTATGACTTAAGATCTCTTTCATGAACTTAGCATAAGAGGGTATTTGCTCAAGTGCCTCTGCAAACGGAATCTTTATTTCAAGAGTCCTTAGATAGTCTGCAAAGTGGGCAAATTTCTTATCCTGTTCCGCTTGGCGGAGTTTCTGAGGATAAGGCATCTTGGCTTTATATTCTTCAACCTTAGATGCTGCAGGTTTATTCCTTACAGAAGTGGTTGAAGAAGCCTTTTTAGAGGGATTACTATCAGCACTCTCAGGTGTCTGATCCTCCCTTGGCGTCTGAACGCCAGAATTGGGTGAAGATTGGGTGTTTAACGCCAACTTCTTTCCCGTTTCTGGCGTTTGAACGCCAGAACTGGGCAGGGAATGGGCGTTTAACGCCAGCTTCCCCCCTTTTCTGGCATTTGAACGCCAAAAGTGTTCCTCTCTGGGCTCTTACTGTCCTCAGAGGGATTTTGAACAGTGGTTTGGTTATCCTCTGTCAATTGTTCCTTATTTGGCTTTTTGCTACCTTGAGCAGTGTTATTCAATGTCTTCCCACTCCTCAGTTGAACTGCTTGACATTCTTCTGTTATCTATTTAGATATCTATTGTTTTGCTTGATTCAACTGCAGTTCTATGTTCTTGTTAGCAACTTTAGTTTCATGGAGAATCTCTTTAAATTCTGCTAATTGTTCTGTCATCAGGAGCAATTGTTGATTAAGCTCAATCATCTGTTCTTGAGGATTGGGATCAGTGGCTACTGCCATGACTTCC
>NC_029774.3:93989760-93990942 GCF_000817695.3 Arachis duranensis | reverse complement strand
CGGAATACTGGCAATTTTGCTGCACTATGATAATGAGTTGAGGATTTAGCTCAAAGCTGCTTGCTTTGATGGGAGGTGTACAGATGCTACTCCCATATGCAGCTGTAATGGGGTTAGCATAAGACCCCAGAGTCCTTCTGGACTGTTCAATTCCACTTAGGTCCATGATGGATAAAGGGAAATGATATGGATTGCAAATAGATAAATTTTGTTTTTTTTTTTTTTTGAATTAACCGAAAAAAATAAAATAAAACAAAAGGATAATTAAAACAAAAATTCGAAAATTAAAAGAAAATAAGATCAAAGCAAATTTGAAAACTGAATCAATTAGTTAATTAAAAAGACTTTGAGATTAGCAATTAAAAAGATATGATTGAAATTTATTTTGAAAAAAAAAGATTTGATCTTTGAAATGAGGAAAGAGAAAAACACAAATTGACACCAAACTTAAAATTTTTAGAAAATCAAACACTAATTTTTGAAAATTTTAAAGGAAAAACACAAGGAGGACACCAAACTTAGAATTTTTAAGGATCAAAAAGGGACTAAAGACATGCAAATTTGAAAATTAAAAGAAAAACAAAAGCATGCAATTGACACCAAACTTAAAATATGAAACTAGACTCAACTAAAAGACTCTAAACCAACAAAAATAAAACAGTCCTAATCTAAGCAACAAGATAAGCCGTCAGTTGTCCAAACTCGAACAATCCCCGGCAACGGCGCCAAAAACTTGGTGCACGAAATTGCAATCACACTTTTGCAACCCCGCACAACTAACCAGCAAGTGCACTGGGTCGTCCAAGTAATACCTTACGTGAGTAAGGGTCGATCCCACGGAGATTGTCGGCTTGAAGCAAGCTATGGTTATCTTGTAAATCTTAGTCAGGATATCAACAAAGGAACATGAAATAAGTACTTGTTTTGCAGTAAAAAGCAAAGGAACATGAAATAAGTACTTGTTTTGCAGTAATGGGAAACAGGTTGAGGTTTTGGAGATGCTCCATCTTCTGAATCTCTGCTTTCCTACTGTCTTCTTCTTCAAGCACGCAAGGCTCCTTCCATGGCAAGCTATATGCAAGGGTTTCACCGTTGTCAGTGGCTACCTCCCATCCTCTCAGTGGAAATGTTCAACGCACCCTGTCACGGCACGGCTATCCATCTGTCGGTTCTCAATCAGGC
>NC_029774.3:93981616-93989293 GCF_000817695.3 Arachis duranensis | reverse complement strand
GATTTGCAACGCCGGTTTGGGCCATCAAATCTCGGGCAAAGTATGAACTATTATACATTGCTGAAAAGCCCAGGATGTCTACTTTTCAATGCCGTTAAGAGCGCGCCAATTAAGCTTCTGTAGCTCCAGAAAATCCATTTCGAGTGCAGGGAGGTCAGAATCCAACAGCATCTGCAGTCCTTTTCAGTCTCTGAATCAGATTTTTGCTCAGGACCCTCAATTTCAGCCAAAAAATACCTGAAATCATAGAAAAACACACAAACTCATAGTAAAGTCCAGAAAAGTGAATTTTAACTAAAAACTAATAAAAAATATACTAAAAACTAACTAGATCATACTAAAAACATACTAAAAACAATGCCAAAAAGCGTATAAATTATCCGCTCATCATGCACTCATAAAAGTTTCACCTAATATACAACATGTAAATGTGCAAATCCAATTAGGTGCTAGTAATTTAAGGCCAAGTATAAGTGCATTGATGAAATTCAATCAATGAGCAACCCAATCAAACAAAAAGCAAATACTTGCAAATTATTCAATTAACAAACGACTAAAGCAAAACTAATACAATCACTAAAGGAGAATAAAAAGCAAATAAAATAGAGTAGAGCAAGTAGAGAATAGGGCAAAAGCAAGAGAAAATAGGGAGAAGAAAGAAGGAGAGAAGAAGTAGAGAGAAGTGAAGAAAATGAGGTGTAATGGTGAGAAAGCAGGGGCGTGCATACACACAGGGTCGTGTGCGTATGCACACTAGACCAATCAGGGTAGTGTGTGCTAGCACAACGCGTGTGAGCGCTCTGAGCAGAGAGGGTCATCAAGATGCATGCGTATGCACCTAGGTGTGCACACGCACGGAAGGTAAAGAAATAGAGGGTGAGCGGACGCACACGCATGTGCGAGTGCTTAGAACAAAGAGGGGATTAGAAGGTGCTCGTATGCACAATGTTGTGTGCACGCACAAAACATTTTTTTTGCATGAAGCATCGAAATTGCCAGCTATCACGCCGTCTATGTGTACGCACACAGGTCCATGCGCGCGCACAAATTCAAAAGGATGGGGGATGCGGCCGCACAAGGTGTGCGAACACTCCTAGCAGAATGGGTGTAAGCTAGTTAGTGCGCGCACAGATGGGTGTGCACGCACAGAACACGAAAATGGGGGTTGTGTGCCTACGCACAGGTGTGTGCGCACGCACATGCTCTGTTTTTTCTAAAAAAATTTTAGTGCTCTAAGGCACTAAACTTGATGTCCAAAATAGCATCTTCAACCCCAAAACTTATTCTACCCTAAAACTACAAGATCAACACAAAATTTCTACCAAACTAAGCTAACTAAAAGATGTAAAAATTAAACAAACAAGTGCTCAAAGAGAGGGAGACTTAGAAAGATGTTACCAAGCACTTTTATTTAATGTCTATAAGTTAGACAATTGGGTGAGGCCTTACTATGGTGGCTTGTGCTTGACTTCCCCACCAATGATAGAATGTTCAATGTCCTCCGGGATCCCAATCCTAACCATAAAAAAAACAAAAGATAACCAAAAAGCAAGCTATTTACATATTAACATATATACAATAGCCAACAATAACACCATTGCAACTCCCCAGCAACGGCGCCAAATTTGATAAGAGGTTTTTTTGTCGGTTTAGAATCAATCAAAACAAGAATCAATTCGTTGGTAGCATAGTCCAAACCAACAATAAATTCTCAAGATCAAATAATAATGTCACAATACAAAATAATCGAGAGTATTTAGCTCCCAGGTCGTCTTTCCTAGGAGTTGCAATGAAATGTACAATTATTGGCTATGGAAGAGAACATGGGGAATTAGGAAAGCAAGAGAGCAAGAAATGTAAATAGCAAGAATTTAAATGATCATGCAAGGAATTAAAAGAAAGCAAATAAACATGCAAGAAATGTAAATGGAAACTATTGGCAAGAATTGGGGAGTTTAGGTTTCCTATCCTAGTTGTGGACCACAAACATGGCAATTGTGTGGAATCAATCCAAACTAGTCAATCCTCCTTGAGAATTAGTCAAAAGCATAATTGATCTCAATCCATAAGTCCTAGTCAACTCATTAATTACTTAGTGAAAGACTAGCGTCAATGGAAACTAAACCACTTAACTATTCTCACACAATGCGGAATGGACATCCACAACTCAATTCCACCCAAACATCCAATTTTTCAACCAAGAATGTGAAAACTAAACATGCAAGAAATTAAACATCAAAGCAATAAAAGTCAAAGCAATAAAGTGTAAGAGAAGGAAACTTAAAATGCAAGAAAACCTCTTGGCAAGTAATTGAGAGATAAGGTTACCCATCCTAGCCATTGACCACAAACACATAATGATTATGAAGAGTTAATCCTACTTAGTCAACCCTAACATCGAGGATAAGTCAAGTAGGCATAGTTAATTTCAATCCCTAAGTCCTATGTCAACACTAAGGGGTTACATAGTGTCAAGGGAAACCAAATTAACTAACTACTCTAATATATCAAACAAGAATGGGCATCAATGACTCAAGGGACACCAAAGTCAACAATTTCAAGCCAAGAGTGGAGAAAAACTAAGTGAAAACTAAGCCAAGCGTTTTATCAAACACTTGGTGTGCATGAAAATAAAATAATATTAAATTGCATTAAAATTAAATTCTAACTACCAAGTGCAAGAAAATCATAACAACAACTAAAGAAAGCAATAAATGAACATAAAACATAAATGGCATTAATTGAAAATTAAAATAACAAGAGTATACGTAAACATGAAAATGGAAAAATAAAGGAAAATAACAAGAGAAATGAAGCAGAACAAAGATGCAATAACGATAAATGACAAGGAAAAGTAAATGAAAACAATAATTAAAAGTAGAAATTATAAGAAATTAAACTAAAGAACCCTAATTCTAGAGAGAGGAGGAGCTTCTCTCTCTAGAAACTAAGAGAAAACATCATAAAAGCTAAACCTAATTGCCCCCCTTCATTTCTCTTCACTTTGGCCTTAAATAGCTTCAGAAAATGAGTTGGATTGGATTTTGGAGGCCCAGAATTCGCCCCCAGTGATTTGTATTAATGAGCTCACATGCATGCAGTCGTGCGTATGCATTCCCTACAGTGCGTACGCATCTTTGCGCAAAAATTTCATCGTGCGTACGCACAACATTTGGTGCGTACGCATCCTTGCACGAAGTCACCGTTGTGCGTATGCACGCGTCACTGTGCGTACGCACCTTTGCAGCAGCTTCCAAACTTCATTTTCTTCATGATTTCTCCCTTTTGCATGCTTTTCTCTTCACTTCTTCCATCCCATACTTGCCTTGGAAACCTGAAATCACTCAACAAATACATCAAGGCACCAAATGGGATTAAAGTGAATTAATTTTAGCTATTTTAAGGCTTAAAAAGCATGTTTTCACAATTAAGCACAAATCTAGGGAGAATTACAAAACTATGCTATTTAGATGAATAAATAAGGCTTTATGTGATGAAATCCACTCAAATCAAACCAAAATATATCGTAAAATATGGACTCGTCAATTACTTAATTCTAATTCTCTGGTATAATTTTGTTTAGATCTTGTTATTTTCTTGTTAATTCCCATTTTCTTCTCATTTTATGACTTTGTAGATCTTGGATTTCCATTAATGCATTTATGTTTTTCATGATTAATAGTGTTATTTGAGTTATTTTCTATTGATAATTGTTAGTGGGTACTAGTAATTTCCAACTTATTTGCAATTTGAATATGTCTTTTGTTGGTGCATGCCATGTGTTTGATGAAATGTTTCCTTTGATTATGGAGTAGTTTGCTTTACTCTTGACCTAGGCTAAGGGAATTGGGTAAACTTGAATCATTTTGTCTAATTGATTTGGTGATTTGAGAACCCTTCGTGGTCAAGTTGATACCCATTGACACTAATCCACCACTAAGCCGATTGGTAGTTGGATTAGGACTTATGAGTTGAGATTGACCAAGCCATTTGACGTACTTCAAGCTTAGGAGTAAATATTACATACTTAAAGCCTTTGGAAGTAGACTTAATGAGCTTGGTTCCTCATAATTGTCAAGATATGATTATTAGACAAGGATGGTGACCCCAATTCCTATGCTTAGCCAAGAGTTTCTTTTATTATTCATATTTGAAAATCCAAAATCTCAATTGCTTGATTCTTGCTATAGTTAATTGTTTAGTTTTAGAGTAGAATTAGATAATATGTTCTCTTGTTAGATTGAAATTGCTCATACCTTACCTTAGTTATTTGATTTAGTTTCTTGCACTTCAAGATTCCTTGCATGTTAAGCCTAGTAGTTTAATTTCTTGATCATGACTTCCAACCCCGGAATTCTAACCAATGTTGATGCACATGTTTGCCCATTCCTTGTGAGACGACCTGAGGTTTGAATACTTCGGTTTACTTTTATTGGGGTTGAACTTTGTGACAACCAATCTTTAAAATTTGATTTGAAGATCGATTATCGGTTTGGAGCTATACTATTGACGGAATTATTCTGTGAAATTCCAGACCGGTATCAATCCGGCTATCAAATTTTTGGTGCCGTTGCCGGGGAATAGTTGCAACGTATGCCTTAACATTGGTTATGTGAATATGTGGATAACGTAGATAGTTTACTTGCTTTCAATGCTTTGTTTTAGTTTAGATTTCTTTTATGCATGTGCTATGACTCCCAAGTTTGATGACTCAGTCTCAACCGAACTCTAGCTTAGCCGATCTTGACCTTGAGATTGAAAGAACTTTGTTAAACACTCGGCAAGCTAGATGGCAGTTGGACTATACGGCTAGTACTTCGGCCTCACTTGAGGAGCACACTGAATCACTAGATGGAATCGAGAGCGGCTTGGAGTCTGCTACTTCTTATTCTTCTGTTGATACCACTAACACATCTTTGCATCCTACAAGTGAGAATTTCATGGCGGAGCCACGCCAAATCACCTTACATGAACAAGGGGCGCCAGACCTTATTCTCCCACCCTTGCAAACTAGATACCCTAATCTTGATCCAAACTTTGAGTTGAAGAATAGCTTGATAAATCTACTTCCCAAGTATCATGGCCTTCCGGGTTAAGATCCCATCCGAAATCTAAGAGATTTTTAAGTTGCTTGTTTCACGGCTCGAAGGCATGGGGCCGATGAGATTGCTGTTATAGTTTTTGCTTTTCCCTTCTCTGTTGAGGGACAAGAAAAAACATGGTTCTATTCCCAAACAGATGAGATAGTGACCGATTGGGATTTGTTGAGAAGAGATTTTTTAGACAAGTTCTTCCCGTCTGAGAAGACCGACTACATCTGGAAAGAAATCTCGAGTATAATGCAAAAAGACCAAGAGATTTTGTATGAGTATTGTACTAGATTCAAGAGGCTATTAGAGTCTTGTTCGCACCAAGAGAGTTTGTATGAGTATTGGACTAGATTCAAGAGGCTATTGGAGTCTTGTTCGCATCATGGATTGGACACTCACTTGCTCATTAGTTATTTCACCGGAGGTCTTTGCGCGGAAGATAGAAGATTGCTCACTGCTTCTAGTGGTGTTTCCCTTTCCAAAAAACAAGACGGCGGAAGAAGCTTGGAGCTTGATAAATGATGTCGCCGAGGCTACACAACATGTAAGAGTAAGGAGCAATCCCCTCAAGGGTGTAGTAGAAGCACCTCCTTCCGAGATAGGTTTGACCAATACCCCTTCCGTAGCTAATGTGAACTATAACAATCATCCACCCTACCCCTCTTGATGACATGTCATCATATACCTATTTTTCTATGCTTTTTCATACAAGAAATTGATGATTTGTGCTTAAATATTGAATGCTTTTGTACTTAAATGATATATTTTCTTGATATTTTAATTTTATAAATCTTGTAGAAAATAAGAAGAAAAAGAAGCAAAGAAGCACAAAAAAAGGAGAAAAAAAGAGCTTTGATACACACTTTGAAGTTGGAGCACACTTTGGAGCCTTAGGCCACGCTTTTAAAAGCGTGGCCCATGACCAAATTAAAGGAGAATAGGCAATCAGCACACACTGCCCTGCTCTTGCATATAACTTGAGCTACAGACGTCCAATTGATGTGCTTCCAGTTGCGTTGGAAAGCTGACATTTGAAGATTTCCAACGATATATAGAAATCCATATTTGGCATACAATTGAGGAAGGAACGAAAGGCATCTTTAAGGGCAAAAAATAAGCGAAAATAAACCAATGTGCTTCTACTAAGGTTCGAAGCTGGAGCCTCACCCCAAAGCAAGTAGCGCTCATTTTTCTGCTCTGCCCTCTTGGAGAGCAGGGCAATGTCGTGCTCTTCATGAAAAATCAAGGAAAATTGCTCCCCCAATTGCTTTCACCAAGGTTCAAACACAAGACCTCCAAGGAAGCCAAGCCTTATACGTGAATTAGGTGCCAAGGAAACCAAGGAAAAGGAGCAGCGTGTGCCTCCACCAAGTTTCGAACTTGGAACCTCACCTTTTGGCAACATTGCCCTGCCCTCCGCAAGGGCAGGGCAGTAATTCTTGGTGCATGGCACAAAAACTGGCACGGCCAGCGCACACATTGGTGCACAGCTTGGACGCACGGGCAGGGAGGCAAGGCGCACCAAAGCAACATTGCCCTGCCCTCCACAAGGGCAGGGCAGCATCCTGAAGGTCTCTCCCACACTTGGCACATGACATGCTTCCTCACACAACTTCCCTGCTCTGCCCTCCACAAGAGCAGGGCAGACTCCTGGGAGCAACATGGGCCAAAATTCAACCAAAATTTCATTTAAATTCAATTCTTCTCCAAATTGAATCAAGGCCAACCAAACCCATTTCTCCTCAAATCCAAAGCAAGCAAAGCCCACATCATCACTCAAAGGCACATGGATCAATTAAATTAGGATTTTCATTTTTGTAATTTATTTTAATTTCATTTTGTAAAGCCTATATAAAGGCATCAATAGGAGTTGAATCGAGGAGGCTTGCTCCATTAGGGAGTAGTAGTAGTAGATATCTCTCTCTTTGAGTTTTTATTTCTGTTTTGAATCTTGGGTGGAGATTGGAAGAAATTATGTTTTCATTCTCCATCTGCAACATCTCTGCTTTGTTCTTCTGCATAATTGAGAATTGAATTTACATTTCACTTGCTGCTTGATTTACTTCTCTTCTGCTGATTATTTTCTACTTTGATTAAGGAAGGAATTGAGATCTAGACTTTTTTTCTAGTCTCTTTGATTTCCTGAGATCTTCATTTTGATTGTCCAATTGAGTTAAATTTAATTTCTGTTTGCTTCTTCAAGCAATTCTGCTTTCTGTTTAAGATCGGTTGCAAGTTACTGCATCTTTTACTTCTCTGTTTGATTGCCATTTACAATTTCTTGTGTGATTTCTTAAATCCCAGCTCCCAAAATCCTTTTATTCTTCCTGCAATTTAAATTTTCAGTTGCTTGATCTATTGCTTCCTTTAATTCCCAGCACCCACTCCCCTTTACATTTAATGCAATTTACATTTCTTGTCATTTAGTTTTCTTTGTTTTTGTTCTCTATTCTAAGTTGAAACCAAGGTGTTTGAGTTATTGCCTCACTAAGAAATTCTTTCTCTTTGACATGAATTTCAAATTTCATTGATGTTTACAAAATACAAATGGAGTTCAACTCATCTTATGGTCAAACAAAATTTTATG
>NC_029774.3:93980760-93981600 GCF_000817695.3 Arachis duranensis | reverse complement strand
ATATTACCCACCATCACCAATCTCTAATGGTGGCTGGGAATATCACCAAGAAAATACAAATTCTAAGCACTCCAATCCATGGAGATTTGCTTCAGAAACACAAGATGAGCAAGAGAACCATATGGGATATTTCCTTCCACCACAAAATGATGCAAGTCATGATTCTAATAGTGGCTGTGAAGGGAATTCTAATGCTCTATATGATATTCATCCAAAGATATCATCACTTGACCATGCTTCAACAGAAAGCCCTTTTCAAAACTCACCACCCACACAAACTTCCATGAACCACTCAAGGTTCTCAAAGCTTGAGTCCATGCTCAAAAGATATGAGGAGAAGACAACAAAAGTTTGGAAAGAAAAAGAAAACTCCCTCAAAAACATGGAAGTGCAGCTAGCTCAATTGGTGAGTGCAACGAAGAAGGAGGAAAAACAAGAGGAAGAGGCTACTGAGTCAAGTGGATTTTTAGTGAAGAAAAAAGAGGTGGTGGAAACATTTGAACCTGAACTTGCATATTCACAGAAGCCAACTGAGATGACAAGAGCACATGACAACTCACAACTCTCACAAACTTCCCTGGACCAAAATACCTTAACACTTGAATCCATGATTGAAAGGTATGAAGAGGAGATGAAGAAAGCTTGGGAAGATCAACAAACCTCCTCCATGAAAGAGTTATTAAAGCAAATGTTGAGTGTAAAAGAGGAAGTGGAAGAACAAGCTAGTGAGGAGGATAATCAAGAACGTCCAAACTCAAGGGAAACAAAGAGGCACATGAAGGACAAGTTCATTGAACCACCAATTCAAAAGGCTCTGGATGAAGATCAAACTCCAAAAAT
>NC_029774.3:93980320-93980482 GCF_000817695.3 Arachis duranensis | reverse complement strand
TGGGAGGCAACCCAACCTTAGGTAACATTTCATTTCTCTGTTTGGTTTATTCTCTTTCTTTACTGTGTTTAAATTTCAATAAATTGGCATATGATCACATTCTAAGTTTGGTGTTGCCCTGCAACAAATTGTTTTCAATTCCTTTGGATGATTGCATCAAAT
>NC_029774.3:93979539-93980309 GCF_000817695.3 Arachis duranensis | reverse complement strand
TTTTCAATCTTTTTGGATGATTGCATCAAATCAAAAGTGACACACCAAGATTCTATGTTTGGTGTGCCACTTATTTTCTATGCAACTCATCCAACAACATCACTTGTCTGCATAATTATATTGCCTTTGCATTGTTATTTTTCTTTTGTTTTGACATGTCGTTTGCATTCTCTTTGTTTTAGTCACCTCTTTATTTTTAAGTTTTCTTTTATCAACTGTTTTTGTTAATACAGCATCAAGAGATCCTCATTCATGACAGATTTTTAGCTTGGTGATTGTATTCAACAAATAACAGTTTCTTTTGTTTAGTTTTATTTCAAATAAAATTGACATATGGTTTCATTCTAAGTTTGGTGTTGCTATGCAACAAAATTTGGTTCTAATTCTTACAAGATACTTGCATTAATTTCAAGTGAAAGTGTCACACTAAGTTTGGTGTGCCACTTATCTTTTATGCAATGTATTGTGCTCACCTTCTTATGTTTGCAATCAAAATGTCTTTGTCTCTGATGCCTTGATTGTTATTTTTCATTTTTGCTTGCTTGCAACACATGTAATACTAACATGTCATTGTGTAAGACATTCATGATCCATCTTAGCCCCATAGCCACTGTTCTAATTATTGCTTGAGGATGAACAAGCATACTGAGTTTGGCAAGGGAAAGAAAGAATAAGAGGAAAATGACAACAATAGAGAAGATGGACTACAAGGTTGTAAAGTTCCTTTTCCTCTCATTTATTTCTAGCACTTTAAATTGCATGATTGTCTT
>NC_029774.3:93965468-93978493 GCF_000817695.3 Arachis duranensis | reverse complement strand
CACAGCATGACCATGCCTCCTTCAAAGGGCTATAACTTGAGCTACAGACGTCCAATTGATGTGCTTCCAGTTGTGTTGGAAAGCTGACATTCAAAACTTTCCAACGATATATAGAAATCCATATTTGGCGTAGAATTGGGGAAAGAACGGAAGGCATCTTTAAGGGCCAAAAATAAGCAAAAATAAACCAATGTGCTTCTACCAAGGTTCGAAGCTGGAGCCTCACCCCAAAGCAAGTATCGCTCATTTTTCTGCTCTACCCTCTTGGAGAGCAGGGCAATGTCGTGCTCTTCATGAAAAATCAAGGAAAATTGCTCCCCCAATTGCTTTCACCAAGGTTCGAACACAAGACCTCCAAGGAAGCCAAGCCTTATACGTGAATTAGGTGCCAAGGAAACCAAGGAAAAGGAGCAGCGTGTGCCTCCACCAAGTTTCGAACTTGGAACCTCACCTTTTGGCAACATTGCCCTGCCCTCCGCAAGGGCAGGGCAGTAATTCTTGGTGCATGGCACAAAAACTGGCACGGCCAGCGCACACATTGGCGCACAGCTTGGACGCACGGGCAGGGAGGCAAAGCGCACCAAAGCAACATTGCCCTGCCCTCCACAAGGGCAGGGCAGCATCTTGAAGGTCTCTCCCACACTTGGCACGTGACATGCTTCCTCACAAACCTTCCCTGCTCTGCCCTCCACAAGAGCAGGGCAAACTCCTGGGAGCAACATGGGCCAAAATTCAACCAAAATTTCATTTAAATTCAATTCTTCTCCAAATTGAATCAAGGCCAACCAAACCCATTTCTCCTCAAATCCAAAGCAAGCAAAGCCCACATCATCACTCAAAGGCACATGGATCAATTAAATTAGGATTTTCATTTTTGTAATTTATTTTAATTTCATTTTGTAAAGCCTATATAAAGGCATCAATAGGAGTTGAATCGAGGAGGCTTGCTCCATTAGGGAGTAGTAGTAGTAGATATCTCTCTCTTTGAGTTTTTATTTCTGTTTTGAATCTTGGGTGAAGATTGGAAGGAATTCTGTTTTCATTCTCCATCTGCAACATCTCTGCTTTGTTCTTCTGCATAATTGAGAATTGGATTTACATTTCACTTGCTGCTTGATTTACTTCTCTTCTGCTGATTATTTTCTACTTTGATCAAGGAAGGAATTGAGATCTAGACTTTTTTTCTAGTCTCTTTGATTTCCTGAGATCTTCATTTTGATTGTCCAATTGAGTTAAATTTAATTTCTGTTTGCTTCTTCAAGCAATTCTGCTTTCTGTTTAAGATCGGTTGCAAGTTACTGCATCTTTTACTTCTCTGTTTGATTGCCATTTACAATTTCTTGTGTGATTTCTTGAATCCCAGCTCCCAAAATCCTTTTATTCTTCCTGCAATTTAAATTTTCAGTTGCTTGATCTATTGCTTCCTTTAATTTCCAACACCCACTCCCCTTTACATTTGATGCAATTTATATTTCTTGCAATTTAAGTTTCAGCTATTTTACTTTCTTGTTATTTAAGTTTTCACAAAAACACCATCACCTCTCAAGGCCAAAATAACTACTCTCATGGCAATAACTCCAACCAAGAGTCGAGGGATAATGCACAAGAGAGCAATCAAAATCAAAGGTGGAACAACTCCTCTTCTTACTACCACAACAACCAACCTTTGTCCCAATACCACCATAACAACAACAACCATCAAGCCAACCAAAATCACCACAACCAAGCACCTCATCAAAACAAAAATAACTACCCCAAATACCAAGCACCACATCAAAGGCAACAATTCAACCAACCCTCTTCTTCCTCCACCACCCAAGGTGATGATCATGAGAAACTTAAAGCTTTGGTGGAAAAGCATGAAGAGAACAAGACTCAATTTAATACCTTGAATGCATAATATGGTAGCATGAGTGCTCAATTGGCTAACATCACCGAGATGCTCTCAAGGATAGCTTTACCTTCCTTAAACAACTCTAACTAATCCTCAAACTCTTCTAACCTTCCGTCCCAACCCCTTCCAAACCCAAAGGGCGGTCTCAACGACATCACTCTATGGTCGGGGACTACATTGGAGGAGATACCTCCTAGGGTCATCGAAGGCATACATGAGGAGGAAATGGTTGTTGAAGCTTCACAAGAAGAAGAGGAAGTGAACACAAAGCAAGAGGAGGAAGAAGCAAGCCTTATGGAGCCCAAGAGAAAGGCTATAATGGATGAATCAATTTCCATCCCATTCCCTTCCAAAATGAAGAAAGCAAAGAAAACTCCAAAGTTTGATTTGAACATGCTTCAAGTATTCAAGAAGGTTGAGGTAACTATCCCACTTCTTGATGCCATCCAAGAAATTCCGAAGTATGCAAAATTTTTAAAAGACTTGTGCACACACAAGGATAGGATAGTTGAGTTGGAGACACTCTCATTGGGTAGTTCCATTTCTTCATTGATGAAGCCTATTTCGGAAAAGTGTGGTGACCCTGGACCATGCTTGGTATCTTGCTGCATTGGTGGGGTTGTTTGTCATGACTGTATGTGTGATCTACGGGCTTGCGTAAGCATCATGCCGCTTTCTATCTTTGCAAGGTTGAATTTAGCTCCATTGAAAAGGTCGACCACCAAATTTGCCTTAGCCGACAAGAGTGTGATTATCGTAGGGGGAATTGCATAAGATGTACTTGTGGCGTCAAGGATTTGGTGTTTCCAGTTGATTTTTACATCCTTGAAATGCCTCCAACAGATAATAGAAGCTCTTCCTCTGTTTTGCTTGGTAGAGCCTTCTTGAAGACCTCTAAATTCAAATTTGATGCCTTCACCAGCACATATTCTTTTAAGGTAGGAAACAAGATAATCAAGTTCAATTTAGAAGAAGCCATGAGACACCCACCCGAGGAGCATTCCGTTCTCCGATGTGATGTAATTGATGAGGTAGTAGCAGAGGTACAAAGAGAATATCACAGCAAGTTGTGCTACACTATTGTTGAAGAGACGGATGACCATGAGAGTGAACAAGAGAAAGTTGTTGAGAATGAACTCCCAGAGGTTAATGAAAAAGTAACCTCAACTTGAGGCAAAAAGTGAATTGAAGCCTCTCCCATCTCATTTGAAGTATGCATTCTTCGAAGATAACAAAAAGTTTCCAGTCATTATTGCTAGTGAGCTCTCAAGCCAAGAAGAAGAGAAGCTCCTAGAAGTTCTAAGGAAGCACAAGAAAGGAATCGGTTGGAGCTTGGCCGATATCGTGGGAATTGACCCACGTATGTGCATGCATCGTATCTTCCTCCAAGAGGGAGCTCGGCCGGTTAGACAACCCCAAAGAAGACTCAACCCCACTATCCTTGATGTGGTGAAAAAGGAACTCACAAGGCTACGTGATGCAGGTATTATATATCCGATTTCTGATAGTGAATGGGTGAGTCCGGTCCAAGTTGTGCCAAAGAAATCGGGAATCACTGCAGTCAAGAAGGATGATGGTGAAGTGGTCACCACAAGAGTGCAAAATGCATGGCGAGTATGCATTGATTATTGGAAGTTGAACGCCGCGACAAGGAAAGACCACTACCCTCTCCCATTTATTGACCGGATGTTGGACCGACTTGCGGGTAAATCCCATTATTGCTTTCTTGATGGTTTTACTGGTTACTTTCAGATACATATTGCTCTTGAGGATCAGGAAAAGACCACATTTACTTGTTCCTTTGGCACCTTTGCCTACAAACGAATGCCATTTGGGCTATGCAATGCACCCGCCACTTTTTAGCAGTGCATGACTAGTGTCTTTTCCGATTTTATGGAGAGTTGTCTGGAAGTCTTTATAGATGACTTCAGTGTGTATGGAACCTCATATGATAGTTGTTTAGAGAACTTGGCCAAGGTCTTTGCTAGGTGTGTTGACACTAACCTTGTTCTAAATTTTGAAAAGTGTCATTTTATGGTGAGACAATGCATAGTGTTAGGACATGTAGTTTCTGACACCGGTATTTCTGTAGACCCAACTAAGGTTGATGTCATTACCAATTTATCTCACCCCTCATCTGTGAGGGAGGTCCATTCCTTTTTGGGAAATGCAGAATTCTATAGGCGCTTTATCAAGAATTTTAGCAAGATTGCATTGCCATTGTCGCGCCTACTCCAAAAGGACGTGGACTTTGTGTTTGATAGTGCTTGTGCGGATGCATTTGAGGAGTTGAAGAGAGCTCTTACCACGGCACCAATTGTGAGGGGCACTAACTGGACGCAGCCATTCGAGATCACGTGGGACGCATCAAATCATGCCGTAGGTGCCGCGCTTGCACAACGCGATGGTAAGCTCCCTTACATTATTGCTTACTCCTCAAAGACATTGGATGCGGCACAATCCAATTATACCACTACGGAAAAAGAGCTCTTCACCATTGTTCATGCATTGGATAGATTTAGATCTTACTTTCTAGGCTCCAAAATAATGGTATATACGGATCATGCAGCTTTAAAATATCTGTTGACAAAGAATGAGTCGAAACCTAGGCTCATACGTTGGATCTTGCTCTTGCAAGAATTTGACATTGAGATTAGGGATCGAAGTGGGTCTCAAAATCTAGTTGCGGATCATCTAAGCAGCCTTGAAAATCTCAAATATAACCCATTTCTGATTGATAACTCATTCCCTTTGGATAGCTTGCATGCTGTTTCGGATAGCTTTCCTTGGTTTACTCCTATGGCGAACTACTTGGTTGCTAAGATCTTCCCTCCCAACTTTTCAAAACATCAAGGGACAAGTTGAGGAGTGATTCCAAATATTACATTTGGGATGACCCTCACTTGTGGAAGAGGGGAGTGGACCAAGTAATTCGAAGATGTGTCCCGGAATTCGAAATCCAACCTATTCTTGAAGCTTGCTATTCGTCCGAGTGTGGTGGCCACTTTGGCCCACAATGGACAGCTAAAAATGTTTTGGATTGTGTATTCTGGTGGCCAACCTTATTTAAGGATGCTAACCAATTCTGTGTGCCGTGTCACCAATGTCAGAAGTCGGGGAATGCATCCCAAAAGGATGAAATGCCTCAACAACCAATGTTGTTCTGTGAAATCTTTGATGTATGGGGCATAGACTTTATGGGGCCATTTCCTAACTCAAGTGGGTATCTATATATTTTGTTGGCGGTTGACTACGTATCAAAGTGGGTGGAAGCGATACCTACCCACCTTGATAACACTAATGTCGTGATTTCTTTCATTAGAAATAATATTGTGTGCCGCTATGGGTCGCCACGAGAAAACGTGAGCGACCAAGGTTCCCACTTTTGTAACAGGAAGGTAGAAGCACTACTCAAGTGCTATGGGATATTACACAAGGTTTCAACTACCTATCACCCCCAAACGAATGGGCAAGCAAAGGTGTCCAACCGGGAGATTAAGCGAATTTCGGAGAAAGTGGTGGATCCACAGAGGAAGGACTGGAGCTCTCGATTGGGAGATGTATTATGGAAATATAGGATGGCCTATAAGACCCCGTTAGGGATGAGTCCCTTTCGGATTGTCTATGGCAAGGCATGCCACCTTCCGGTGGAGATTGAACATAAGGTCTATTGGGCGGTTAAGCAGTGTAACATGGACATCACCAAAGCGGGTGTAGCCCGAAAATTGCAGTTAGAGGAGCTTGAGTGTCTTAGGATGGAGACATATGAGAATGCTCAAATTTACAAAGAAAAGACTAAGGCATTTCTTGATCACCATATCCAAAAGAAGGATTTTCAAGAAGGTGACAGTTTTCCTCTACAAGTCAAGGATCTGATTTATGCCTGGAAAGCTCCGTTCAAGATGGGAAGGACCCTTCAAAGTAAATGAGGTGAACCCCATTGGTGTGGTAGAATTATTTGACCCTCAAAGGGATACAACCTTCAAGGTGAATGGCCATAGAGTGAAGAAGTATCGTGGCTACAAATTACCAAGGGAAGTGGAGGTGTTCCTACTTGAGGATGCACCAAAAAAAGAGGAAGCTTAAGCACATGACCGTCCAACTTAAGGACGTTAAAGAAAAGTGCTAGGTGGGAGACACCCCACCATGGTAAAATCTTCTTTGTGTACACTTTCTTGTTTCTAGCTTTAGATTCTTTGTGAATTTTGTGATTTCTTGGTGTTGTTTAGCGTGTTTAGATATGCTAGATTTTATTGATTTTGTTAAATTGTTGTAGTATTCATTAAGACTTTATTTAATCTTGGCAATTTTATTGAAGTGATTATGTGGAAGAAAATGTTTCCTCTTGAGTATTGTATGACATTGTGAGTGTTTTCTTGCCTTATCTAGCTGAATGACTGCCAAGAATGTGTTCAAAATGCCTTTCTCTATGTTGTTGAAAAAAAAAGGGGGTCACCCATGCGCAAGCGTGGGCAATGCGTACGCACCGATGCATTTTCGCCACTCCTTGTACTATAACCCGAGAGTTGTGCGAAAGCTGGGCGAAAACTGTGCTAGGAGCACAAATGCTGCCCACGCGTACGCGTCCGTCAACTTTTGGCTCACCCACCCGTAAGCATCGGCAATGCGAACGCGTAGATCGCCAATGTTGGGTTCTCTCGTAGTCAAACTCGAGACTTGTGCGAAGGTTGGGCGAGTGGTGCACGAATTTGTGATCATCAACAATGGCGCCAATAGACTTGGTGCTCTCAAACGTGAATCACACTTTGTCACAACTCCGCAAAACTAACCAGCAAGTGCACTGGGTTGTCCAAGTAATACCTTACGTGAGTAAGGGTCGATCCCACGGAGATTGTTGGTATGAAGCAAGCTTTGGTCATCTTGTAAATCTCAGTTAGGCGGATTCAAATGGTTATAATGGTTTTCGAAATTTATAATAAATAAAGCATAAAGTAAAGATAGAAATAATTATGTAAATCATTGGTGAGAATTTCAGATAAGTGTATGGAGATGCTTGTCCCTTCTGAATCTCTGCTCTCCTACTGCTTTCATCCAATCCTTCTTACTCCTTTCCATGGCAAGCTGTATGTATGGCATCATCGTTGTCAATGGCTACATCCCATCCTCTCAGTGAAAATGGCTATGTGTTTTTGGCGTTTAACTCTGGTTTGTGACGTGTTTCTGGCGTTTGACTCCAGAATGCAGCATGGAACTGGCGTTGAGCGCTAGTTTGCGTCGTCTAAGCTCAAACAAAGTATGGACCATTATATATTGCTGGAAATCTCCGGATGTCTACTTTCCAACGCCGTTAAGAGCATGCCATTTGGAGTTCTGTAGCTCCAGAAAATCTATTTTGAGTGTAGGGAGGTCAGAATCCAACAACATCAGCAGTCCTTTGTCAGCCTCCTATCAGATTTTTGCTCAGGTCCCTCAATTTCAGCCAGAAAATACCTAAAAACTACCTTAAAACAATGCCAAAAAGCGTATAAATTATCCGCTCATTACAACACGAAACTTAAATTGTTGCTTGTCCCCAAGCAAATGAAAATAAAATAGGATAAAAAGAGGAGAATATACTATGAATCTCAAAACATCAATGAATATATTTTTGGCATAAATTAGATGAACGGGACTTGTAGCTTTTTGCTTCTGAACCGTTTTGGCATCTCACTTTATCCTTTGAAGTTTAGAATGATTGGCATCTATAGGAACTCAGAATTCAGATAGTGTTATTAATTCTCCTAGTTAATTATGTTGATTCTTGAACACAGCTACTTTTATGAGTCTTGGCCGTGGCCCTAAGCACTTTGTTTTCCAGTATTACCACCGGATACATAAATGCCATAGACACATGAACGGGTGAACCTTTTCAGATTGTGACTCAGCTTTGCTAAAGTCCCCAGTTAGAGGTGTCCAGAGCTCTTAAGCACACTCTTTTTGCTTTGGATCATGATTTTAACCACTCAGTCTTAAGCTTTTCACTTGGACCTGCATGCCATAAGCACATGGTTAGGGACAGCTTGATTTAGCCGCTTAGGCCTGGATTTTATTTCCTTGGGCCCTCCTATCCATTGATGCTCAAAGCCTTGGATCCTTTTACCCTTGCCTTTTGGTTTTAAGGGCTATTGGCTTTTTCTGCTTTTTTTTCTCTTTCTTTCTCTTTTTTTTCGCAACTTTTTTTTGCAAGCTTTTGTTATTCACTGCTTTTTCTTGCTTCAAGAATCAATTTTCATGATTTTTCAGATTATCAATAACATTTCTCTTTGTTCATCATTCTTTCAAGAGCCAACAATTTTAACATTCATAAACAACAAGATAAAAATATGCACTGTTCGAGCATTCATTCAGAAAATAAAAAGTATTGACACCACATAGCCTTAAGACATAGTTACTAAATACTAATGATCATGTAGTGAAGACACAAACATAGACAACATATAGCATAAAGAAAAAATGAAAAATAGAAAAAAAATAAGAACAAGGAATGAGTCCACCTTAATGATGGTGGCGTCTTCTTCTTGATGGACCAATGATGTCTTTGAGCTCTTCTATGTCTCTTCCTTGTGTTTGTTGCTCCTCCCTCATAGCTCTTTGATCTTCTCTAATATCATGGAGAATGATGGAGTGCTCTTGATGCTCCAAACATAATTGGTCCATGTTATAACTCAAGTCCTCTAGAGAAGTGTTGAGTTGTTCCCAATAGTTGTTTGGAGGAAAATGCATCCCTTGAGACATCTCAGGGATTTCTTGATGATGAGCTTCCTCATGTGTCTCTTGAGATCCATATATGGGCTCTCTTGTTTGCTCCATCCTCTTCTTAGTGATGGGCTTGTCCTCCTCAATGAGGATGTCTCCTTCTATGAAAACTCTAGCTGAATAGCATAGATGGCAAATGAGATGAGGAAAAGCTAGCCTTGCCAAGGTAGAGGGCTTTTCGGCTATTTTGTAGAATTCAAGAGAGATGACTTCATGAACTTCTACTTCCTCTCCAATCATGATGCTATGGATCATGATGGCCCGATCCACAGTAACTTCAGATCGGTTGCTAGTGGGGATGATGAATCGTTGGATAAACTCCAACCATCCTCTAGCCACAGCCTTGAGGTCCAGTCTTTTTAATTGAACCGCCTTGCCTTTTGAGTCTCTTTTCCATTGAGCTCCTTCCACACATATGTCCATGAGGACTTGGTCCAACCTTTGATCAAAGTTGACCCTTCTAGTGTAGGGGCGTGCATCTTCTTGCATTATAGGCAAGTTGAACGCCAACCTTATGTTCTCTGGACTGAAATCTAAGCATTTCCCCCGAACCATTATAAGATAATTCTTTGGGTTCGGGTTCATACTTTGATCATGGTTCCTAGTGATCCATGCATTGGCATATAACTCTTGAACCATTAAGATTCTGACTTGTTGAATGGAGTTGGTCAGAACTTCCCAACCTCTTCTTTGGACCTCATGTCGGATCTTTGGATACTCATTTTTCTTGAGCTTGAAAGGAACCTCGGGGATCACCTTCTTCTTGGCCACAACTTCATAGAAGTGGTCTTGATGGGCTTTTGAGATGAATCTCTCCATCTTCCATGACTCAGAGGTGGAAGCTTTTGTCTTCCCTTTCCCTTTTCTAGAGGTTTCTCCAGCCTTAGGTGCCATAAATGGTTATGGAAAAATAAAAAGCTATGCTTTTACCACACCAAACTTAGAATATTGCTCGCCCTCGAGCAAAAGAAGAAAGAATAGAAGAAGAAGAAAAAATATGGAGGAGAGGGAAAGGGATGTGTATTCGGCCAAGGGGGAGAAGAGAGGGTTGTGTTATGTGAAAATAAAGAAGGATGGAGGGGTTTATATAGTGGAGGGAGAGGGAGTTGGTTCGGCCATTTAGGGTGGGTTTGGGTGGGAAAGAGATTTTGAATTTTGAAGGTAGGTGGGATTAATGGGGAAGAGTGGATGGATGTGAGTGGTGAAGAGGTGATGGGGAAGAGAGATTGAGGTGATTGGTGAAGGGTTTAGGGAAGAATGTTTATTGGATTGTGTGAAAAAGAGAGAGAGGGTGAGTTGAGGTAGGTGGGGATCCTGTGGGGTCCACAGATCCTAAGGTGTCAAGGATTTAACATCCCTGCACCAATTAGGCGTGTAAAACGCCATCTCTATGCAATCTTGGCATTTAACGCTAGATTGATGCTTGTTTCTGGCGTTAAACGCCAGCTCTATGCTTGTTTTGGGCGTTCAACGCCAGTCTGTAGCATGTTTCTGGCGTTGAATGCCAATTCTCCTCAAGGTGTAATCCTGGTGTTTAAACGCCAAACTGTTGCTTGTTTCTAGCATTCAATGCCAGATCCATGCTCTATTCTGGCGTTGAACGCCAGCCAGATGCTCCTTACTGGCGTTTAAATGCCAGTAAGCCCTTCCTCCAAGGTGTGCTGTTTCTTCTGCTATTTTTTATTCTATTTTTAATTTTTGTATTTGTTTTGTGGCTCCACATGATCATGATCCTAATAAAACATAAAAGAAAAATAAAATAAAAAATAAAATTAGATAAATAAAAATTGGGTTGCCTCCCAATAAGCGCTTATTTCATGTCAATAGCTTGACAGTAGGCTCTCATGGAGCCTCACAGGTGATCAGGTCAATGTTGTGGACTCCCAACACCAAACTTAGAGTTTGGATGTGGGGATTCAACACCAAACTTAGAGTTTGATTGTGGGGGCTTTGTTTGACTCTGTACTGAGAGAAGCTTTTCATGATTCCTCTCCATTATTATAGAAGGATAGCCTTGGGCTTTAAACACAAGGTAGTCCCCATTCAATTGAAGGACTAGCTCTCCTCTGTCAACATCAATCACAGGTCCTGCTGTGGCTAGGAAGAGTCTTCCAAGGATGATGCATTCATCCTCCTTTTTCCTAGTCTCTAAGATTATGAAATCAGTAGGGATGTAAAGGCCTTTAACATTCACTAACACGTCCTCTACTAATCTATAAGCTTATCTTTGTGATTTGTCTGCCATCTCTAATGAGAATGTGGCAGGCTGCACCTCAATGATCCCCAGCTTCTCTATTACAGAGAATGGCATAAGATTTATGCCTGACCTTAGGTCACACAGAGCCTTCTCAAAGGTCATGGTGCCTATGGTACAGGGTATTAAGAATTTACCAGCATCTTGTTTCTTTTGAGGTAACATTTGCTGAACCCATGTATCTAGTTCACTAATGAGCAAGGGAGGTTCACTTTCCCAAGTCTCATTACCAAACAACTTGGCATTCAGCTTCATGATGGCTCCTAGATATTGAGCAACTTGCTCTCCAGTTACATCTTCATCCTCTTCAGAGGAAGAATAGTCTTCAGAGCTCATGAATGGCAGAAGGAGGTTTAATGGGATCTCTATGGTCTCTATATGACCTTCAGATTCCTTTGGGTCCTCAATAGGGAACTCCTTCTTACTTGAGAGACATCCCATGAGGTCTTCCTCATTGGGATTCACAATCTCTCCTTCCTCTCTAAGTTCGGCCATGTTGATTATGTCAATGGCTGAAGAGAGGATTTTTGCGTGGTCTAAGAATCTTTATAATTAAGTTCTCGTTGCAAGTATAGCTCTTAAACCAACAAAAGTCCTTTCTTACAAACGTTTTGGTTGTCACAAGTAACAAACCCCTAAATAAATTGATAACCAAAGTATTTAAACCTCGGGTCATCTTCTCAAGGAATTGCAGGGAGGTATGTTCTTATTATTGGTTATGAAGATAGTAAATCGGGGTTTTGAAGTTTGAGCAATGGGCATAGGTATATTTAAATGACAAGTAAAATAAATTAACAATAATAAAATCTCTTGGCAAGGTATAAGAACTGGAAGTCCTATCCTAGTTATCCTTATCAATTGTGATGAGAATTGGATTTTTCTCCCACTTTGTTAACCTCTAACTATGAAGGTAAGTTAAGTGGATGAATTAATTCGAATCCTCAAGTCCCAGTCTTTCCTTGGGAAAAGTTAGAGTTATTGGATCTCGAATCAATTCTTGAAGAATTCCAATTTTCAATCAACAATGAGTTTGATAACTCAAGAGTCATCAATTAATCAACCAAAGGCAAAAGGTAGAAAATCTAAATTAAAATCATTTATCTGAAAACATCTCAGTAATGTATATTAAATAAGAAAATCAATCCTAACATGAAAAGTTCATAAGCCAATTGGACAACACAATTCAGATACAAATGAAAGCATCAGAGTAAATAAAAATAAAAGAGAAAATAAATAAAAAGAACATTGAACCTGAGATGAAGATGAAATATTCCTAATTTCTAAAAATCCTAATCCTAAATCCTAAGAGAGAGGAGAGAACCTCTCTCTCTAAAAACTACATCTAAATCCTAAAAAGTGAATTATGAGTCTAATCTGAAGTATCCCCTTCATTCCTCCACTTTGCAGCCTTTAATCTGTGTTTTCTGGGCTTGAAACTGGGCTGGAAATAGCCCAGGATTCGCTGTTTGCGAAGTCTGGCACGCTGATTTTCGCAGATGCGACGCATCCACGTAGATGATGCGTTTGCGTCACCTATCTGTACGGCCACTATGGCAAATTATATATTAAATCGAAGCCCCGGATGTTAGATTTCCAACGCAAGTAGAACTGCATCATTTGGACCTCTGTAGCTCAAGTTATGGTCGTTTTAGTGCAAGAGGGTCAGGCTGACAGCTTTCCAGTTTCTTCAACTTCTTGTATTCCTTCCACTTTTACATGCTTCCTTTCCATCCTCTAAGCCATTCTTGCCCTGTAATCCCTGAAATCACTTAACACACATATCAAGGCATCTAATGGTAATAAGAGAGGATCAAATAAAAGAAAATAAAAGCCAAAGAAGCATGTTTTCAATCATAGAACAAATTCTGGGAAGGAATTGTAAAACATGCAAATAGTATGAATAAGTGGGTAAAGAGTTGATAAAATTCACTCAATTAAGCACAAGATAAACCATAAAATAGTGGTTTATCAACCTCCCCACACTTAAACAATAGCATGTCCTCATGCTAAGCTCAAGAGAAACTATAAAGATGAGAGGAATGGTAGGATGTATGAAATGCAACCTATCTATATGAATGCAACTACATGAAAAAATGTTTCTACCTACTTGGTTAAAAATAA
>NC_029774.3:93958491-93965266 GCF_000817695.3 Arachis duranensis | reverse complement strand
TTTACCTATTCTCCCATATTTTTCCCACTTTTAATGTTACATGCTCATGCATTAGTTTTAATTTTGTCCCATGTGCATTGCTTTATTTTGCATTTGGGGAATTATTTTGTATCCCCTTTATTCAAATACTGAATTATATTTTTTAATGCACATGATAATTCAATTATTTTGATTTCACATGAGCATGCTTCCCAAAAATTTTATTTTGAATTATTTCATTCTTTTCAACTTCCCACCCTTTGTTTTTATCATCCATGTTCCCAATAGGTTTTTCACACTTAAACAATTACACAATTTTTATCTTAAGCTAACCAAGGATTCAATTTGGGATTTTAAATTTGTTTTTCTGCTTAAGGTTAGTGTTGTGGTTTATAGAATAAGAGGGAATTAAAGGCTCAAGGGGGCTAACAAGGGTGATGTAAAAGGTAGGCTAATTTTGGGATAAGTGAGCTAGAATCAAACAATGGCCTCAATCATATGCAAGCATGTAAATATATTAAATATTGGACATATAGAATGGAACAAAGGAAAGATTGCAATCATAGAGAAGTAAACACACAAGAATAAAAATTTATGGTTAAATAATGTAACCATATAAATAAGCTCAAAATCTCACAGGTTGTGTGTTCTTTGGCTCAAAAACCATGTTCCAAACACAACTTCAAACAAATTTAACAGAAAAATTTTCAATTTAAATTAGCGAAATTTTTCAAAAATAGGATCTTAAAAAGAAACTTATTATTTTAACCAAGCAGTAGCTAAATGCATAAAATCAAACAAACATACAATTAAACATGCAAATGCAATAATGAACAAATAAAGAAAATAAAACAATGGTGTTGAAAAGAAGAAAATAGCTAATCCATGGAGATCAGTATCGACCTCCCCACACTTAAAGATTGCACCGTCCTCGGTGCATGCTGAGATGTGCAAGTGGATGGGTTTCTCCAACTGACGCTTTTCTCCAAAGATTGGGCAGATGGATTTGTTTGTCTCCCCTTTTAGAAGTTTCACTTTTTCCTTTCCTCGGTGGCCATCCTGAAAGAAGAGGAAAAAGAAGAAAAAGTAACCCAGAAATAAAGATAAGAAAATAAATAAAGTATGGATGGGTTAATGCCAAATGATAAAGGTCTCATTTACATGGAAGCTTCAACATGTACGTGAGAAAACAATAGAAGCCATGGCATGCCAGTGGTACAAAATGTACAACAATGGGGAAGAGAGTGGGTAATGAAAGACAATGTAAGTTCATGTCAATGCAAAAGGAATACAGGTATCATAAACGATTGGCATTGACAGAAAAATAGTATCACCCACATTGGAAAACAAGTCACTAAAAATTATACCAGAAAAGAGGCAACAGTTAAATAAGAGAATCAACACCAAAGGAAAAATAATAAATTTAGAAAAGAAAAGAAAAATATGCACTAAATTAAAATGCAATGAATGAAATATGCAAATAAAATGAAAGATAAGAAGAATGAGAAGGGAAAGAAGTAAGTAAGAAAGGAGGGAGGGAATAATTAGGATTGGGAAGAAAAGATAAGATAATTGGCAAATTAGGAAAAGCTGTGCGGCACAAGCGACGCGGACGTGTGGGGCACGCGGTCGCATGACTTGCGCTTTAAGTTAATCGACGCGGTCGCGTCGGTCACGCAGTCGCGTGACACGTTTGATGCTACTGGCGTGAGGGCAGCCTCGCACTCGCACAACTCTCTGTTCAAAATCTTATGTTGCCAAATTTTGGGTGACGCGATCGCGTGGGGCATGCGATCGCGTGAGTGGGCTTTAGAAGGGAATGACGCAGACGCGTGAGCCATGCGTCCGCGTGGGTAGAATTGTGCGTTCAGCACCAATCCAGCACCACTCTCGCACAATAATTTGTTGTGCACCCTTTTTACGTCGAAAATCAGGGCACGTGGCCGCGTGGGTCACGCGGTCGCGTGGGAGGCCATTATTCCCATGTGATGCGGACGCGTCGGCGACGCGGTCGCATGGGTCGATTTGTGCCACGCCTCCAGCCACACTCCAGCGTGACTCTCTATTTGTTTTTATTTTCTCCCCTCTCCTTGCGACGCGGACGCGTCGCTGATGCGGTCGTGTCGCGTGTCATTTTTTTATGCAATATGCAGAATGCAATGCTTAATATGAATGCTATGCATGATTTCAGGTTCAATAAAATTTCAAAAACAAACAAAACATACTAGAATTAGAACTGAAAAGGGACGATCATACCATGGTGGCTTGTCTCCCACCTAGCACTTTTAGTTAAAGTCCTTAAGTTGGACAATTGGTGAGCTCCTTGTCATGGTGGCTTATGCTTGTACTGATCCAAGAATCTCTACCAATGTTTGTAATTCCAATATCCTCCGGGATCCCAAATCTTGTTTCTGCACCCGTCTTCAAGTTGATTATCATGATTCCATCCGGTGGTTCAGCTTTAGAATTCTCACTGAAGTAACCAAACAGCTTCCTAGACCCATTCAGCTGAGTTCTATACCAACCTTTGTGTTTAAACTTTGAGCTTCCAACCATAATGAACTTTGCAGGACAATTCTTGCCACTGATCATCTTCCTCTTGCTCTTAATGCCACAAAGAGCTCTAAGTTGACCATCCATCTCCAGTAGCCCATATTCAAGTGGAATTAGGAAGCTAAGGGATATGAATTTTACCCACTTGAATGTTGTGAAGGATGATGGCAACTTAGGGGGAGGTGTTTGGAATGAACGTGGAAGCTCTACTCCCTTGTGCTCTCCTCTGACAACTTCCACCTCTTTGCAATCTTCTTCAATATTAACCTCTTCCTCTTGGTGGATTTCTTCCAATTTAATCTCTTCTTCATTGTTCACCAAGGGCATGGGATATTGTGTTTCATCTTCTTTAAACTCCATATCAAGTCCAATGGAAGAGGATTCAAATGTAGATAAAAATTCATCAATTATTGAAACCATCTCTTGATCGTCTCCTTCAAAGTCTTCAACTATGATATGCTTTGGAGGTTGTACACCCTCCTCAACATCAGCTTCAAACATCTTTGAAGGGTGCTCTATAACTTGACTTTCCCATGGAGGTTCAACATCTCCTAAGTCTTCAACCACTGCCTCCTCTTCTTCTTCAATAATTTTGGCTTCCTCCACTTGTCCCAATATCAAATCGTGCTGCTCACTATCCACTGGAGTGCCCAATTTCTCCTTCCTGCTACATTCTTCAGTAAATTTCCCACATGAAACCATGCGGGTTCTTTGAATGTCCGAACGTCGAAAAGTTAATCGATTTCTTTCTTGATCCAGGTATTTAAGTATGCAATCGTATTCGTCCTCGATGATTTTCTTTTCAACTATTTCTTCACCTTTAAGCACAAAATCCTCCTTGTTGTCTTCTTTCACTAGTTCTTCAACCGCG
This sequence comes from Arachis duranensis, assembly GCF_000817695.3. Lineage (NCBI taxonomy): Eukaryota > Viridiplantae > Streptophyta > Magnoliopsida > Fabales > Fabaceae > Arachis > Arachis duranensis. The sequence continues at coordinate 93,961,863 of NC_029774.3, read as the reverse complement.
CTGTCAACTTCAAGGGTGTCTACTACCTTCACCTTTAGTGCCTCCTCTAGCTCCTTATGAAGTATGGATTCGTGAAGATGATCCCTTCCTCTCGTTCCATGTGAATAGTATCAGTGGGATCATGTTGCTCTTGGATTGATGGATGTTGGTGCTCTTCCATGGATGGTGGTGATGGGATGGGTGGATCATTATGTGGTTGAGTGGAGCTTGAGGGTTGAATATTGGGTGTAGAGGATTGGCCCAAGCAGGATATAAGTGCTTGAAGAGTAGAGGCGAGACTAGTGATAGAGGCAAGTTTGCTTTCCATGGAGGTTTGGGGTGGATAGGAGTGTTCATTTGTTGGGAGAGAAGGTTCATAACATGGAAGTGGTTCCTCTTGATAAGGATATGAAGATGGTGTATATTGAGGTGGTGGTTCTGGGTATGGTTTATATGGTGGTTGCTGTGGTGAATAGGTATTGGGGTCATATGGAGGTGAATGGTGGAAAGGGGCTTGTGAGTGTGGTGGTTCAAAGTTATATTGTGAGGATGGTCTCTGAGCATACAGTGGAGCTTATTGGTAGCTACTAGGCGGTCCACCATATCTATCAGCTTGGTATGCATTGTAGGATGGTCTTTGTCTGTGATATCTAGGAGGGTGTTGTTGCCTAAAGGGTTGATCAGATCCTCTTGGCTCCGTCCATCTATGATTGCTTAGACCTTGATGCATAGTCCTGTTATAGCTTTCATTCCTTGCAACAAAATTAGAACCAAACTCAAAGCGAGAGGGGTGAGAATTCATAATAGCTATCAGAAATAAATGGGGAAAAAGAACAAGCTAATAAACAAGTAAAAGAAAAATATTTTTTTTTGAAAAATATTTACAATAACCAATAATAAGGCACACGTTTGCAATTCCCTGGCAACGGCACTATTTTGAAGAGAGGATTTTTGCATGGTCTAAGAATCTTTACAATTAAGTACTCGTTGCAAGTATAGCTCTTAAACCAACAAAAGTCCTTTCTTACAAACGTTTTGGTTGTCACAAGTAACAAACCCCTAAATAAATTAATAACCGAAGTATTTAAACCTCGGATCGTCTTCTCAAGGAATTGCACAGAGGTATGTTCTTATTATTGGTTATGAAGATTGTAAATCGGGGTTTTGAAGTTTGAGCAATAGGCATAGGTATATTTAAATGACAAGTAAAATAAATTAACAATAATAAAATCTTTTGGCAAGATATAAGAACTGGAAGTCCTATCCTAGTTATCCTTATCAATTGTGATGAGAATTAGATTTTTCTCCCACTTTGTTAACCTCTAACTATGAAGGTAAGTTAAGTGGATGAATTAATTCGAATCCTCAAGTCCCATTCTTTCCTTGGGAAAAATTAGAGTTATTGAATCTCGAATCAATTCTTGAAGAATTCCAATTTTCAATCAACAATGAGTTTGATAACTCAAGAGTCACCAATTAATCAACCAAAGGCAAAAGGTAGAAAATCTAAATTAAAATCATTTATCTGAAAACATCTCAGTAATGTATATTAAATAAGAAAATCAATCCTAACATGGAAAGTTCATAAGCCAATTGGACAACACAATTCAGATACAAATGAAAGCATCAGAGTAAATAAAAATAAAAGAGAAAATAAATAAAAAGAACATTGAACCTAAGATGAAGATGAAATATTCCTAATTTCTAAAAATCCTAATCCTAAATCCTAAGAGAGAGGAAAGAACCTCTCTCTCTAAAAACTGCATCTAAATCCTAAAAAGTGAATTATGAGTCTAATCTGAAGTGTCCAGTGTCCCCTTCATTCCTCCACTTTGCAGCCTTTAATCTGTATTTTTGGGCTTGAAACTGGGCTGGAAATAGCCCAGGATTCGCTATTTGCGAAATCTGCCACGCTGATTTTCGAAGATGCGATGTGTCTGCGTGGATGACGCATTCGCATCACCTATCTGTATGGCCACTATATTGAATTATATATCAAATCGAAGCCCCGGACGTTAGCTTTCTAACGCAAGTGGAACCGCATCATTTGGATCTCTGTAACTCAAGTTATAGTCATTTTAGTGTGAGAGGGTCAGGCTCATAGCTTTGCAGTTTCTTCAACTTCTTGTATTCCTTCCAGTTTTGCATGCTTCCTTTCCATCCTCTAAGCCATTCTTGTCCTATAATTCCTGAAATCACTTAACACACATATCAAGGCATCTAATGGTAATAAGAGAGGATTAAATAAAAGAAAATAAAAGCCAAAGAAGCATGTTTTCAATCATAGAACAAATTCTGGGAAGGAATTGTAAAACATGCAAATAGTATGAATAAGTGGGTAAAGAGTTGATAAAATCCACTCAATTAAGCACAAGATAAACCATAAAATAGTGGTTTATCAATGGCCTTGCACTCTCTTTTTGGATTCTCTTCAGTATTACTTGGGAGAGTACTAGGAGGAGTTTCAGTGACTTTCTTACTCAGCTGGCCCACTTGTGCCTCCAAATTTCTGATGGAGGACCTTGTTTCACTCATGAAACTTAAAATGGCCTTAGACAAATCAGAGACTATGTTTGCTAAGTTAGAGGTGCTCTGCTCAGAATCCTCTGTCCGTTGCTGAGAAGATGATGGAAAAGTCTTGCTATTGTTGAACCTATTTCTTCCACCATTATTAAAGCCTTGTTGAGGCTTTTGTTGATCCTTCCATGAGAAATTTGGATGATTTCTCCATGATGAATTGTAGGTGTTTCCATAAGGTTCACCCATGTAATTTACCTCTGCCATTGCAGGGTTCTTAGGATCATAGGCTTCTTCTTCAGAAGATGCCTCTTTAGTACTGTTGGATGCATTTTGCCATCCATTCAGACTTTGAGAAATCATGTTGACTTGCTGAGTCAACATTTTATTCTGAGCCAATATGGCATTCAGAGCATCTATTTCAAGAACTCCCTTCCTCTGAGGCATCCCACTATTCACAAAATTCCTCTCAGAAGTGTACATGAACTGGTTATTTGCAACCATGTCAATAAGTTCTTGAGCTTCTGCAGGCGTTTTCTTTAGGTGAATGGATCCACCTACAGAATGGTTCAGTGACATCTTAGAGAACTCAGATAGACCATAATAGAATATATCCAAAATGGTCCACTCTGAAAGCATGTCAGAAGGACACCTTTTGGTCATCTGCTTGTATCTTTCCCAAGCTTCATAGAGGGATTCACCATCTTTTTGTTTGAAGGTCTGAACATCCACTCTGAGCTTGCTCAGCTTTTGAAAAGGAAAGAACTTAGCCAAGAAGGCCGCGACCAGCTTATCCCATGAGTCCAGGCTATCTTTAGGTTGTGAGTCCAACCATGTTCTAGCCCTGTCTCTTACAGCAAAAGGGAAAAGCATGAG
>NC_029774.3:93940809-93958453 GCF_000817695.3 Arachis duranensis | reverse complement strand
AGTTCTGTTGCATTAGAGCAACTAGTTGAGGTTTCAGCTCAAAATTATTTGCTCCAATGATAGGGATTGAGATGCTTCTTCCATCAAACTTGGAAGTAGGTGTAGTATAATCACCAAGCATCCTCCTTGCATTATTATTTTCGGCTGCCATCTCCTCTTCTTTTTTAAAAATTTCTATAAGGTTGTCTCTGGATTGTTGTAATTTAGCTTCTCTTAGTTTCCTCTTCAGAGTCCTTTCAGGTTCAGGATCTGCTTCAACAAGAATATTCTTGTCCTTACTCCTACTCATATGAAAAAGAAGGGAACAGAAAATAATAATAGGGATCCTCTTTACCACAGTAGAGAGATTCATTTATGTTAGTAGAAGAAGAAAAGAATAGAAGAAGGAAAAGGTAAGAATCCAAACACAAGGGAGAGGAGTAGGTTCGAATTCTTGAGATGAAGAGAAGTGTTAGTAAATAAATAAATAAATAGAAGAAGATGAGAGATAAAATTTTCGAAAATTAATTTTGAAAAAGAGTTGGTGATTTTCGAAAATTAAGAGAATAAATAAAATTAAAATTAGAATTTGAAACAATTAGTTAATTAAAAAGAATTTTGAAAAAGGGGTGAGGAGTTTTCGAAAATTAGAGAGGGAAAAGTAGTTAGTCGGTTTTGAAAAAGATAAGAAATAAACTAAAAGTCAATTAGTTAGTTGAAAAAGATTTTAAAATCAATTTTGAAAAGATAGGAAGTTAGAAAAGATATTTTTTAAATCAAAAAAATTTTTTTTTGAAAAAGATATTATTTAAAAAGATATGATTGAAAAGATATAATTGAAAAAGATTTAATTTTTAAAATTAAATTGATTACTTGACTAACAAGAAACTAAAAGATATGATTTTAGAATTTAAAGATTGAACCTTTCTTAACAAGAAAGTAACAAACTTCAAATTTTTGAATCAATCACATTAATTGTTAGTAAAGTTTTTTGAAATTTTGAAATAAAGATAGGAAAAAGATTTTGGAATTAAATTTTAAGAATTTTCAAAAAATAAGAAGAAAAATGAAAAAGATTTAATTTTTGAAAAAGATTTAGAAAGATAAGATTTTTAAATTTGAAAATTTGACTTGACTTATAAGAAATAGCTAAGTTTTAAAAATTTTTGACTAAGTCAACTCAAATTTTCAAAATTTATGAGAGAAAAAAGGAAAAGATATTTTTATTTTTGAATTTTGAATGATAAGAGGGAAAAACATAAAAATGACCCAAAACATGAAAATTTTGGATCAAAACATATGATGCATGCAAAAATACTATGAATGTCAAGATGAACACCAAGAACACTTTGAAGATCAAGATGAATATCAAGATTTATTTTTTTTGAAAATTTTCAAGAAAAGAAAAACATGCAAGACACCAAACTTAGAAATTTTCAATGCTTAGACACTATGAATGCAAAAATGCATATGAAAAACAACAAAAAAAAACACAAAACAAGAAAATATGAAGAACACTTTTCGAAAAATGCACATGTATGAATTTTCGAAAAATGCACACTTTTTAAAACGTGCAATTGACACCAAACTTAAAAATTGACTCAAGACTCAAACAAGGAACACAAAATATTTTTTATTTTTATGATTTTATGAATTTTTTGTATTTTATTTTATTTTTTATTTTTTTCGAAAATAATCTTTAGGAAAACGAAAAAGAGAAAAAAAATTTTGAAAGATTTTTGAAAACTTTTTGAAAAGAAAATTACCTAATCTGAGCAACAAGATGAACCGTCAGTTGTCCAAACTCGAACAATCCCCGGCAACGGCGCTAAAAACTTGGTGCACGAATTTGTGATCATCAACAATGGCGCCAATAGACTTGGTGCTCTCAAACGTGAATCACATTTTGTCACAACTCTGCACAACTAACCAGCAAATGCACTGGGTCGTCCAAGTAATACTTTACGTGAGTAAGGGTCGATCCCACGGAGATTGTTGGTATGAAGCAAGCTATGGTCATCTTGTAAATCTCAGTTAGGCGGATTCAAATGGTTATAATGGTTTTCGAAATTTATAATAAATAAAGCATAAAGTAAAGATAGAAATACTTATGTAAATCATTGGTGAGAATTTCAGATAAGTGTATGGAGATGCTTGTCCCTTCTGAATCTCTGCTCTCCTACTGCTTTCATCCAATCATTCTTACTCCTTTCTATGGCAAGCTGTATGTAGGGCATCACCGTTGTCAATGGCTACATCCTATCCTCTCAGTGAAAATGGTCCAAATGCTCTGTCACATCACGGCTAATCATCTGTCGGTTCTCGATCATGTCGGAATAGAATCCATTGATTCTTTTGCGTTTGTCATCACGCCCAACAATCGCGAGTTTGAAGCTCGTCACAGTCATTCGATCCTTGAATCCTGCTCGGAATACCACATACAAGGTTTAGACCTTCCGGATTCTCAAGAGTGGCCGCCAAAGGGTTCTAGCTTATACGACGAAGATTCTGGTTAGGGAATCCAAGAGATACTCGCTTGTTCTAAGGTAGAACGGAAGTGGTTGTCAATCACGCGTTCATAGGTGAGAATGATGATGAGTGTCACGGATCATCACATCCATCATGTTGAAGTGCAACGAATATCTTAGAATAAGAATAAGCATAAATTGAATAGAAAACTGTAGTACTTTGCATTAAAACTCGAGGTGCAGCAGAGCTCCACACCTTAATCTATGGTGTGTAGAAACTCCACCGTTGAAAATACATAAGTGATCAAGGTTCAGGCATGGCCGAATGGCCAGCCCCCAAATTCTAAGAACCAAACATCCAAAGATGGATGCTAAGATAAAGACGAAACCAAGATGTCTAATACAATAGTAAAAAGTTCTATTTATACTAAACTAGCTACTAGGGTTTACAGAAATAAGTAATTGATGCAGAAATCCACTTCCGGGGCTCACTTATTGTGTGCTTGGGCTGAGCTTGAGCTTTACACGTGCAGAGGCTTCTCTTGGAGTTAAACGCCAAGTTGTAACGTGCTTTTTGCATTTAACTCTGGTTTGTGACGTGTTTCTGCCGTTTGACTCCAGAATGCAACATGGAACTGGCGTTGAGCGCCAGTTTGCGTCATTTAATCTCGAACAAAGTATGGACCATTATATATTGCTGGAAAGCTCTGGATGTCTAATTTCCAACGCCATTGAGAGTGCGCCATTTAAAGTTCTGTAGCTCCAGAAAATCCATTTCGAGTACAGGGAGGTCAGAATCTAATAGCATCAGCAGTCCTTTGTCAGTCTCCTATCAGATTTTTGCTCAAGTCCCTCAATTTCAGCCAGAAAATACCTGAAATCACAGAAAAACACACAAACTCATAGTAAAGTCCAGAAATGTGAATCTAGCATAAAAACTAATGAAAACATCCCTAAAAGTAGCTAGATCCTACTAAAAACTACCTAAAAATAATGCCAAAAAGCGTATAAATTATCCGCTCATCAGCGAGTTTTGTGCTGGTGGCATAATTGCTACCCACACATATGCGTGGGTCGACGCGCACGCGTCGTTGCTAATTCTTCCACCCACGCGCACGCGTGGGCGACGCGCACGCGTCGATTGCCCTGCTTTGTGCCAACTTTGTGCCAACTTTGTGTTGGGAGCACAACTTCTACCCACGCGTACGCGTGGGGCAACACGCATGCGTCGTTGCTATTTCTCCCTCCCACGCGCACGCGTGGACGACACGCACGCGTCAATTGGCCGACGCAACTAGTAGTGCAACGCACCCTATTTCATTTCTATTTTCACTCTTCTTCTTCTTTTCCATCTTCCATCCTCCATCTTTCTTCCCTCTCCTCCTACCACCTTGACTCCGTCCACTACCACCGGTGACTTCAACCACCGGCGACCGCCACTTTCGGCGGTCCCTCTTTCTCTCTCCTCTCTTATCCTTCTCTCACTTGCACCTCACCTTACCTTCTCCTTCTCCTTCCAAGGTGAAATTCTCCCTCCTTCTCTTTTGTTCTTGTTTCATTTCTTTTCTTCTTAGTTGCATTCATTTACTCTCTTTTATTTCTTTTTAGTTGCACTTTATTTATTTGTTCTTGTTTATTTGCTTTCTTTCTTCTTTTTCTAATTTTTCATGGGTGTTGAATTTTGAGTTAGCTCTTGCTTTGATGGGTTATTTTGTTCTCTTTTGAATCCTTTATGATCATGTGATGTTGTTTTGTTGTTGGGTACTTCGTTTTGGGGTATTGCATTTTTGAATTTATTCAATTTGCTTATTGTTTTAATGTTGCACACTAAGTGTTTGTTGAAATGCACCTATCACATTTTTAGTCAATTTTGACACTATGCTTTCCATTTGGTGCTCTTTTCTCAACACACTTACCTTCTTATTGTGATTTGAGCTTATTGCACTTTATCTTTATCATTCATATGCTCATACCCATGACTTGCTTCCTTATGTCATATTGCAAGAATTGTGTTTCAACCCTCTCTAACTCCACTTTACCCTTTTTGCATGCTTTATTTTCTTGGAGTTGGATTAGGAAATTGACTTTCTTGTGCTTATTATCTTTCTTGCATATGTCACTTTATGTTGTTATTGTTACTTGAGTTTATTCTTCTCATGCCTTAGTTGCATGCATTTCCCACTCTTGCGTCTCATGCTAGTGATTTGCCCCAATTTTCGCATTGTGTCTTGCTTACATGTTGCAGTTGTCATGTCTTCAAGGCTCTTTACTCCCTTATGGCATTGGCGATCACTTGCATGTCATTATGTAATGTTGTTTCATTGAGTTTAATGTATTCTCTTTTCCTTCCCTTTTCAGGATGGTCATCAGGAAGAACAAGGGAAAAGTTTCGACCAAGCCCCTACCAAAAGGGCACCTCGAAGGACAACCGCCAAGGCGCTCCCTACACCAACGGTCAAGCCCCTTCCAAAGAGGACAAAGGGCATCATTAATATTGATGAGGATGAGAAGGGCAACCCTGCAAATGACCATACAAGGTTTCCCAACCGTTATTGTGAACTTATGCTCCCCGCTGTGGTTGAGAGAACTTATCATCATGAACACCTCCTCATTCCTCCGAAGCATCTTGTTCAGTGTATCTTGCCCTCCATTGAGCGACGATAATGGGGATTCCTAATGCGGAAACCACAAGAGGTCAACCTCTCTTGGGTGGTGGAGTTCTACTCCAATTGCCACTCTCCTTCTCTTCAGACTATTTTTGTGCACCGGAAGCAAGTCCCAGTCTCAGAAAAAGCTATTCAAGGGTTACTTAAAGTCTTACCAGTGGCGGATGAGGTAGATGGTTACCAAGAGGCCCTACGCCAGCGTGATAACTTTGAATTTAATTTTGACTGGGATGCTATCCTCCAGATAATTGCCGGACCAGAGTCATTTTGGACCCAAGGGAGCCTTAGACGCCGACCTAAGAGCATTGACGCACGTCATCTCACTATAGAGGCTCGATCATGGGCCCAGATCTTATTTCATTACGTGCTTCCAAGCACTCATGAGTCATTGATCACCGCAAATCTTGCCCTACTAGTTTGGTGCATACTTACTGAGTGGGCGGTCAACATCGCTCTCCTCCTCCGACAAGCCATGGGTCGTGTCCACGCTAAGGATAACCTCTTATTTCCCGCCTTGGTGACAGATTTGATTGCTGCTACTGGTGTCCCCCAAGAGGCTAAGGACATGAAAGCTATGATTCCGGTAAAGGGCGACATCATCCCAACCGAAAAATATCTCAAGCCTTCGGCAGAAACCACAGGCCTTGACATAGCTATTCCCTCGGACATCCCTACCACTTCATCAGCACCATAACAATCGTCCCACCAACTGCTTGTAGCTCTCTATAAGAAGATGGACCGATATGAACGGCAGAACCAACGCCGATTTGCTTAAATGAAGATGGCAATCATGAAAAGGATAATGGAAGTTCCGAGCCTGATCGCCCCTTGCGCCTTACAAATGGCATAGAGAACTGTGCTAATTCTTAAGTGTGGGGAGGTCGTTCGACCGACCTCCGTAGGTAATAATCTCTCCCTTTCAACACCCTAAACCTTGATTTTCCTTTGTTAATTAGGATAAATTACATGGTTAGATCTTTTTTTGAATAATTTTTGCATGATAGTTGTTCTTATCTACTTGATTAGGGTGATGACTTCTTTTCCAAGAAACTGTGTTTTAGGGCCCCTACCAATTCGAAAAATATTTTATGTTAAACTTGCTTGAAGAATTTATTTTGGAACATAGTTTTTGAGCAAAGAACACAAGCATGTGAGATTTGAGCCTAAGTGTGTGGTTACATCATATAACCATTTATTTCCATTCTTGTGTGTCTTATTCTCTTTCTATGATTGTGATCCTTAGTTTGTTTGATTCTATATGTCCATTATTCCATGTATACATGCATTTATATGATTGAGGCCATCATTTCATTTAGCTCACTTACCCAAATAGCCTACCTTTCATCAACCATTGTTAGCCAATTTTGAGCCTATTTAATCCCTTTTGTTCTTAATTTTTAGCACATTATCACCCCTAAGTGAAAAACAATGAATGTCCTTTAATTTGGATCTTTGATTAGCTTAGGCTAGTAAGGGTGTGTATCATTTGGGTATGGGAAACTTGGGACATTGGTTGAGGTAAAAAAAAGTGTTTTTGTATTTTTGTTGAAAATTTTGGAGAATTGGGTACACACTCATGTATTGATTATATGTAAAACCATATGCATTGATACGTTGTATATACTTTATTGTTAGAAAAAAATATACATGTATGATAACAATGCATATGGAATGTGAATTAAAGAGGATGCATGAGTATGTGCAAAGTGGGAATCGTGGGTAGCTAGGAATTGTATTAGAATTATATAGGTTGTTATATGTGTTTAGTGAGAGCTTAGGTTAATCAAAGATTCAAGTTTCAAGCTCACTTAACTATATACACCCTTACCCTTACCCTAGCCCCATTACAACCTATAAATAAGACCTCGTGATATTTGTATGCATGCATTGGATAATTGTTGATTTTCAGATGAAGAACAAATCTTGGAAAGCAAGATTAGGAGAGAATTGAGTGATCAACCCTATACATTTGAGTGAATAGAGCGGATACACTTCCAGTGACGGTTCGACGCTCAACTCCTTGTTCCTGGCCTTCACAAGCATTCTTCTTGCAAGTTGTGTGCATGTCATTTTGATGTTTGGCTTGGTAGAGTTCATGGATGAGCATGTCACTTAAGCCCTATGTACTCATATATGTTCTTGGGGATTGATTCATTCTTGACCAAGTAGATAGGAACATTTGCATTAGTTGCATCCAATTAGGAAAAAATTGCATTCTATAAACCCCTTTCTCCTATATTCTTTGGTCTTTTTATTTTTAGCATGAGGACATGCTTGGTTTAAGTGTGGGGAGGTTTGATAAACCCCAATTTTGTGGTTTATCTTGTGTAGAATTTGGGGGGTTTTGTCAATATTTTCCGCACTTAATCATATAAATTGCATGGTTCTGTGTTTCCTTCCTTAAGCTTGGCGCGCAAGGATTGGCGCATCCGCGTCCATTGGCAAAAATCCCATCGACGCGCACGCGTGCTCGACGCGTATGCGTGGACTGCAAATTCAGCGACGCACACGCGTGACCGATGCATACGCGTGACGATCAGCACGTGACCTCATTAAAGAACTCGTGACTGGCAATTTCTGAGGGGCTCTAGGCCCAAATTCAAGCTGATTCTGCATGGAAAAGACCCAAGGAACCAAGGGTGAAAGGGGGGGATCATTCATTACACACTTATAGAGAGTTTTGACTAGTTTTTGGTTCATGTTCTTCTAGAGAGAGAGAACTATTATTCCTCTTTAGATCTAGTTTGATTTGATCTTCCCTTGTTGAATTCTGAATTGGGTTTTGTAGATTTCTAGTTTTGAATACTTAATTCGAATTCTCTAGTATAATATTGTTTAGATCTTGTTATTTTCTTGTTAATTCCCATTTTCTTCTCATTTTATGACTTTGTAGATCTTGGATTTCCATTAATGCATTTATGTATTTCATGATTCTTGGACTAGGCAAAGGGAATTGGGAAAACTTGAGTCATTGGGTCTAATTGATTTGGTGATTCGAGAACACTTAGTGGTCAAGTTGATACCCATTGACACTAATCCACTACTAAGCCAATTGGTAGTTGGATTAGGACTTATGAGTTGAGATTGACCAAGCCATTTGACGTACTTCAAGCTTAGGAGTAAATATTACGTACTTAAAGCTTTTGGAAGTAGACTTAATGAGCTTGGTTCCTCATAGTTGTCAAGATATGATTATTAGACAAGGATGGTGACCACAATTCCTATGCTTAGCCAAGAGTTCCTTTTATTATTCATATTTGAAATTCCAAAATCTCAATTGCTTGATTCTTGCTATAGTTAATTGTTTAGTTTTAGAGTAGAATTAGATAATATGTTCTCTTGTTAGATTGAAATTGCTCATACCTTACCTTAGTTATTTAATTTAGTTTATTGCACTTCAAGATTCCTTGCATGTTAATCCTAGTAGTTTAATTTCTTGATCATGACTTCCAACCCCGAAATTCTAACCAATGTTGATGCACATATTTTCCCATTCCTTATGAGATGACCCAATGTATGAAGACTTCGGTTTACTTTTATTGGGGTTGAACTTCGTGACAGCTAATCTTTAAAATTTGTGTTGAGGATCGATTATCGATTTGGAGCTATACTATTGACGGAATTATTTTGTGAAATTCTGGACCGGTATCAATCTGGCTATCATGTGCCGCACTAGTATGCGAAATTGTGATTCACATTTTTCACAACTCCGTATAGCTGACCAGCAAGTGCACTGGATCGTCCAAGTAATACCTTACGTGAGTAAGGGTCGATCCCACGGAGATTGTCGGCTTGGAGCAAGCTATGGTCATCTTGTAAATCTCAGTCAGGCAGATTCAAATGGTTATGAGGTTTGATAGTAAAAAGAACAATAAAATATAAAATAAAATAAAGTCACTTATGTAGTTTCTTGGTGAGAATTTCAGATAAGTGTTTGGAGATTCTTTGTTGCCTCTGAACCTCTACTTTCCTACTGTTCTCATCCAATCATGCGTACTCCCTTCCATGGCAAGCTGTATGTTGGTGGATCACCGTTGTAAATGGCTACCATCTGTCCTCTCAATGAAAACATGTCCTCTACGGTTTCCTGCATGGCTAATCAGCTGTCGGTTCTCGATCGTGTCGGAATAGAATACATTTATTCTTTTGCACACTATCACTGCGCCCAACAGTCTCGAGTTTGAAGCTCGTCACAGTCATCCTATCCCAGATCCTACTTGGAATACCACAGATAAGGTTTAGACTTTTCGGATATCAAGAATGCTGCCAATTGGTTCTAGCTTATACCACGAAGGTTCTAACGTCACGGATCCAAATGCTCTATTGTCAGGAGAGGTGATTCAGATCCGTGGGTCAGAGACCAAAGAGAATATACTCCAGCTATCATCCAATGACTACGTTGAACATCATGTAGACCGCTTTGTGGTTGTCAGGCAGGCAGATCTTGGCTAAGCGAGTAACGAAGATTGAGTGATTGTCACGGGTCACCCCTTCATACTGACTTAACTGAATTAAGTACAAGAGTATATCTTGGAGGAGAAGTAAGCGTGAATTGAATAGAAAAACAATAATACTTGCATTAATACTCGAGGAACAGCAGAGCTCCTCACCTTAATATATGAGGTGTAGAAATTCCACCGTTGAAAATACATAAGAACAAAAGGTCTAGGCATGGCCGAATGGCCAGCCTCCAAAAAGGGTTCGAAGAACTCCCAAAAAGGTCAAAGACTCCAAATACAATAGTAAAAGATGCTATTTATACTAAACTAGTAAACTAGGTTTACAGAAAATGAGTAGATAGTGCAGCAATCCACTTCTGGGGCCCACTTGTGTGTGTTTGGGCTGAGCCTTGAAGCTTTCATGGGCATAGGCCATCCTTGAATTTAAACGCCAGCTTTGGTGCCAGTTGATGACAAGTCATCTTAGCCTAGTTTTATTAGTCTTTTTCTTTGATTTTGTTAGGTTTTATGCACTTTCTTACATTATAAGTTAGTAATTTGGAGTGGAATTGCATGTTTTATTTGAATCAAACAACCACCTTTAATTGACACAAAATCCTGAGATTTAAGCTAAAATTAATTGGTTTTTTAAATGAATTTTATGCTTTGTAAATTTTGTGATACTTTGATTGGTTGTTTTGATTACTTGTAGGTGAAGAAAAGAAAAAAAAAACAAGAAAAGCATGGCCTAAGGAAGGAAAAAGTGTGGCCCATGACCATAAAATCTTGGCACATGCATCAATAACATATGCATGCATGCATGAAAAGTTTAATGCAATTGGCATTACGTTAATGTATTATAAGTAAATGGATGCATGCATGATACAATTAATTACTAATGCTAATGAATGAAATGCATACGGCATTACTAATTAATTGAATCATGAAGCATACATATTATATTATTAATGCAACTAAAGCCAACTGATTATTAAAGCATGCATGAACCAATCATTAAGCCAATGAATGCAACGTTAATGCATTATTAAGTAAATTTAAGCATGCATGCAGGAAACATTTCATTAGTAATGCCAATGGATGAACCCAGGGCGTTAAATGAATTAATTGGCATTACTAATCAACTACACCAATGGAAGCATGCATGAAATTTACTTAGTAAATTAGCTCAACGTTTGCGCCAACGTTTGCCTCAGACGTGAAGTCAAACGCTAGCGCATCAACACAACGGAGGAAGGCAACGTTTGTGCCAACGTTTGCCTCAAACGTGAGGTCAAACATTGGCGCCTCAAGACCTTGGAAGAGCACCCCTGTTTGCTGCATTGGAGGCTCAACGTTTGAGCCAACGTTTGCCTCAAACGTGAGGTCAAACGTTGGCCAAAAACTTACCTGGGAGGAGCCACGTTTGAGCTCATGTTTGACCTCAAACGTGAACTCAAACATGGATGACAGCAAAATGGTCATTCTGCAGAAGGTTACCACGAGGACGTTTGAGTCAACGTTTGCCTCAAACGTTGACTCAAACGTAAATACCCCAAGGCCCAAGTTGCAAACGAATTTCTTCCCAACACCAAGAGCAATCAACAGAGGCTTTTGTCAACCCAATTCCATCAAGAACAAGGGCCCAATTCAAGGCTTGAAGATCATTGGAAGAGAGTGTATAAATAGCTTAGAATTTAAGTTTTCTGGAGAGCTTTCTTTGGAGAATTTTGAGAGAGCCTTTTTCCTTTAAGAAAATTTGATTTAATTTTCAGTTTTCGTTGCTATTAGAGTTTCTGGGAAGAAGAATTGTATTCTCTTCCCCTGGGTTTTCTCATTTTCATTTCCTGCACACTTGTTTGAACCTTGGGTGGGAGAATTGAAGGAATTCTATTTCAATCTCACCCTGAGGTCTCTCTGTTTTGATTTACTGCACAATTGAGAAATTGATATTTGAATTCCTTTCTTCTATTGATCTTTACTTTTCTTGCAATTGAATTCTGAATTTGGATCTAGGAAGGCAGTGAGATCTAGACTTGACTATCTAGTCTCTTGAGTCTTGAGATCTAAGTTTTTCAATTTTAATTTCCTTGTTTAATTGTTACACCAAGCTTATTTTCATTCCTGTTTGAGATCTGGTTCAATTGAATTCATATTCTACTCTTCAGTTTGTTGCATTTTGTTTTCCTTGTTTAATCGCTGCAATCCCACATCCCTAACCCATTTAAGATTCAAGCAATTTACGTTTCTTGCAATTTAAGTTTCTGCAATTTACATTACTTGCACTTTAAGATTCAGCTCTTTTAATTTTGCTGCACTTTAAATTCTTGTCAATTACCCCTCTCCCTTTAAATTTCATGCAATTTAGCTTCTGTCAATCACAAATCACACAACTCAACTTCTATTTGCTTGACTAAATCAACCACTAAGCTAAAATTGCTCAATCCTTCAATCCCTGTGGGATCGACCTCACTCCCGTGAGTTTTATTACTTGATGCGACCCGGTGCACTTGCCGGTGAGTTTTGTGTCAGATCGTTTTCCGCACATCACCAGTTCTGGCGTTTTACTCCATAAAAGGGTTTCTGATGAGCGTTTGGACGCCGGTTTGGGCCATAAAATCTCAAGAAAAGTATGGACTATTATACATTGCTAGAAAGCCCAATATGTCTACTTTCCAACGCTATTGAGAGAGTGCAAATTAAGCTTCTGTAGCTCCAGAAAATCCACTTCGAGTGCAGGGAGGTCAGAATCCAACAGCATCTGCAGTCCTTTCTCAGCCTCTGAATCAGATTTTTGCTCAGGTCCCTCAATTTCAGCTAGAAAATACCTGAAATCATAGAAAAACACACAAACTCGTAATAAAGTCCAGAAATGTGAATTTTGCATAGAAACTAATAAAAAATATACAAAAGGTAACTAAAACATACTAAAAACTACCTAAAAGCAATGCCAAAAAGCGTATAAATTATCCGCTCATCACAACACCAAACTTAAGTTGTTGCTTGTCCCCAAGCAACTAGAAACAAAATAAGATAAAAAGAAGAGAATATACAATAAATCCCAAAATATCAATGAAGCTTAGTTCTAATTTGATGAGCGGGACTTGTAGCTTTTTGCTTCTGAACAGTTTTGGCATCTCACTTTATCCTTTGAAATTTAGAATGATTGGCATCTATAGGAACTCAGAATTAAGATAGTGTTATTGATTCTCCTAGTTCAGTATGTTGATTCTTGAACACAACTACTTATGAGTCTTGGCCGTAACCCTAAGCATCTTGTTTTCCAGTATTACCACCGGATACATAAATACCACAGACACATAACTGGTGAACCTTTTCAGATTATGACTCAGCTTTGCTAGAGTCCCCAGTTAGAGGTATCCAGAGTTCTTAAGCATACTCTTTTTGCTTTGGATCACGACTTTAACTACTCAGTCTCAAGCTTTTCACTTGGACCTTCATGACACAAGCACATGGTTAGGGACAGCTTGATTTAGCCGTTTAGGCCAGGATTTTATTCTTGTGGGCCCTCCTATCAATTAATGCTCAAAGCCTTGGATCCTCTTTACCCTTGCCTTTTAGTTTAAAGGGTTACTGGCTTTTTGCTCTTGCCTTTTGGTTTAAAGAGCTATTGGCTTTTTCTACTTGCTTTTTCTTTTTCTTTTTTCCTTTATTTTTTCGCCCCCTTTTTTTTCACAAGCTTTGTATTTTTCACTGCTTTTTCTTGATTCAAGAATCAATTTTATGATTTTTCAGAATATCAATAACATTTCTCTTTTTTCATTATTCTTTCAAGAGCCAACAATTTTAACATTCATAAACTTCACTATAAAAAAATATGCACTGTTCAAGCATTCATTTAGAAAACAAAAAGTATTGCCACCACATCAAAATAATTAAACTAATTTCAAGATAGAATTTGAAATTCATGTACTTCTTGTTCTTTTGCAATTAGAAACATTTTTCATTTAAGAAAGGTGAAGGATTTATGGGACATTCATAACTTCAAAGCATAGACACTAGACACTAATGATCATGTAATAAAGACACAAACATAGACAAAACATAAAGCATAAGGAACGAAAAATAGAAAAAAATAACAAGGAAATTAAAAAACGGGTCCACCTTAGTAATGGCGGTTAGTTCTTCCTCTTGAAGATCCTATGGAGTGCTTAAGCTCCTCAATGTCTCTTCCTTGCCTTTGTTGCTCCTCCCTCATGGATCTTTGGTCCTTTCTTATTTCATGGAGGATAACGGAGTGCTCTTAGTGCTCCACCTTTAGTTGCTTCATATTGGAACTCAAATCCCCTAAAGAGGTGTTGAGTTGCTCCCAATAGTTGTGTGGAGGAAAATGCATCCCTTGAGGCATCTCAGGGATTTCTTGATGAGGGAATTTCTCATGCACTTGTTGAGGTCCATGAATGGGCTTTCTTGTTTGCTCCATACTCTTTTTAGTGATGGTTTTGTCCTCTTCAATGAGGATGTCTTCCTCTATGACAATTTTGGCTAAATTGCATAGGTGACAGATGAGATGAGGAAAGGCTAACATTGCCAAAGTGGAGGGCTTGTCAGCCACCTTGTATAGTTCTAGAGGTATGATCTCATGAACTTCCACATCCTCTCCAATCATGATACTATGGATCATGATAGCCCAATCCATAGTTACTTCGGATCGGTTGCTAGTAGGAATAATAGAGCGTTGGATAAACTCCAACCATCCTTTAGCCATAGGCATAAGGTCCGGCCTTCTTAGTTGAACCGGCTTGCCTTTGGAATCTCTCTTCTATTGAGCTCCTTCCACACAGATGTCCTTGAGGACTTGGTCCAACCTTTGATCAAAGTTGACTCTTCTAGTGAAAGGATGAGAATCTTCTCTCATGATTGGCAAGTTGAACGCCAATCTGACATTTTCTGGACTGAAATCTAAGTGTTTCTCCTGGACCATTGTGAGCCAATTCTTCAGGTCCGGGTTCATACTTTGGTCATGGTTCTTAGTGATCCATTCATAAGCATAGAACTCTTGAACCATTAAGATTCCGAATTGTTGAATGGGATTGGTGAGAGCTTCCTGCCCTTTTCTCCTAATCTCATGTTGGATCTCTGGATATTCGCTCCTTTTGAGCTTGAAGGGGACCTCAGGAATTACCTTTTCATTGGCCACAACTTTATAGAAGTGATCTTGATGGGCTTTTGAGATGAATCTTTCCATTTTCCATGACTCGGAGTTAGAAGCAATTGCCTTCCCTTTCCTCTTCCTTGAGGTTTCTCCGGCCTTAGGTGCCATTAATGGTTATGGAAAATTAAAAAGCAAGGCTTTTTTCCACACCAAACTTAAGAGGTTTGCTCGTCCTCGAGCAAAAGAAGAAAGAAGAAAGTAGAAGAAGAAGAGAAGTGGGAGATGGAAGCGTGAGAGGGTTTCGGCCAAAGGGGAAAGAAGTGTTTATGATGTGTGAAAGTGAAGGAGTAAGTGGGGGTATATATAGGGTAAGAGGAGGGGTTGGTTCGTGTGAAGTTGGGTGGGTTTGGGAGGGAAATGGTTTGAATTTGAGTGGGTGGGTGTAGGTGGGTTGTATGATGGGAAATAGTGGATGGATGTGAGTGGTGAAGAGGTTAAGGGGAAGAAGGTAGGATTTGATAGGTGAATGGTGTTTGGGGAAGAGTGTGAAGAAGAGTGAGAATGAGTTGGGGGTAGGTAGGGATCCTGTGGGGTCCACAGAACCAGAGGTGTCAAGGATTTTTCATCCCTGCACCTCCTTGGCGTTAAACGCCCTCTGTGTGCCATTCCTGGCATTTAAACGCCAGGCTGCTGCCCTTTTCTGGCGTTAAACACCAGTTTGCCAGCCAGTTCTGGTGTTTAACGCCCAGAATGGTGCCAGGCTGGGCATTTAAATGCCCGTTTTTCTACCCTTACTGGCGTTAAAATGCCAGTTTGCCTGCCAGTTCTGGCATTTAATGCCCAGAATGGTGCCAGGTTGGGCGTTAAACGCCCATTTTGGTATCCTTACTGGCGTTTAAACGCGAGTAAGCTTGTCTTCCAGGGTGTGCTATTTTTGATGCTGTTTTTTATTTTGCTTTAATTTTTGCAGTTGTTTTTGTGACTCCACATGATCATCATCCTAAAGAAACATAAACTAACATAGATAAATAAATAAAATTGGATTGCCTCCCAATAAGCGCTTCTTTAATGTCAATAGCTTGACAGTGAGCTCTTTTCAGAGCTTCACAATTGTTCAGAGCATGCTTGTGACCTCCCAACACCAAACTTAGAGTTTGAGTGTGGGGGCTCTGCTTGACTCTGTATGGAGAGATTTGGTTGAAGCCTTTCATGCTTCTTCTTCATGTTTACAGAGGAAGATCTTTGAGCCTTAAACAAAAGGTAGTCCTCATTCAACTGAAGGACTAACTTTCCTCTGTCCACATCAATCACAGCCTTTGATGTGGCTAGGAAAGGTCTTCCAAGGATGATGGATTCATCCTCATCCTTCCCGGTGTCTAGGATTATGAAGTCAGCAGGGATGTAAAGGCCTTCAACCTTCACTAAGACATCCTCTACAAGTCCATAAGCCTTTTTCATTGATCTGTCTGCCATCTCCAATGAGATTCTTGTAGCTTGTACCTTAAAGATTCCTAGTTTCACCATTACAGAGAGTGGCATGAGGTTGATGCCTGACCCCAGGTCACACAGAGCCTTTTCAAAGGTCATGGTGCCAATGGTGCAAGGTATTAAGAACCTTCCGGGATCCGATTTCTTTTGAGGTATCTTTAGCTAAACCAAGGCGTTTAGTTCATTAATGAGCAATGGAGGTTCATCCTCGCAAGTCTCATTACCAAATAACTTGGTATTCAGCTTTATGATTGCTCCTAAATACTGAGCAACTTGCTCTTCAGCAGTGACTTCATCTTCTTCAGAAGAAGAATATTCATCAGAGCTCAAGAATGGTAACAGAAAATTCAGTGGAATCTCTATGGTCTCTGCATGAGCCTCAGATTCCTTTGGTTCCTCATGAGGGAACTCTCTAGTGGTCAGTAGACGTCTATTGAGGTCTTCCTCATTGGGAACCACTGCCTCTTCCTCTTTTCCAGGTTCGGCCATGCCAGGTATGGTTATGGCCCTGCACTCTTGGTGCACGAAATTGTGAACAATACTTTTCACAACTCTCATAATCCCCGGTCATGAACCCCAAAAACTTGGTAGCTCAGTACCATGGCATTACACAACTTCGCACAACTAACCAGCAAGTGCACTGGGTCGTCCAAGTAATAAACCTTACGCGAGTAAGGGTCGATCCCACGGAGATTGTTAGTATGAAGCAAGCTATGGTCATCTTGTAAATCTTAGTCAGGCAGACTCAAATGGATATGGTGATGAACAAACTAAACATAAAGATAAAGATAGAGGTACTTATGTAATTCATTGGTAGGAACTTCAGATAAGCGCATGAAGATGCCTTCCCTTCTGTCTCTCTGCTTTCCTACTGTCTTCATCCAATCCTTCTTACTCCTTTCCATGGCAAGCTTATGCCTACTCAGAATGCCACAGACAAGGTTTAGACCTTCCGGATTCTCTTGAATGCCGCCATTAGTTCTTGCCTATACCACGAAGATTGGCTCGGTTGTCAGGCGAGCACTCGGTTGTCAGGCGATCAACCATGCATCGTGCAATCAGGAATCCAAGAGATATTCACCCAATCGAAGGTAGAACGGAGGTGGTTGTCAGTCACACGTTCATAGGTGAGAATGATGATGAGTGTCACAGATCATCACATTCATCAAGTTGAAGAACAAGTGATATCTTAGAACAAGAACAAGTGAAATTGAATGGAAGAACAATAGTAATTGCATTAATACTCGAGGTACAGCAGAGCTCCACACCTTAATCTATGGTGTGTAGAAGCTCCACCGTTGAAAATACATAAGAACAAGGTCTAGGCATGGCCGTGAGGCCAGCCTCCCAGTGATCTAAGATAGCATAAAAATGAAGATAGCTACCAAAGTCTGCAAATACAATAGTAAAAGGTCCTACTTATAGAGAACTAGTAGCCTAAGGTTTACAGAAATGAATAAATGACATAAAAATCCACTTCTGGGCCCACTT
>NC_029774.3:93930391-93940668 GCF_000817695.3 Arachis duranensis | reverse complement strand
GTGCTAGTTCCGGCGTTTAACGCTGGAATTCCTGAGGGCGACTTTGAACGCCGGTTTGGGCCATCAAATCTTGGGCAAAGTATGGACTATCATATATTGCTGGAAAGCCCAGGATGTCTACTTTCCAACCCCGTTGAGAGCGCGCCAATTGGGCTTCTGTAGCTCCAGAAAATCCGCTTCGAGTGCAGGGAGGTCAGAATCCAACAGCATCTGCAGTCCTTTTCAGTCTCTGAATCAGATTTTTGCTCAGGTCCCTCAATTTCAGCCAGAAAATACCTGAAATCACAGAAAAACACACAAACTCATAGTAAAGTCCAGAAAAGTGAATTTTAACTAAAAACTAATAAAAATATACTAAAAACTAACTAGATCTTACTAAAAACATACTAAAAACAATGCCAAAAAGCGTACAAATTATCCGCTCATCAACTCTCATTTTGGATTCTCTTATGTATTGCTTGGGAGAGTACTAGGAGGTGTTTTAGTAACTCTTTACTCAGCTGACCCACTTGTGCCTCCAAATTTCTGATGGAGGACCTTGTTTCATTCATGAAACTGAGAGTGGCCTTAGATAGATTACAGACTATGTTTGCTAAGCCAGAGAGGCTCTGCTCAGAATTCTCTGTCTGTTGCTATGAAGATGATGGAAAAGGTTTGCTGTTGCCAAACCTATTTCTCCGACCATTATTGTTGTTGAAGCCTTGTTGAGGCTTCTGTTGATCCTTCCATGAGAAATTTGGATGATTCCTCCATGAAGGATTATAGGTGTTTTCATAGGGTTCTCCCATGTAATTCACTTCTTCCATTGTAGAATTCTCAGGGTCATAAGCTTATCCTTCAGAGGAGGCATCTTTAGCACTAACGGATGCAGCTTGCAATCCAATCAGATTCTGAGAAATCAGATTGACTTGCTGAGTCAATATTTTGTTCTGAGCCAATATGGCATTCAGAGTATCAATGTCAAGAACTCTTCTTTTCTGAGTCGTCCCATTGTTCACAGGATTTCTTTGAGAAGTGTACATGTACTGGTTATTTTCAACCATCTCAATAAGTTCTTGGGCTTCTACAGGTGTTTTTAGATGAAAAAATCCACCAGTAGAATGGTCCAATGACATCTTTGACATTTTAAACAGACCATCATAGAATATACATATGATGCTCCATTCTGAAAACATGTCAGAAGGACACCTTTTGGTTAATTTCTTGTATCTTTCCCAAGCTTCATAGAGGGATTCACCTTCCTTCTGTCTGAAGGTTTGGACGTCCACTCTGAGCTTACTCATCTTTTGAGGTGGAAAGAATTTGGTCAAGAAAGCATTGACCAACTTTTTCCAAGAGTTCAGGCTTTCTTTAGGTTGTGAGTCTAACCATGTTCTAGCTCTATCTCTCACAGCAAAGGGGAAAAGCATAATTTTGTAGACCTCAGGATCAACCCCATTGGTCTTAATAGTATCACAGATCTGCAAGAATTCAATTAAGAACTGATGAGGATCTTATGATGGAAGTCCATGAAACTTGCAGTTCTGCTATATTAGAGAAACTAATTGAGGCTTAAGCTCAAAGTTGTTTGCTCCAGTGGCAGGAATTGAGATGCTTCTTCCATAGAAGTTGAAAGTTGGTGCAGCATAGTCACCAAGCATCTTCCTTGCATCTCTAGCATTGTTGTTGGGTTCTACTGCCATGTCTACTTCTTTTTCGAAATTCTCTGTAAGGCCCTCTCCGGAGTGTTGTGCTCTAGCTTCTCTTAGCTTCCTCTTCAGAGTCCTTTCAGGTTCAGGATCAGCTTCAACAAGAATGTTTTTATCCCTGTTTTTGCTCATATTAAAAAGAAGAGAACAAAAGGGAGTAGTAGAATCCTCTCTATCATAGTATAGAGATTCCTTGATGTGTCAGAGGAAAAGAAGAATAGAAGGATGAAGTAGAGGGAGAATAAGAAGAATTCGAACACAGAGAGAGGGTAAGGGTTCGAAATTTTTAGATGAGTAGAAGAGAAATGTTAGCCATTAAATAAAATAAATAGAAAGAGATGAGAGAGAGAGTTTTTCGAAAATTTGAAAAAGAAATAAAATAAAATTAGAATTGAAAACGATTAGTTAATTAAAAAGATTTTGGAAAAATGGTTAGTGATTTTCGAAAATTAGAGGTGAGAGAAGTAGTTTGGTGGTTTTGAAAAAGATAAGAAATAGTAAATTTTGAAAAAGGTTTGAAAATAATTTTGAAAAGATAAGAAGTTAAAAAAGAGATTTTGAAATCAAAATTTAAAAAGATATGATTGAAAAAATTTTGATTTTAAAAAGATATGATTGAAAAGATATGATTGAAAAAGATTTGATTTTAAAAAGATATGATTGAAAAGATATGATTGAAAAAGATTTTAAAAAGATTTGATTTTTAAAATTGAAGACTTGACTAACAAGAAACTAAAAGATATGATTCTAGAATTTAAAGATTGATCCTTTCTTAATAAGAAAGTAACAAACTTGAAAATTTTGAATCAAAACATTAATTGTTAGTAAGGATTTTTGAAAATATAACATAAAATTAAGAAAAATATTTTTGAAAAATTTAATTTAAAATTTTTTTTGAAAACATTAAAAAATGAAAAAGATGAACGTTTAAAATATGTTTGATGCAAAAAGTTATGAATTAAAACATGAAAATTTGAAAGAATTTGAATTTGAAACGAAATTACCTCCCCTGTGTCATCCTGGCGTTAAACGCCCATGATGCTATCCATTCTGGCGTTTAACTCCCAGAATGCTACCTCTTTGGGTGTTTAACGCCTAGCCAGATGCCCTGGCTGGCGTTAAATGCCAGAAATCCTTCTTTACTGGGCATTTTTCTAAACTCCCAACTTTTTCTCTGTGATTCCTCTGCTGTATGTTCTGAATCTTCATTTCTCTATATTATTTACTTGAAAAGAGATATTTTTTATTTTTGAATTTTTAATGGAGAGAGGGAAAAACAACAAAATGAAATAAAACATAAAAATGCAAGATCAAAACAAGTAATGCATGCAAGGACACTTTGAATGTCAAGATGAACACCAAGAACACTTTGAAGATCATGCTGAACATCAAGAACATATTTTTGAAAATTTTTAAGGAAAGAAAGACATACAAGACACCAAACTTAGAAATTTTGAATGTTCAGACACTATGATTTTGAAAATACATATGAAAAATGGTGCACGAAATTGCAATCACACTTTTGCAATCCGCACAACTAACCAGCAAGTGCACTAGGACGTCCAAGTAATACCTTACGTGAGTAAGGGTCGAATCCCACGGAGATTGTTGGCTTGAAGCAAGCTGTGGTTATCTTGTTGATCTTAGTCAGGATGCCAATAAGGTTCTTTCGTTTTATTTGTAAAAAGTCAAAGGGCATAAAATAAATACTTATTGTGCAATAATGGAGATTATGTTGGAGTTTTGGAGATGCTTTGTCTCTTTATTTCAGTTTTTCTTTGTACTCCTCTTCACACACGCAAGGTTCCTTCCATGGCAAGCTGTATGTAGGGTGTCACCGTTGTCAATGGTTACTTCCTATCCTCTCAGTGAAAATGGTCCAAATGCTCTGTCACAACACGGCTAAACATCTGTTGGTTCTCGATCATGTAGGAATATAATCCATTGATTCTTTTGCATCTGTCACTACGCCTAACAATCGCGAGTTTGAAGCTCGTCACAGCCATTCAATCCTTGAAAATCCTACTCGGAATACCACAGACAAGGTTTAAACTTTCCGGATTCTCATGAATGCCGCCATCAATTCTAGCTTATACCACGAAGATTCTGATTAAGGAATCTAAGAGATACTCATTCAATCTAATGTAGAACAGAGGTGGTTGTCAGGCACACGTTCATGGATTGAGGAAGGTGATGAGTGTCACGGATCATCACCTTCTTCATGGTGAAGCGCGAATGAACATCTTAGATAAGAACAAGCGTGTTTGAATGGAAAACAGAGATAATTGCATTAATTCATCGAGACGTTTTCACAAGAAAAAAAAGAAAAAAAACCCCGGCTCGGTTGAATTTCAAGTATTAAATTTCACCAATAAGATGAATGGCCTTACCTTACTGTTTTCTTAAAAAAGAAACAAAATTTTCGTAAATGGTGGATATTTCTAAATAAAAAAAGTATGTCCTAAACTTTAGCTTTTAATCCGCATATTTTTACCCTTCGTAATTCTTCCTGAGCCAGGCTTGTGTAGAATAGCAGAACAAGTAAAGTATTTGTACGTCAAGTCATCATGCCCCTTATGCCCTGGGCGACACACGTGCTACAATGGCCGGGACAAAGGATCGCGATCCCGCGAGGGTGAGCTAACTCCAAAAACCCTGCAGACGCTGAACGCCAGATTGCAACATGGAACTGGCGTTGAATGCCAGTTTACGTCGTCTATCTTCGCACAAAGTATGGACTATTATATATTGATGGAAAGCCCTGAATGTCTATGCAACATGGAACTGGCGTTGAATGCCAGTTTACGTCATCTATCTTCGCACAAAGTATGGACTATTATATATTGATGGAAAGCCCTGAATGTCTACTTTCCAACCCAATTGAGAGTGCACTAATTGGACTCCTGTAGCTCCAAAATATCCATTCCGAGTGCAGGTAGGTCAGAATCCAACAGCATCAACAGTCCTTTTTCAGCCTAAATCAGATTTTTGCTCAGCTCCCTCAATTTAAGCCAGAAAATACCTGAAATCATAGAAAAATACACAAACTCATAGTAAAGTCCAGAAATATGATTTTTTCTTGAAAACTAATAAAATTCTATAAAAAATAATTAAAAATGCTAAAATCTACATGAAATTACCCCCAAAAAGCGTATAAAATATCCGCTCATCACAACACCAAACTTAAACTGTTGCTTGTCCTCAAGCAACTAGATAAATAAAATAGGATGAAAATAAATTAAGAAGCAATAATATTTCAGAGTTTTAAGTGAAGCTCAGATTCTTATTAGATGAGCGGGGCTGGTAGCTTTTTGGCTTCCGAACAGTTTTGGCATCTCACTTTATCCTTTGAAATTCAGAATGATTTGCATCCATAGGAACTCAGAATTCAGATAGTATTATTGGTTCTCCTAGTGTAGTATGTTGATTCTTGAACACAGTTACTTTTTGAGTCTTGGCCGTGGCCCTAAACACTTTGTTTTCCAGTATTACCACTGGATACATAAATGCCACAGACACATGGTGAACCTTTTCAGATTGTGACTTAGCTTTGCTAAAGTCCCCAATTAGAGGTGTCCAGAGTTCTTAAGCACCCTCTTTTGCCTTGGATCACGACTTTAACCACTCAGTCTCAAGCTTTTCGCTTGGACCTGCATGCCACAAGCACATGGTTAGGGACAACTTGATTTAGCCGCTTAGGCTAGGATTTACTTCCTTTGGCCCTCCTATCCATTGATGCTCAAAGCCTTGGATCCTTTTCACCCTTTTCTTTTGGTTTTAAGGGCTATTGGCTTTTTTCTTTTTCTTGATCCAATGATTCCTTGTAAAAAAAAATTTTTTCACTGCTTTTTCTTGCTTCAATAATCAAATTCATGATTTTTTAGATCAGCAATAATATTTTTCGTGTTCCTCGTTCTTTCAAGAGCCAACAATTTTAACATTCATAAAATTCAAGATAAAAAATATGCACTGTTCAAGTATTCATTCAGAAGACAAAAAGTATTGCCACCACATATAATTAATTATAATTTTTCTTATTAAGAACTCGAAAAATATAAATTACCTCTTTATTCTAAAAATCTACTATTTTATTCATGTTTGATGATGATGAGAAAAATAAATTATAACTTAATTGAAAATAAAATCAAAATAGATATACTAATTACCACTACTCCTATATAACTTCTAAGGTAAATTCCTATAATAACAACTATCACAGAGTTAAAGCTAAAATTAGAACTCAACAACCTGTATTTGGGAAGTGGGTGTTCCTCTATTCTGTGGGGTGCTTGGTCCTTCAAGAATTAATTTCTGACACTTCAGTTCCCTCAAGTCACGCCCTTGCTCCTCTTGTTACCTAAGCAATTTGCAAAGCATGCTATTCTGATTATTCTGTTCTTCCTTTATTTGGTCCATAGCTTCTTGCAACTTGGAAACAGATGCCTCAAGATGCTCCCAGTATTCAAATTGAGGGATTTCTGGGAGGAATTTCTGTGCTCTCCTCTTGATGGGGTCATCCTGCAACTGTTGTTTTTCCATTGATATTTTAGTGATTGGCTGCTCAACTGAGATATACTCAGTTATTCCCATCCTCACTCCAGCATCTTTGCAGAGCATAGAAATTAAGCTTGGATAAGCCAATTTGGTATCTTTGGAGTTCTTGTTTGCTATTTTGTAAAGTTCACATGAGATTAGTTGATGAACTTCTACTTCTCTTCCCAACATGATGTAGTGAATCATCAGTGCTCTTTTAACAGTGACTTCAGAACGGTTGCTAGTGGACAATATAGAACGCCCAATGAAGTCCAGCCAGCATCTGGCGACTGGTTTGAGATCTTCTCTCTTGAGTTGAATTGGGATGCCAGTGGTGCTGGTGGTCCACCTGGCTCCAAGGATGCATATATCCTCTAGAATCTTGTCTAGGCCCTTGTTTGTTCTCATCATTCTCCTATTAAAGGAGTCTGGGTCATCTTTCAGCTGAGGCAGCTTAAAGATCTCCCTGATTTTGTCAGGGTGGATGTGAACAATCTTTCCTCTGACCAAGGTCCGATAGTCATAGAGGGCAGTTTCAGATATTCTCTGCCTGTCTGTTTGCCACAGATTAGCATAGAACTCCTGAACCATATTCCTTCCCACTTTTGTTTCAGGATTAGCTAGGATTTCCCAGTTCCTGTTTCGAATTTGCTCTTGGATCTCCAGATATTCATCTTCTTTCAGATCGAACATGACTTCCGGGATCACTGACCTTAGACCCATTATTTTGTGGTAGTTGTCTGTATGTTCTTTGGTTAAGAACATCCCTTGATTCCAAAGTGGTTTTGGAATATTCTTTTTCTTGCCTCTTGGAGTGGAATGTTTTCCTTTAGGAGCCATGATCTTAGTGAGTATGTTTTTGTGATCACGGATAAACACACCAAACTTAGAGGTTTTCCTGTCCTCAAGCAAAAGAAAAGAAAGGAGAGGGATAGAAAGAGAGCTAATGTCGAATGGTGGATGAGAGGAGGGAGGCCAAATGTGGATTTAAAAGGGATGGGGGGTGGGTTTCGAAAAAAAATTTTTAAAAAGATAAGACAGAAGATATGATTTATGAAAGATAAATATGATAAGAAAAAGATATAATTTAAAAATAAAAAGTTGTGAATGATATTTGAAAAATAAATCTGAATTTTTATTTTGAAAATGATTTTAGAAGATAATTGAGTTTTGAAAAATTTTGAGAAAAGAGTTGGATTGGATTGGATAAAATTTGTGTTTATGAACTAAGATACATTTGATATTTTTGAAAAAGGGATTTTAGAAATTAGGGTTTTTAGAAATTAGGATTAAAATTTTTGGAATTGAAGGATGAGAATTTGGAATGTGCTTATGCAAGAAATCATGAATTGAAACACAAAAAAAATTAAAAATTTGTGAAGGAAAAACGAATTTACCTCCTCCCCACCATCCTGGCATTAAACGCCCAAACACTGCATGTTTTGGGCATTTAACGCCCAAACGCTGCTTCTCCTGGGTGTTCAACGCCCTGCTGTTGCTTCTTTCTGGCGTTGAACGCCAGGAACTCCTTCGTCACTGGGCGTTTTTCTGAACGCCCAGGACGCTGTAAATCTGGCGTTGAACGCCCAGAAGGTGCTTCCTTCTGGCATTCAACGCCCAGAAGGTGCTTCTTTTGGGCGTTTAATGCTCAAAACAGCTTTTACTGGCGTTTTCGCACCAGTGAGCTTCCATTTGCTGTTTTTATCCTTTGAATCCTTCTATAACTCTGTGAACTCAAGCAATTCCTATTTTACCTTGAAGATACTTGACATATACCTGTAAAAATCAATTAATTAACAAATAAACTTTGTAAATGGCTGGGTTGCCTCCCAGTAAGCGCTTCTTTATTGTCTTTAGCTGGACTATTACTGAGCTTTAATCAAGTCTCAGTTTTGAGCATTCTTGCTCAAAATTGCTTTCGAGATAATGTTTAACTCTCTGTCCATTAACAATGAACTTTTTTTTAGACTCATTATCCTGAAGCTCTACGTATCCATATGGTGACACACTTGTAATCACATATGGTCCTCTCCACCGGGATTTCAATTTCCCAGGAAATAATCTGAGCCTAGAATTAAATAGCAGATCTTTCTACCCTGGCTCAAAAACTCTGGATGACAGTTTCTTATCATTCCATCTTTTTGCTTTCTATTTGTAAATTTTTGCATTCTCGAAAGCATTGAGTCTAAATTCCTCTAGCTCATTTAACTGAAGCAATCGTTTTTCTCCAGCTAACTTGGCATCAAGGTTTAGGAATCTGGCAGTTCAGTAGGCCTTATGTTCCAGTTCCACTGGCAAGTGACATGCCTTTCCATACACAAACTGGTATGGAGAGGTCCCTATAAGGGTCTTGAATGCTGTTCTGTATGCCCACAGAGCATCATCCAAGCTTCTTGCCTAATCCCTTCTACGGTTAATCAGAGTTCGTTCCAGGATTCTTTTAAGTTTTCTGTTAGAAACTTCAGCTTGCCCATTTGTCTGTGGATGATATGGAGTGGCTACCCTATGGCTAACTCCATAACGAACTAAAGCAGAGTAAAGCTGTTTATTGCAGAAATGAGTGCCCCCATCACTGATTAATACTCTAGGGGTACCAAATCTGCTGAAGATGTGTTTCTGGAGGAATTTTAGCACTGTCTTAGTGTCATTAGTGGGTGTTGCAATAGCTTCCATCCATTTGTTTACATAATCCACTGCCACCAGAATGTAAGTGTTTGAGTATGATGGTGGGAAAGGCCCCATGAAGTCAATACCCCATACATCAAACAACTCAATCTCCAAGATCCCTTGTTTAGGCATGGCATAACTGTGAGGTACATTGCCAGATCTTTGGCAACTGTTACAGTTAAGTACAAATACTCGGGAGTCTTTATAGAGAGTAAGCCAGTAGAAGCCACATTGGAGGACTCTTGTGGCTGTTCGCTCACTTCCAAAATGTCTTCCATACTGTGATCCATGGCAATGCCAGAGGATCTTTTGTGCTTCTTCTTTAGGCACACATCTACGGATTACTCCGTCTGCACATCTCTTGAAGAGATATGGTTCATCCCAAAGGTAGTACTTTGCATCCGTGATCAACTTTTTTGATTGCTGCCTACTGTACTCTTTAGGTATGAATCTCACTGCCTTGTAGTTTGCAATGTCTACAAACCATGGCACTTCCTGGATGGCAAAGAGTTGCTCATCCGGAAAGTTTTCAGAAATCTCAGTAAGAGGGAGGGACGCCCCTTCTATTGGTTATATTCGGGACAGATGATCTGCTACTTGATTCTCTGTCCCTTTTCTGTCTCTTATTTCTATATCAAACTCTTGCAGAAGCAACACCCATCTTATGAGTCTGGGTTTTGAATCTTGCTTTGTGAGTAGATATTTAAGAGCAGCATGGTCAGTGTACACAATCACTTTTGATCCCACTAAATAGGATCTGAACTAGTCAATGGCGTAAACCACTGCAAGTATCTCTTTATCTGTGGTTGTGTAGTTCTTCTGTGCATCATTTAAAACACGACTGGCATAGTAAATGACGTGCAGAAGCTTGTCATGCTTCTATCCCAACACTGCACCAATGGCATGGTCACTGGCATCACACATCAGTTCAAATGGTAATGTCCAGTTTGGTGCAGAGATGATTGGTGCTGTGACCAATTTAGCTTTCAAAGTCTCAAATGCCTACAGACACTCCTTATCAAAGATAAATGGCATGTCAGCAGCTAGCAGATTACTTAGAGGTTTGGCAATTTTTGAGAAATCCTTTATAAACCTCCTATAAAATCCTGCATGCCCCAGAAAGCTTCTGATTGCCTTAACATTGGCAGGTGGTGGTAATTTTTCAATTACCTCTACCTTAGCTTGATCCACCTCTGTTCCCTTGTTTGAAATTTTGTGCCCAAGGACAATTCCTTCAGTCACCATAAAGTGACATTTCTCCCAGTTTAAAACCAGGTTGGTCTCTTGGCACCTCTTTATAACAAGTACTAGATGGTCAAGACAGGAGCTGAATGAGTCTCCAAATACTGAAAAGTCATCCATGAAGACTTCCAGAAATTTTTCCACCAT
>NC_029774.3:93909932-93930265 GCF_000817695.3 Arachis duranensis | reverse complement strand
TCATTATGGACCACTGTCATGCCACCCTTCTTAGGGACGACTTGGACAGGGCTTACCCAGGGGCTATCAGAAATAGGATAAATAATTCCAGCCTCTAGTAATTTAGTAACCTCCTTCTGCACCACCTCCTTCATGGCTGGATTTAGCCGCCTTTATGGTTGAACCACTAGCTTGGCGTCACCCTCCAATAGGATCTTGTGCATGCATCTGGCTGGGCTAATGCCCTTAAGATCTCTGATGGAACACCCAAGAGCTGTCTTGTGTGTCCTTAGCACTTGAATTAGTGCTTCCTCTTCCTGTGGCTCTAAGGTAGAGCTTATGATCACAGGGAAGGTATCACCTTCTCCCAAAAATACATATTTCAGGGATGGTGGTAATGGTTTGAGCTTGGGTTTAGGATGTTTCTCCTTTTCCTGAGGTATTTTCAGAGGTTCTATTATCCTCTCTGATTCCTCCAAATTAGGCTGAACATCTTTAAAAATGTCCTCTAGCTCTGATTCGAGACTCTCAGTCATATTGACCTCTTTTACCAGAGAGTCAATAATATCAATGCTCATGCAGTCATTTAGGGTGTCTGGATGCTGCATAGCTTTGACAACATTTAACTTGAACTCATCCTCATTGACTCTTAGGATTACTTCCCCTTTTTGGACGTCAATAAGGGTTCGGCCAGTTGCAAGGAAAGGTCTTCCTAGAATGAGAGTTGCACTCTTGTGATCCTCCATTTCCAGCACCACAAAGTCAATAGGAAAGGCGAATGGCCCAACCTTGACAATCATATCTTCAATCACGCCTGATGGGTATTTAATGGAGCCATCACCAAGTTAGAGACATATCCGGGTTGGTTTGACTTCTTCAGTCAACCCAAGCTTTTTGATAGTAGATGCAAGTATTAGGTTGATACTTGCCCCAAGATCACATAGAGCTTGCTTGGTACAAGTACCCTCTAATGTGCATGGTATCATAAAGCTTCTGGGATCTTTAAGCTTCTCAGGTAAGCTTTTCAAAATGACTGCACTGCATTCTTCAGTGAGGTAAACTTTTTCAGTTTCCCTCCAATCCTTCTTATTACTTAAGATCTCTTTCATGAACTTAGCATAAGAGGGTATTTGCTCAAGTGCCTTGATGACATGTCATCATGTCATGTTTTTCTATGCTTTTTCTTTGTTTTTTAATAGGTTTTATGCACTTTCTTGAGTTATAAGTAAGCCATTTGGGTAGAATTTCATGTTTCCTTTGATTCAATCAATCATGGATAAATTGATGCATTTTCATGAGATTTTGTGCTATAATTGTCATATATTATTAAAGAGAAGCAATCTCATGATTTTGAGCATAGCTTTCATGCTTTTGATTGATTGATGATAGGTGAAAAAAGCTTTGAAGAAGGTGGCAAGGGCAAAAAGGAGGATTCACGTTTGAGCTAAAGCTTGCCTCAAAGTTAAGCTCAAACGTGAGGAGAAGCATCATTTCACCCAGGGAGGCCAAAAGCTTGCGCCAACGTTTGCCTCAAGCTTTGGGTCAAATGTTAGCTTGCAAAATTTCATCCTGGAGGCCAAAAGCTTGCGCCAACGTTTGCCTCAAGCTTTAGGTCAAACGTTGGCCACAAGCAGCAAGTGAAATTTCATCCTGAAGCAAGCAAAAGCTTGCGCCAACGTTTGCCTCAAGCTTGAGGTCAAACATTGGCGCCATATTAGCAAGGAAGAGCACTTTGTTTGAAGCCTTGGATAAGCCAATGTTTGCTCCAACATTTTCCTCAAACGTTGGGCCAAACGTTGGCCAGAAGAGATGCAATGAAGGAGCCACGTTTGAGCTCACGTTTGACCTCAAACGTTGAGCCAAACGTGGATGGCAGCACCAAGGAGCAATCTGCTAAAAAAGCTTGAGTCAAAGCTTGCCTCAAACTTTGACTCAAGCTTAAATGGTTCATGGCCCGGTTCACAAGTGGGTTTCTTTCCAACACTAGAAGCAATCAACAGAGGCTTTTGTCAACCCAATTCCATCAAGAGCAAGGGCCCAATTCAAGGCTTGAAGATCATTTGAAGAGAGTGTATAAATAGCTTAAAATTTAAGTTTTTTGGGGACTTGCTCCATTAGGGAGTAGTAGTAGTAGATAGCTCTCTCTTTTAGTTTTCCCTTTTGATTTTGAATTGTAGATTGAGAATTGAAGGAATTCTGTTTCAATTTTGATCTACAATTTCTCTTGTTATTCTTCGACAAAATTTCAGTGCATTGTGACTTGGATCGAGAGTTTTCATTCATTGCTTTCATCTTTAATTTCCTCTGCAAATTGTTCTCTGTTGGATCAAGGAAGGGCTTGAGATCTAGACTTGGTATTCTAGTCTCATTGAGCCCCTGAGATCTTCAATTTCTCTTTCGGATTTCACAATTGAGTTGAATTTATTTGCTGTTTGATTCTTCAAGTGATTTTTCTTTTCTGCTTAAGATTTGCTGCAACCCATTTCATATTCTGGATCTCTGATTGTTTGCACTTTGAATTCTCTTGTTTAACTTTGAATCCCAGCACCCAATTTCCTTTATTCATCCTGCAATTTACATTTCTAGTTACTTGATCTATTACTCTCTTTAATTCCCCTGCTCCCACTTCCCTTTACGTTAAATGCAATTTACCTTCCTTGTCATTTAAGATTCTGCCAATTTACATTCCTTGCTCTTTAAGTTTCTTGTCATTTACTTTCTGCAACTTTAAATTTCTTGTCATTTACATTCTGTTGGTTACTCTTCACACAATCTATCAATGTTAGCTTGACTAAACTAATCACCCACTAAAGTTGCTTGATCCATCAATCCCTGTGGAATCGACCTCACTCTAAGTGAGTTATTACTACTTGATGCGACCCGGTATACTTGCCGGTGAGTTTGTGTGTTTGGAAATTCGTTTTTCCATAAAAACACACATCATGCCTCTGCAAACGGAATCTTTATTTCAAGAGTCCTGAGATAGTCTGCAAAGCGGGCAAATTGCTTATCCTATTCCGCTTGGCGGAGTTTCTGAGGATAAGGCATTTTAGCTTTGTATTCCTCAACCTTAGTTGCTACATGTTTATTGCCTACAGATGTGGGTTGGGACACCTTTTTAGAAGGGTTATTATCAGCACTTGTATGTGTCTGATCCCCCACTGGCATTGGAATGCCAGGGGTGGAAGCTGGAGTGGCGTTAGATGCCAACTCCTTACCTGTTTCTGGTGTTTGAACGCCAGAACTGTGCTTCCTTTGGGCGTTCAATGCCAGCTTCCTACCCATTTTCTGGTGTTTGAGCGCCAGAATTATTGGGTAGTTTGCTCATTTCTTGGCTTCCTGCTATCTTGAAGTGTGGTATTTAATGTTTTCCCACTTCTTAATTGAACTGCTTGGCATTCTTCTGTTATTTGTTTTGATAGTTGCTGTTCTGTTTGCTTCAACTGTACTTCCATATTCATATTAGCCATTCTTGTTTCTTGTAATATCTCCTTGAATTCGGCTAACTGTTTTGTTAGAAAGTCTAATTGATGATTGAATTCAGTAGCTTGATCTGCAGGACTGAGTTTAGCAGTTACTATTTTAGCCTCTTCTTTCATGGAAGATTCACTGCTTATGTACAGATGCTAATTTCTGGCAATTGTATCAATGAGCTCTTGAGCTTCTTCTATTATCTTTCTCATGTGTATAGATCCACCAACTGAGTGGTCTAGAGAAATCTGAGCTCTTTCTGTAAGCCCATAGTAGAAGATGTCTAACTGCACCCACTCTGAAAATATTTCAGAGGGGCATTTTCTTAGCATCTCTCTGTATCTCTCCCAAGCATCATAA
The DNA here is from genome assembly GCF_000817695.3 of Arachis duranensis. Taxonomy (NCBI): domain Eukaryota; kingdom Viridiplantae; phylum Streptophyta; class Magnoliopsida; order Fabales; family Fabaceae; genus Arachis; species Arachis duranensis. Next base: position 93,926,455 of record NC_029774.3, on the reverse strand, counting down.
AGAGATTCATTATCTCCTTGTCTGAAGCATTGGATGTTCAGCCTTAGCTGTGTCATCTGTTTTGGAGGAAAATAGTGATTTAGGAATTTTTCTGACAGCTGTTTTCATGTCTTTATGCTGTCCTTAGGTTGGTTATTTAACCACCTCTTAGCTTGGTCTTTTACAGCAAATGGAAACAGTAACAATCTGTAGACATCCTGATCTACTTCCTTATCATATACTGTCAGCAATTTGAAAAAACTGTGCCAGAAACTCTGTAGGTTCTTCTTGTGGAAGACCGAAATACTGACAACTTTGCTGCACCATGATAATGAGCTTAGGATTCAACTCAAAATTACTAACTACAATGGAGGGTATACATATACTACTCCCATATGAAGCAATAGTGGGGTTAGCATATGACCCCAGAGTCTTTCTGGACTGTTCATTTCCACTTAGGTCCATGATGGAGAAATGGAGATGACTTGGATTTATTTTATTTAATTTATTATAAAAAAAATTTATTTTCGAAAGAATAAAATAAAATGAAATAAAAACCGAAATAAAAATAAAATAAAATAAATAAAAAAAGAAAAATAAAAATTAAAAATAATAAAAATTAGAAAATATTTTATGAAGATTTTCGAAAAAGTGAGGAGAGAGAAAGTGGTTAGGATAACTTAAAATTTTTAGATCTAATGCTCCTTGTTTTCGAAAATTTTGGAGGGAAAATACCAAGGAACACCAAACTTAAAATTTTAAGATCAAACACAAAGAAGACTCAAGAACACTTTGAAGATTCACAAGAACAACAAGAACAAAAGAAAGAACACCAAACTTAAAATTTTTAGAAAACTTCAATAAAATTTTCGAAAATTATAAAAAGATTAACAATAAACACCCCGAACTTAAAGTTTGGCACAAGATTCAATCAAAGAAAAATTATTTTTGAAAAAGATTTTAAAAAAAAGATACCCAATTACCAAGAACATAAACCAATGCTCTAGCCAATTGAGCTGTAAATGTAACACTTGTTTTGAAGAGGAATATTTTTTTTGGAAGACTAATGCTTTGGAAAAGCACAAGAAAAACAAGAAAAGACACAGAACAAGAAAAACTAAAGATCAAACAAGAACAACTTGAAGATCAAGGAAGAATGAAGAACACAAATTCGAAAAATAAAAAGGAAAATATAAAATATGCAATTGACACCAAACTTAGAACAAAACACTAAACTCACGAAAAAAAAATTGAAAATTGAGAAAGAAAAATAATAATTTTGAAAATTTTTGAAAAGAAATTAAAGGACTATGATTTAATGACTCTATAGCAACAATACTCTATTCCTAATCTAAGCAACAAAATAAACCTTTAGTTGTTCAAACTCAAACAATCTCCGGCAACGGCGCCAAAAACTTGGTGCACGAAATTGCAATCACACTTTTGCAATCCGCAGAACTAACCAGCAAGTGCACTGGGTCGTCTAAGTAATACCTTACGTGAGTAAGGGTCGAATCCCACGGAGATTGTTGGCTTGAAGCAAGCTGTGGTTATCTTGTTGATCTTAGTCAGGATGCCAATAGGGTTCTTTCGTTTTATTTGTAAAAAGTCAAAGGGCATAAAATAAATACTTATTGTGCAATAATGGAGAATATGTTGGAGTTTTGGAGATGCTTTGTCTCTTTATTTCAGTTTTTCTCTTGTACTCTTCACACACGCAAGGTTCCTTCCATGGCAAGCTGTATGTAGGGTGTCACCGTTGTCAATGGCTACTTCCCATTCTCTCAGTGAAAATGGTCCAAATGCTCTGTCACAGCACGACTAATCGTCTGTTGGTTCTCGATCATGTTGGAATAGAATCCATTGATTCTTTTGCGTCTGTCACTACGCCCAACAATCGCGAGTTTGAAGCTCGTCACAGCCATTCAATCCTTGAATCCTACTCGGAATATCACATACAAGGTTTAGACTTTCCGGATTCTCATGAATGCCGCCATCAATTCTAGCTTATACCATGAAGATTCTGATTAAGGAATCTAAGAGATACTCATTCAATCTAATGTAGAACGGAGGTGGTTGTCAGGCACACGTTCATGGATTGAGGAAGGTGATGAGTTTCACGGATCATCACCTTCTTCATGGTGAAGCGCGAATGAACATCTTAGATAAGAACAAGCGTGTTTGAATGGAAAACAGAGATAATTGCATTAATTCATCGAGATGCTGCAGAGCTCCTCACCCCCAACAATGGAGTTTAGAGACTCATTCCATCAAAGAGTATAAAATTCAGATCTAAAAAATGTCATGAGATACAAAATAAGTCTCTAAAAGTTGTTTAAATACTAAACTAGTAACCTAGGTTTACAGAAAATGAGTAAACTAAGATGGATAGTGCAGAAATCCACTTCTGGGGCCCACTTGGTGTGTGCTGGGGATGAGACTTAAGCTTCTCACGTGCTTGGACTGTTTCTGGAGTTGAATGCCAAGTTGTAACGTGTTTTCGGCGTTCAACTCTGGTTCGTGACGTGTTTCTGGCGCTGAACGCCAGATTGCAACATGGAACTGGCGTTGAATGCCAGTTTACATCGTCTATCTTCGCACAAAGTATGGACTATTATATATTGATGGAAAGCCCTGGATGTCTACTTTCCAACCCAATTGAGAGTGCGCCAATTGGACTCTTGTAGCTCCAAAAAATCTATTCCGAGTGCAGGGAGGTCAGAATCCAACAGCATCAGCAGTCCTTTTTCAGCCTAAATCAGATTTTTGCTCAGCTCCCTCAATTTAAGACAGAAAATATCTGAAATCACAGAAAAATATACAAACTCATAGAAAAGTCCAGAAATATGATTTTTGCTTGAAAACTAATAAAATTCTATAAAAAAATAATTAAAACATGCTAAAATCTACATGAAATTACCCCCAAAAAGTGTATAAAATATCCGCTCATCAAAAAACAACATAAAACACAAAACAGGAAAATCATGAGATCGAACAAAGGAAATCATCAAGAACAACTTGAAGATCACATAAGAACATAATGCATGAATTATTATTTTTTTGTTTTTTGTTATTTTTTTAAATAAAAATAAAAATTACCCAATCTAAGCAACAAGATAAACCGTCAGTTGTCCAAATTCAAACAATCCCCGGCAACAGTGCCAAAAACGTGGTATGCGAAATTGTGATTCACACTTTTCACAACTCCGCATAGTTGACTAGCAAGTGCACTGGGTTGTCCAAGTAATACCTTACGTGAGTAAGGGTCGATCCCACAGAGATTGTCGGCTTAAAGCAAGCTATGGCCATCTTGTAAATCTCAGTCAGGAGGATTCAAATGGTTATGAGGTTTGACAGTAAAAAGAACAATAAATCATAAAATAAAATAAAATCACTTATGTAGTTCCTTGATGAGAATTTCAGATAAGCGTTTGGAGATGCTTTGTTGCCTCTGAACCTCTGCTTTCTTACTATCCTCATCCAATCATGCGTACTCCATTCCATGGCAAGCTGTATGTTGATGAATCACTGTTGTCAATGGCTACCATCCGTCCTCTCAGTGAAAACATGTCCTCTACGATTTCCCGCATGGCTAATCAGCTGTCGATTCTCGATCATGTCGAAATAGAATACATTTATTCTTGTGCACACTGTCATTGCGCCCAACAGTCACGAGTTTGAAGCTCGTCACAGTCATCCCATCCCAGATCCTACTCGGAATACCACAGATAAGGTTTAGACTTTCTGGATCTCAAGAATGCTGTTAATTGGTTTAGCATATACCACGAAGGTTCTAACATCACGGATTCGAATGCTCTGTTGTCAGGAGAGGTGATTCAGATTCGTGGGTCAGAGACCAAAGAGAATATACTCCAACTATCGTTGAATGACTACGTTGAACATCATGTAGACCGCATTGTGGTTGTCAAGCACGCGGATCTTGGATAAGTGAGTAACGAAGATTGAGTGATTGTCATGGGTCACCCCTTCATTCTGACTTAATTGAATTAAGTACAAGAGTATATCTTGGAGGAGAAGTAGGCGTGAATTGAATAGAAAAACAATAATACTTGCATTAATACTCGAGAAACAGCAAAGCTCCTCACCTTAATCTATGAGGTGTAGAAACTCCACCATTGAAAATACATAAGAACAAAAGGTCTAGGCATGGCCGAATGGCCAGCCTCCAAAAAGGGTTCGAAGAACTCCCAAAAGGTCAAAGACTCCAAATACAATAGTAAAAAGTGCTATTTATACTAAACTAGTAAACTAAGTTTACAAAAAATGAGTAGATAGTGTGGAAATCCACTTTCGGGGCCCACTTTGTGTGTTTTTAGGCTGAGCCTTGAAGCTTTCATGTGCATAGGCCATCCTTGGAGTTAAACGCCAGCTTTGGTGCCAGTTCTGGCGTTTTACTCCAGAAAAGGGTCTCTGGTGGGCGTTTGGATGCCAGTTTGGGCCATCAAATCTCGGACAAAGTATGAACAATTATACATTGCTGGAAAGCCCAAGACATCTACTTTCCAACGCAATTAAGGAGGGGCCAATTAAGCTTCTGTAGCTCCATAAAATCCACTTCGAGTGCAGGGAGGTCAAAATCTAACAGCATCTGCAGTCCTTTCTCAGCATCTGAATCAGATTTTTGCTCAGGTCCCTCAATTTCAGCCATAAAATACCTTAAATCACAGAAAAAAACACAAACTCATAGTAAAGTCCAAAAATGTGAATTTTGTATAAAAACTAATAAAAATATACTAAAAAGTAACTAAAACATACTAAAAACTACCTAAAAACAATGCCAAAAAGTGTATAAATTATCCGCTCATCACACGCCCATTAAAATTCTCCATGGGCTCTCTCTGGGAAGTATAGTTAGGGCGCCACGCCCAACTCTGGCGTGCCACGCCCATAAAAATCCTTCAATTTTTGTTTCTGGAGATAATAGCTGGCGTGGCACGCCCAATAACTGGCATGCCACGCCCAGTCAAAGATAGTGGCGTTTGCATGAAGTGGCACGCCCAGCACACACGCCCAGCTCCTTTTCTTGCTTTCTTTCTCTTTTGTTGCACTTTTCACCTGAAATCCAAGCAAGACTCATTTCAAAGCAATGTCCCATAAATTCATCATATAGTTCTTGTAAATGCATCTAATGAATGAGAATTCACCAATTCTATGGTCCTTTTATATGAGAGAAAGAGGTAGATGATGCAAGTCAACACCTGACTTCTTTATTGTCTTATAAAATGCCCACAACACCTCCATCATTGTTGCATGTCCAGCTACTATTGCTGTTAGTTTCTTCATCTGTTGTGCTTGAGACTCCATAATGGACCGAGTGACCCAAGCATTCTCAAGTAGATGCTGCAAGGAATATGGTGCACGAACTGACTCCGCACGTTTCACACAGATAGACCAGCAAGTATACCGGGTCGTCCAAGTAATACCTCAGGTGAGTGAGGGTCGATCCCACGAGGATTGTTGGTTTGAGCAAGCAATGGTTACCTTGCAGATCTTAGTTAGGCGGATAAAAAATATAGTTATCACAAGAAAATGAATAAAACAGATAAATAAATAAAATGTTACTAGCTAGGTGTGAAATCAATAGTATGAGGACGATTGAGGCTTGGGAGATGCTTTGTCTTTCCGGATTTACTTTTATTACTGTCTACTTCAATAACCTTCTGATTCCTTCAATGGCAGCCGTAAGTGATTAACTCATGTCCTCTCATCAAGTTAACCTCCTCCACTGCAGCAATCCACCATGTTGCAAGTGACTCATATCATCTCATCAAGCCACCTCTAGGTTTCTCACTGTAGTAGAAGATAAAGTTTTAAGCAATCCACTCCCCTTCATGATCCTACTCAAGGTGCCAGCAACAAGGCAGGTCTTTCGGATTAAGGAACGCTGCTTCTCAAACTCTAGCCTTAGTGCCATAGGGACCTCACTTACCCACGGTCAACGGGATTTCATATCATGTATCCAAAGTTGCCCAGGTACTCTATTGGAATCCGTAATGCAACCTCTAGCTTTGGTTCAACGCTATCTGGGTCATGACTTGCATGGAACCCATGTAGAACAAGGATGATTGTCACGGGTCACCCTCAATTCATAAGATGAAAAATGAGGTTGTATAAGAAAATAGAATCTGACATTTTGAAATTGAATAATAATATTATTAATTCATGAAACTCAGCAGAGCTCCTAACCTTAACCTTAGGAGGTTAGTGACTCATATTGTACAATAAACAATGTAATTCGAATGCGAGAAGAAGATCAAAAGTAAAAGTTCTTAAACAAGGGTGATCTCCTCCTATATATACTAATCTACTAACTCAGAATTATAGAAATAAGATAACCTAGTCTTGTAGTGCGAAAGTCTACTTTCGGAGCCCACTTAGTGAGTGTGTTTGGGCTGAGCTAAGGGTATCTCAACGTGCTAGGACTCCTAAGGGGCGTTGATGCTGGCTTGGGACTCCCTTTTGGGCGTTGGATGCCAGCTGCCCCCCTTTTGGGCGTCCAACGCTAGGAATAGGGTAGGTGGCTGGCGTTGAATGCCAGTTTTAGGCCTTTATTTCTGAAGCAAAGTATAGACTATTATATTATTCTGGAAATTCCTTGATATTAGCTTTCCATAGCCGTTGAAAGCACGCCATTTGGACTTCTATAGCTCCAGAAAAGCTCCTTCGAGTGCACAGAGGTCAGATCCTCACAGCATCTGCAGTCCTTTCTCTGTTTCTGAATCAGACTTTTGCTCAAGCTCCTCAATTTCAACTAGAAGATACCTGAAATTACCATCAAACACAAAAACTCAAAGTAAAATCCAAAAATATGAATTTTTCACTAAAACCTATGAAAACATAATAAAACTTAAACAAAACATAGTAAAAACTATATGAAAATAATGCCAAAAAGCGTATAAAATATCCGCTCATCAGAACACCAAACTTAAACTGTTACTTATCCCCAAGTAACCAAAAATAAAGTAGGATAAAAAGAAATAGAAGAATACAATAAATTTTAGAGTTTTCAATGAAGCTCAGTTTTAGTTAGATGAGCAGGACTGGTAGCTTTTTGCTTCTGAATAGTTTTGGCATCTCACTTTCAGTTAAAGCTCAGAATGGTTGGAATCTTAAGGAACTTAGAATCCAGATGATATTATTGACTCTACTAGTTTAGTTCTTTTTTATTCTTGAACACAGCTTCTTTTGAGTCTTGGCCGTGACCTTAAGCACTTTGTTTTCCAGTATTACCACCAGATACATAAGTGCCACAGACACTTAAATGGGTGAATCCTTTCGGATTGTGATTCAGCTTTGCTAGAATCCCCAGCCAGTGGTGTCCAGAGTTCTTAAGCACACTCTTTTTGCTTTGGATCACAACTTTAACTACTCAGTCTCAAGCCTTTCACCTGACACCTTCACACCACAAGCATATAGTTAGGGGAGGAGTTCATTTGAACTTTTTAGGCCAAGATTTTTGTTTTCTTTTGGGCCCTCCTAACCATTGATGCTCAAAGCCTTGGATCCTTGATCTTATCTTTTTGGTTTAAAGAGATATTGGCTTTTTCTCCTTTTTTTTGCAATTTCTTTCTTTTTCTCTCTTTCTTTTTGCTGCTTTTTCTTGCTTCAAGAATCAATTTTTGGAATTTTCAGATTACCAATAATACTTCACTTTTATCATCATTCTTTCAAGAGCCAACATTTTTTAACTCCAACATCAAATATGCATTGTTCATTCATGCATTCAGAAAACAAAAGCAATGCCACCACATCAAATAATTGAACTGTTCTTAATATATAACTTGAAATTCATGCATCTTACTTTTGTTTTTCAAATAATTTTTTTAAGCAAGGTGATAGATGCATGCAATATTTCATAGCTTAAGACATAAAGATGATCATGCACTAGAAATAGACAATAAGATAAAATACATGGAAAACAGAGAAATAGCATAGGCAACAGGGGGTTAAAGGAACGAATCCACCTTAGTGATAGCGGCTACTACTCCTTCTAAAGGATCCAATGGAGTTCTTCATTTCTTCTATGTCACGCCTCTGCCTCTGTTGTTCTTCCCTTATAACTCTTTGATCTTCCATCAAGGCCCTTTGATCTTCTCTTATTTCATAGAGGATGGTGGAATGCTCTTGATGGCCCATCCTCAACTTATCTATCCTGGAGCTTAATTCTCCTAGAGAAGTATACAATTGGTCCCAATAGCCTTGGAGAGGAAAATGCATCCCTAGTTTGTTGTGGTCCATGTGTTGGCTCTCTAGTTTGCTCTATCCTTCGTTTAGTGACAGACTTGTCCTCTTCAATGAGGATGTCTTCTTCTATGACAATTCCAGCTAAATTACACAGATGACAAATAAGGTGGGGGAATGCCAACCTTGCTAGGGTGGAAGGTTTTTCAGCTTTCTTGTACAACTCTTGAGGTATTACCTCATGTACCTCCACCTTACTCCCAATCATGATGCAATGAATCATGATGGCTCTGTCAATGGTCACTTCTGACCGATTGTTAGTAGGAATGATAGAGCATTAGATAAATTCCAACCATCCTCTAGCTACGTGCTTGAGGTCAAGCCTTCTCAGTTGGATAGGCTTTCCTTGAGCATCCCTCTTCCACTAAGCTCCTTCCACACAAATGTTTGAAAGGACTTGGTCCAGCCTCTGGTCAAGGTTGACCCTCCTAGTGTAAGGATGTGGGTCTCCTTGCATCACTGGCAAATGGAGCACCAAACTTACACTTTTCGGGCTGAAATCCAAGAGGCACCCTCGGACCATGGTATGCCAATTTTTGGGACTTAGGTTCACGCTTGTATCATGGTTCTTCGTGACTCATGCATTGCCATAGAACTCTTGCACCATCAAGATCCTAATTTTCGGGATAGGATTGGTTAGGACTTCCCAACCTCTCCTCCAAATTTCTCTTTGGATCTTCGGATACTCGTTCTTTTTTAGCTTAAAGGAGACTTCAGAAATCACCCTTTTCTTTGCCACTACTTCATAGAAGTGATCTTGATGAGCCTTGGTGATAAATCTTTCCATTTTCCAAGGTTTAGAGGTGGAAGCAACAGCTTTCTCTTTCTTTTTTCTAGAGGATTCTTCGACTTTGGGTGCCATAAGTGTGAATGGAAATAAAAAAGTAAGGCTTTTCCAACACCAAACTTAAAAGTTTTGCTTGTTCTCGAGCAAAAGAAGAGAGAAAAGAGTATAAAAAGAAGAGAATAGAGGAGATGGAAGGAGAAAGGAGAATTCGGCCAAGTATGGCTTTAGTGTATGAATGGTATGTGTATGAAGGGTAGGAAAAACGGGTATTTATAGGAGTGGGATAGGTTGGGATTCGAATGAATGGGTGGGAATCGGGTGGAAATTTTTGAATTTGAAGTGGGTAAGGGTTGGTGGTAGTGATGATGGTTTTGGGAAGAGGTAGGATGTGATTGTTGAGGGTTTACAGGTAAGAGTGTGTGGGGAAGAGTGAAAGTAAGAGAGAGAAAAAGTGGAGTAGGTAGAGATTCTGTGGGACCCACTATTCCTGGGAAGCTAGGGAATTCGAATTCTCTGCCCTCTTGTGGGCGTTGAACGCCCAACTCCTGCTCTTGGCTGGCGTTCAACGCCAGCTATATGCTCCTTATAGGGCGTTGCACACCCATTGGGGTGCTCTTTGCTGGCGTTCAACGCTAAGTCTGCGCCTCTGTTGGGGCTTTGAATGCCTAGTCTCTGCCCTCTAGCTGGTGTTCAACACCAGCAATGCTGCTCCTCATGGGCATTGAACAGCTACTCTGGCCCCCTTGTTTGGCGTTCAACACCAATAAGGTACCTGCTCCAGGGTATTCTGTTTTTGGCTCTGACTATTTTTGTTTCTATTCTAACTACTGCACATGATCACAAACTTAAACAAGTATAAAAAAAATAAACTAATACAACTGAAATAACTTTAATTATGATTGGGTTGCCTCCCAACAAGCGCTTCTTTAATGTCACTAGCTTGACGGTAAGCTCCATACGGAGATGGATAGGGGCTTAAAATTTCACCTCTTACAATGAACTTCTTGCCTGTGCTCTCATGGATAAGTTTCAAATGTTCTAGAGACAGGATCTTGTTCACATTGTGAGGAATGACTGGATCGTCAGTGAAGATAACTCTCATACTAAGTGAGAGGCCTTCAGTGGGGATTATCTTATCCCTCTAGCCCTTAGGCACTTTCTTACTGCCATTCCTCTCAGAGCTTGATGGTGGTTACCCTACACCAAACTTAGAATTGCTTTCTAGGGGCTCTGTTAGGCTCTGTACTGAGAGGAGTGGTTGAAGCACTAAGTGTTGCACAACTGTCTCTTTTCTGTTAGAAGGAGAGTTTGGGTTAGGCATCTTGAATAAGATGTGGTTCTCCCACAACTGTAAAATCAGTTCTCCCTTTACTACATCAATGATGGCATTGGCAGTGGCTAGGAAGGGCCTTCCAAGGATGATGGATTCATCTTCTTCCTCCCCAATATCTAGGATTATGAAGTCAGCAGGGATGTAAAGTTCTTCAACCTTCACCAAGACATCCTCTACCAGTCTATAAACCTTTTTCATGGAATTGTCTTTCATCTCTATTGAGATTCTTTCAGCTTGTACCTCAAAGATTCCCAGCCTCTCCATTATAGAGAGAGGCATGAGGTTTATGCTTGACCCTAGGTCACACAGAGCCTTATCAAAGGTCATGGTACCTATGGTGTAAGGAATTAAGAAGTGTCCATGATCCGGTTTCATATGAGGTAATTTTTGCTGAACCAAAGCATTGAGTTCCTTGGTTAGCACTGGAGGTTCTTCCTCCAAAGTCCCTATTCTAAGTAACTTGGCAATCAGCTTCATCAGAAGTCCTAGGTACTAAGCAACTTGCTCTTCCCTAGTTTTCTCTTCCTCATCAGAGGAAGAGTACTTTTCAGATTCTATGATCTTCAACCAAACATTCAAGGGAACTTCAATGGGTTCCTCATGAACCTTGGGTTCTATCAGTTCTTCAATAGGGAAGTTTTTAGTGGACTTAGGGTTGCCAACTACCCATATTTTAGCATTCAACGCCAATACCTGTGTCTCTTTGGGCAATGAATGCCCAGTTTGTGTCCCTTTGCTGGCATTTAACGCCAACTGCAGTGCCTTTTTGGGCGTTGAACGCCCAGTAAAGACCTCCTCACCGGCGTTCAACGCCAGTGATGGCTCATGGGCGTTGAACGCCTAGTAAGGACTTCCTTACTGGCGTTCAATGCCATTGATGGTTGGGCGTTGAACGCCCAGTAAGGAGTTCCTTACTGACGTTCAACTCCAATGCACCCCCTTCAAGTTCGGCCTCAGTCTTTACAGTGATGGCCTTGCACTCTTCTCTTGGATTAACCTCAATGTTACTTGGAATGGTATTAGAAGAAGTCTCAGGGATTCTCTTTCTCATCTGACCAACTTTTGAAGACATGTCATCATGTCATGGTTTTCTATGCTTTTTCTTTTGTTTTCAATAGATTTTATGCACTTTCTTGAGCCATAAGTAAGCCATTTGGGTAGAATTTCATGTTTCCTTAGATTCAATCAACCATGGATAAATTGATGCATTTTCATGAGTTTTTGTGCCATAATTGCTTGAATTTCAAGAAGAAGAAGAACTCTCATGATTACAGCATAGCTTTGATGCAATTGTTGATTGATAATAGGTGGAAAGAGGCTTGGAAGAAGGTTGAAGAAAAGGAGATGGCAAGGGCAAAAAGAAGGACTCACATTTGAGCTAAAGTTTGCCTCAAACTTAAGCTCAAACGTGAGGAAAAGCATAATTTCACCCTGGATGCCAACAAAGTTTGCGCCAACATTTGCCCCAAACTTAAGGTCAAACGTTGGCTTGAAGAATTTCCAACCAGGGAGGCCAAAAGCTTGTGCCAACGTTTGCCTCAAACTTGAGGTCAAACGTTGGCTCAAAAAACATCAACCCTGGAGCTCACCAAGTTTGTGCCAGCGTTTACCTCAAACGTGAGGCCAAACGTTTCTCCTCACAGCCTGAAGGGGTATACGTCCAACAAAAATAACATGAGCTACTAAGCTTCAAATGAGATGATTCCAAAAGCATTGGAAAGTAGACATCTAGAGATTTCCAAGCATATATGGCACTGCATGGTGGACACTAAAATTGAGGGAGAAAACTGCCCCGAAATGTGCATAAACGAACATGGTGTCAACCTGCAGTGAGGCCAACTGACCTCTGCACCTTCGATGGAGTATAACTCGAGCTGTGAAGCTCCAAACTATGCGCCCCCAATGGCATTGGCAAGTAGACATTCAGGGCTTTCCAACAATATATAATAGTATGGGGTGGACAATGCGTTTGAGCCTCCAGAATCTGGCGTTTTCGACCACGTTTGAGGCAAACGTCACCTCAAACATTGCACACCAAAGCCAGCGACCCTGTCCCTTTCAAAGGAGCATAACTTGAGTTGTAGATGTCCAATTGAGTTGATTTTAATTGGGTTAGAAAGCTGACATTCAGAGCTTTCCAACCATATATAATAGTCTATAGTGGGCATGAAATTGGCAACGTTGACAAGAGGACAAAGTAGCATCCCAAGACTTGATGTGCAACAAGTGTCAACATTTGCGTCCAAGTTGGGCCTCAAACTTGGACTCAAACGCCAATGACAGTAAAAAGGGCGATCTGCATGATGAGTTTGGCGAATAAGTTTGAGTCAAAGTTTGCCTCAAACTTTGACTCAAACTTGAATGCTTCATGGCCCGGTTCAAAGCTTAAATATTTCCCAAGGTCAAGATCAATCAACAGAGGCTATCTTCAACCCAATTCCATCAAGGCCAAAAGCCCAATTGACATCACTCAATGGCACAAGGATCAATTAGCTTAGGAATTTATTTTAATTGTAATTTGTTTAGTTTTCATTTTCATTTGTCATGTTTGTAAAAGCCTATAAAAAGACATCATTTTCATTTTAGAAGGGGAGGTTGGCTCTAATAGAGAGCATTGGAGGCTGGCTCCACTAGGGAGCATTAGGATTAGAGAGCTCTCTCTTTTAGTTTTCATTTTTGTTTTGAATCTTGGGTTGAGAATTGAAGAAATTCTATTTCAATCTCACCTTGAGAATTCTCTCTGTTTGCTCTTCTGCAAAATTTTTAGTGAATTGTGTTTTGAATCAAAGTTCTCCTTACTGTTTTCATCTTTCTTTCTTCTGCAAATTGTTCTCTATTGGATCAAGGAAGGACTTGAGATCTAAACTTGTTTTCTACTCATTGAGCCCCTGAGATCTTCAATTTCTCATTGAGATTTTAAAATTGAGCCAAGCTTTTCTCTGTTTTGATTTTAAAGTGATTTTCCAAATCTGTTTGAATCTCCTGCATCTTTTACTTCTCTGTTTGATTGCTATTTACACTTTCATGTTTGATTTCTTGAATCCCAGCACCCAATTTTCTTATTTTTCCTGCAAGTTTAATTTCCTGCAATTGATCTGAGTTCTAATTTACTGCTTTCTTTAATTTCCAGCACCAACTCCCCTTTACATTCACTGCAATTTATATTTCTTGTCATTTAAGCTTCTGTCCATTTAAGTTTCTGTCCAATTTAGCTTCTGCACCTTTAATTCTTGCAATTTACTTTCTGTCGGTCACTCTTCACACAATCCACTCAATGTTAGCTTGACTAAACTAATCACCCACTAAAGTTTCTTGATCCATCAATCCCTGTGGGATCGACCTCACTCTAAGTGAGTTATTACTACTTGATGCGACCCGGTATACTTGTCGGTGAGTTTTGTGTTGGATCGTTTTCCACACATTAAGTTTTTGGCGCTGTTGCCGGGGATTGATTAGATCAACAATGATTAAGTGGGTGAGAAGTCTAGATCAAGCATTTTTTTGTTTTTGTTCTCTGTTTTAAACTGAAACCAAGGTGTTTGTGTTTTTCCCTCACTAAGAAATTCTGTCTCTGTGACATGAATTTCAATTTTCAATGCTGTTGTGTTTTGCAAAATACAAATGGAGTTCAACTCATCTTGCAGTCAAACAAAATTTTTCAGGATATCACCCACCATCACTAACCTCTAATGGTGGCTGGGGATATCACCAAGAATTAACAGATTTTGAGCATTCCAATCCATGGAGAATTGCTTCGGAGACATAAGATGAGCAAGAGAATCATATGGGACACTTCCCAGAGACACAATATGATCCAGATTTTGATGAGTCTAACAACTACTCATATTGTGACTGGGAAAGTCAAAATCAAAGAAATCTTAGCAATCCATACTGTGATGAGTTCAACAATTCTTCAAATTGTGATTCAGAGGATCTCCTTCAAAAGTTCAAAGGATTTTTTGAAAGACAAGAACAATCCTGGAAAAGGCAAGAAGCTCTCTTCAAAAATATATATGGAGATTTAGAGAAAATAAGGAGGAGCTTAGAACCACTGAGCAAGGAAAATGAAGGCCAATTGATGGATGTGAAGGAGAAAGTGGAAGAGCAAGATAAGGAGGCCACTGCATAAAGTGAACTTTCAATGAATAATGAGGTGGTTAAAAATGAAACTGTAATTGAGGTGATAGAAGAACATGAAGATTCCCTCCCAAAGGACTTAATGGAAAGTCATGAAAAAGGAATGGAGGAAGACACTCAAGGAGATTTACGCTCAATTAAAGCTGAGAATTACATAGAGGAAGAGCTCATGAAACCACCAATGCAAGAGGCTCCTAATGAAGAAATCACTCCAACAATCACACAACCACCAAGTATTAAATCCAAAAGAGTGAAGGCAACTAATAAGAGCACCAATCATGTTCCTGGTCCAGCAAGCAAGGTCAATCAAGCCATTTACAAAAGGAAGCTTGCTGAGGAGAGGCCAAGAGAAGGGAAAATAGCTGAAACTTCTCCCCCCTTGAGGTCATTCCTCTTAACAAACTGAAAGAAGAGGAAGAAAGTGAAGAACAGGTAAACAGTAGGTAACATTCCTTCTCCGTGCTTTGTTTAAATTTCAATAAATTGGCATATGATTACATTCTAAGTTTGGTGTTGCCATGCAACAATTTGTTTTCAATCCCTTTGGATGATTGCATCATTTCTATATGAAAGTGTCACACTAAGATTCTAAGTTTGGTGTGCCATTTATTTTTCTATGCAAGTCATCCAGCAGCACCACTTGTCTGCATAATCATAATGCCTCTGCAAATTTATCTTTCTTTCGGTTTAACATTTGAGTTTCCTATTTGTTTTAGTCATTTCCTTGTTTTAATGCTTTCTTCTATTAACTGTTTTTGTTAATACATCACCAAGAGATCCTTACTCATGACAGATTCTTGGCTTGGTCATTGTATTTAACATATAACAGTTTCATTTGCTTAGTTTTAATTCAAATAAATTGACATATGGTTGCATTCTAAGTTTGGTGTTTCTATGCAACAAAATTTGCTTCCAATCCTTACAAGATACTAGCATCAATTCCAAGTGAGAGTGTCACACTAAGTTTGGTGTGCCACTCATATCTTTATGCAATGTATCATGCACACCTACTTATGTTTGCAATCACAATGTCTCTGTCTCTTGTGCCTTCATGGTTATCTGTAATTTTGCTTGCTTGAAACACATGTGTTACTAACATTTCATTGTGTAAGACATTCATAATCCATCTTAACCCCATAGGCACGGTTCTAATAGTTGCTTGAGGATGAGCAAGCATTCTGAGTTGGTATGGGAAGGAGGAGAATGGGAGGAAAATGACAACAATAGAGAAGATGAACTACAAGGTTGTAAAGTTCCTTTTCCTCTCATTTGTTTCAAGCACTATAAACTGCATGATTGTCGTTACCTTCTCTATATGCATGTGTGTATGAAAAGGCATAGTTTGATTTCTAAATTGCAACATGTTGCTGTGCCATTATGATTACTGGTGGACGAAATTGTGATTCATATGTTCTAGGCACTGTTAGAGAAGCTTTTTCTTTCCACAACTCCGTTCAACTAGCCAGCAAGTGTACTGGGTCGTCCAAGTAATAAACCTTACGTGAGTAAGGGTCGATCCCACAGAGATTGTTGGTATGAAGCAAGCTATGGTTACCTTGTAAATCTCAGTTAGGCAGATTAAATAGTTTTGGGTTTCAAAAATTAATAATAAAAAGAAAATAAAAAAGGATAGAAATACTTATGTAAATCAATGGTGGGAATTTCAGATAAGTGTGTGAAGATGCTGTGCTCCTCTCGTATCTCTATTTTCTTATTACATTCATCCAATCCTTCCTACTCCTTTCCATGGCAAGCTGTATGTAGGGCATCACCATTGTCAATGGCTACATACCATCCTCTCAGTGAAAATGTTCCTATGCTCTGTCACAGCACGGCTAATCATCTGTCGGTTCTCAATCAGGTTGGAATAGAATCCCTTGATTCTTTTGCGTTTGTCATCACGCCCAGCCTTCAGGAGTTTGAAGCTTGTCACAGTCATTCAATCCTAGAATCCTACTCAGAATACCACAGACAAGGTTTAGACTTTCCGGATTCTCATGAATGCCGCCATCAATCTAGCTTATA
>NC_029774.3:93905521-93908737 GCF_000817695.3 Arachis duranensis | reverse complement strand
TTTTGCTTTGGATCATGACTTTAACCACTCAGTCTCAAGCTTTTCACTTGGACCTTCATGACACAAGCACATGGTTAGGGACAGCTTGATTTAGCCGCTTAGGCCTGGATTTTATTTCCTTGGGCCCTCCTATCCATTGATGCTCAAAGCCTTAGATCCTTTTTACCCTTGCCTTTTAGTTTTAAGGGCTATTGGCTTTTTCTGTTTGCTTTTTCTTTTTCTTTCTATATTTTTTTTTGCCATTTTTTTTTTTGCACAAGCTTTTGCTTTTCACTGCTTTTTCTTGCTTCAAGAATCAATTTCATGATTTTTCAGATTATCAATAACATTTCTCTTTGTTCATCATTCTTTCAAGAGCCAACAATTTTAACATTCATAAACAAAAATATCAAAAATATGCACTGTTCAAGCATTCATTCAGAAAACAAAAAGTATTGTCACCACATCAATATAATTAAATTAAATTCAATGATAAATTCAAAATTCATGTACTTTTTGTTCTTTTGAATTAAAACATTTTTCATTTAAGAGAGGTGAAGGATTAATGGAATTTATTCATAGCTTTAAGACATGGTTACTACATAATAATGATCATGAAGTAGAGACACAAAACATAGATAAACACAACATTAAAAACCGAAAAACAGAAAGAAATAAGAACAAGGAATGAGTCCACCTTAGTGGCGTCTTCTTCTTGAAGGACCAACAATGTCCTTAAGCTCTTCTATATCCCTTCCTTGTCTTTGTTGCTCCTCCCTCATTGCTCTTTGATCTTCTCTTATTTCTTGGAGAATGATAGAGTGCTCATGATGTTCCACCCTTAATTGTTCCACATTGTGGCTCAAATCTTCTAAGGAGGTGTTGAGTTGCTCCCAATAGTTGTTGGGAGGAAAGTGCATCCCTTGAGGCATCTCAGGGATTTGTTGATGATGAGCTTCCTCATGGATCTCTTGAGAACCGTGAAGGATCTCTCTTGCTTGCTCCATCCTCTTCTTGGTGATGGGCTTATCCTCTTCAATGGAGATGTCTCCTTCTATGATAACTCCAGCTGAGTAACATAGATGGCAAATAAGGTGAGGAAAAGCTAGCCATGCCATGGTGGAGGACTTGTCGGCTATTTTGTAGATTTCATTGGAGATGACCTCATGAACTTCTACTTCCTCTCCAATCAGGATGCTATGAATCATGATGGCCCGATCCACAATAACTTCAGATCGGTTGCTAGTAGGAATGATGGAGCGTTGAATGAACTCCAACCATCCTCTAGCCACAGGCTTGAGGTCCAATCCTCTTAGTTGAACTGGCTTGCCTTTGGAGTCTATTCTCCATTGAGCTCCTTCCACACATATGTCCATTAGGACTTGGTCCAACTTTTGATTAAAGTTTACCCTTCTAGTGTAGGGGCGTTCATCTTCTTGCATCATGGGAAAGTGAAACGCCAACCTCACATTTTCCGAACTAAAATCTAAGTATTTCCCCCGAACCATTGTGAGATAATTCTTTGGATTCGGGTTCATACTTTGATCATGGTTCCTAGTGATCCATGCATTGGCATAGAACTCTTGAACCATTAGGATTCCAACTTGTTGCATGGGGTTGGTTAAGACTTCCCAACCTCTTCTTCGGATTTCATGTCGGATCTCCGGATACTCATTTTTCTTGAGCTTGAAAGGGACCTCAGGGATCACCTTCTTCTTTGCCACAACATCATAGAAGTGGTCTTGATGGCTTTTAGAGATAAATCTTTCCATCTCCCATGACTCGGAGGTGGAAGCTTTTGTCTTCCCTTTTCCTTTTCCGGCCTTAGGTGCATTTGATGGTAGTGGAAAACAAAAAAGATTGTGCTTTAACCACACACCAAACTTAAAATATTGCTCGTCCTCGAGAAATAGAAGAAAGAAGAGAAGAAGAAGAAGAAGAGAATATGGTAGAGAGGGAGAGAGGTAGGTTCGGCCAAGGTAAAGAAGAGGGGGTTGTGTTGTGTGAAAATGAAGTAGAATGGAAGGGTATATATAGGGAGAGGGGGTAGTGTATGTTCGGCCATTTAGGGTGGGAATGGGTGGAAAAATGTTTTTGAATTTTTGAAGGTAGGTGGGGTTTATGGGGAAGAGTGGATGGATGTGAGTGGTGAAGGGGGTGATTGGGAAGAGGAATTGAGGTGATTGGTAAAGGGTGTTGGGAAGTGTGACATGGGGAAGAGTAATCACAAAAATAAGATTAGGAGGTAAGGAGGGAATATAGTAGGTGGGGATCCTGTAGGGTCCACAGATCCTGAGGTGATCCTGTGGGGTCCACAGATCCTGAGGTGTCAAGGAATTCCATCCCTACACCAAATAGGCATGTAAAATGCCTTTGCACACCATTCTGGCGTTTAAACGCCCATTGGTGCACGTTCTGGGCGTTCAACGCCCGTGTAAAGCATGTTTCTGGCGTTGAACGCCAGTTTCATGCTTATTACTGGCGTTCAGCGCCAGCTTTTCTTCTCTAGGCACATTTCTGGCGTTCAGCGCCAGAATGTAGCTTGTTTCTGGCGTTCAGCGCCAGAATGATGCTCTGTTCTGGCGTTGAACGCCGGCCAGATGCATCTTACTGGCGTTGAACGCCAGCCTGTGCGTCCTCCAGGGTGTGAATTTTTTTTCTTCTATTGTTTTTGATTCTGTTTTTACTTTTTATGATTTTTTCGTGACTCCTCATGATCATGTACCTAATAAAACATAAAATAACAATAAAATAAAAATTAGATAAAGAAAATTGGGTTGCCTCCCAACGAGCGCTTCTTTAATGTCAATAGCTTGACAGTGGCTCTCATGGAGCCACAAGGTGATCAGGTCAATGTTGTATAGTCCCAACACCAAACTTAGAGTTTGGATATGGGGTCTGAACACCAAACTTAGTGTTTGGTTGTGGCCTCACAACACCAAACTTAGAGTTTGACTGTGGCACCAAACTCAGAGTTTGATTGTAGATGCTTTGTTTGACTCTGCACTGAGAGAAGCTTTTCATGCTTCCTCTCCATGGTTGTAGAGGAACACCCTTGGGTTTTAAACACAAGGTAGTCTCCATTCAATTGAAGGACTAATTCACCTCTATTTACATCTATCACAGCTCCTGCTGTGGCTAGGAAAGGTCTTCCAAGGATGATGCATTCATCCTCTTCCTTCCTAGTGTCTAAGATTATGAAATCAGCAGGGATGTAAAGGCCTTCAACCTTTACTA
>NC_029774.3:93905079-93905429 GCF_000817695.3 Arachis duranensis | reverse complement strand
AGAACAAGGCAGGTTGTACCTCAATGATCCCCAGCTTCTCCATTACAGAGAGTGGCATAAGATTTATCCCTGACCCCAGATCACATAGAGCTTTCTCAAAGGTCATGGTGCCTATGGTACAAGGTATTAAGAACTTGCTAGGATCTTGTTTCTTTTGAGGTAGAGTTTTCTAAATCCAGGTATCTAGTTCATTAATGAGCAAGGGAGGTTCACTTTCCCAAGTCTCATTACCAAACAACTTAGCATTCAGCTTCATGATAGCTCCTAAGTATTGAGCAACTTGCTCTCCGGTCACATCTTCATCCTCTTCAGAGGAAGAATAGTCTTCAGAGCTCATGAATGGCAGAAGG
>NC_029774.3:93891508-93892257 GCF_000817695.3 Arachis duranensis | reverse complement strand
AGTCCTCCAATGTGGCTTCTACTTGCCTACTCTCTATAAAGATTCTCGAGAGTTTGTGCGTAACTGTGACAGTTGCCAAAGAGCTGGTAACCTGCCTCATGGATATGCCATGCCTCAACAAGGGATATTAGAGATAGAGTTGTTTGATATATGGGGAATTGACTTCATGGGGCCATTCCCACCATCATGCTCAAACACTTACATTCTTGTGGCAGTGGACTATGTATCTAAGTCGGTAGAAGCGATTGCTACACCCACCAATGACACTAAGACCGTACTGAAATTCCTCCAGAAAAACATTTTCAGCAGATTTGGCGTTCCCAGAGTGCTAATCAGTGATGGGGGCACTCATTTCTGCAATAAACAGCTACACCTTGCTATGGTTAGATATGGAATTAGCCACAAAGTGGCAACTCCGTATCATCCACAAACAAATGGACAAGCTGAGGTCTCTAACAGAGAGCTAAAGAGAATCCTGGAACGGACTGTGATGGCCCGAAGAAAGGATTGGGCAAAGAGCTTGGATGATGCTCTGTGGGCATACAGAACAGCATTCAAGACTCCTATAGGAACCTCTCCATACCAACTGGTGTATGGGAAGGCCTGCCATTTGCCTGTGGAACTGGAACATAAAGCCTACTGGGCAACCAGATTCCTAAACATGGAAGCACAGTTAGCTGGTGAAAAAAGATTACTCCAGCTAAATGAGCTAGAGGAGTTCAGACTCAATGCCTTTGAAAATGCAAAAA
>NC_029774.3:93879747-93887233 GCF_000817695.3 Arachis duranensis | reverse complement strand
GTTAGTGACAGACGCAAAAGAATCATTGGATTCTATTCCGGCCTGATTGAGAACTGACAGATGAATTCCGCTATGCTGTGACAGAGCATATGCAATTGTTTTCACTGAGAGGATGGGAGGTAGCCATTGACAACGGTGAAACCCTACATACAGCTTGCCATGGAAGGAGACTTGCGTGTTTGAAGAAGAAGACAGTAGGAAAGCAGAGATTCAGAAGATGGAGCATCTCCAAACCTCAACCTATTCTCCATTACTGCAAAACAAGTAATCATTTCATGTTCTTTTGCTTTTCACAATCAATCCTGATAATTTCTGATATCCTGACTAAGATTTACAAGATAACCATAGCTTGCTTCAAGCCGACAATCTCTGTGGGATCGACCCTTGCTCACGCAAGGTATTACTTGGACGACCCAGTACACTTGCTGGTTAGTTGTGCGGGATTGCAAAAGTGTGATTGCAATTTCGTGCACCACCAATTCTCTAAGATCTCAGTTCAAAGCTCTCAAAGAAAATGAAGTCTCAAAATGTAAAAGTTCCAAAATCAAAAGAAAGGTCCTAATTACATCAAACTATCTCCTATTTATACACTTTCTATTCTTGAATTTTGGAATTTGGATGGGCTTTTGATTTGGTGAAGAAATGAATTAAATTGGATTTTTAATCCAATTTTCAGCCCAAGAAAAAGTAGCTTCCAAGAGGCTGCCCTGCCCTTGTGGAGGGCAGAGCAGGAATTGGTGCATGCAGCTTCATTGCGTGCGTGCTTGGTGCGAGTGATGCGTCAGGATGCTGCCCTACCCTTGTGGAGGGCAGGGCAGAGTTGCCATGGTGCACTAAGTGCTGCCCGTGCGAGACTCCCTTGGTGTGCGTCAATTGTGCATGCTGGCCGCGCCAATTTTTGTGCCATGCACCAAGAGTTGCTGCCCTGCCCTTGCGGATGGCAGGGCAATGTGCCAATGGTGAAGTCCCACGTTCGAAACTCGGTGGAGGCACATGCTGCTCCTTTTTCCTTGGTTTTCTTGGCACCAAAGTAACGCCTAGTGCCTTGCTTCCTCATGGTGTCGTGTTCGATTCTTGGAGATTGAAAGCAAGCCAATTTTTGCTTGTTTTCCTTTTGTTTGAGCGCTACTCCTTCCCTCCTTGTCCTTGGGTTCGAAACCCATAGGAGACACGAGGAAGCAATTTCCTTTGAATTATTCTTGGGTGAAGCCCGATATTGCCCTTGAGGAGGGCAGGGCAGAGTTTTTGCTTCCTTTGGTCCTTGGCATCAAATTGTGCTCCGCCCTTGTTGTGGGCAGGGCAGTGATGCTTATCAAGGCTTGGTTCAATATGCTGCTCTCCTGGAGGGCAGTGTGCTCTTGTGGAGGGCAGTGTTTGCCTCCTCCTACTATGTTGCACCACACTTCTCATTTCTTGGCCACACTTCTTAAGCCACGTTTTTCTTCTTTTCTTCCTTTCTTCACCTACAAGAAACCAAAACAACCAATCAAAGTATCTCTAAACTCATAAGGTTTATAATTCATTAAAATTCAATTAATTCTTGCTCAAACCTCATGATTTAGCATCAATTTAATGGTGGTTGTTTGATTTAAAGAAGTTATGCATTTTCATTCCAAATTACTTACTTAAGATGCAAGAAAGTGTATAAAGACTAGTAGAACAAGTGAAATTAGCTTGAAAAATGGGTATATGATGACCTGTCATCAGTGGACACTAAAATTGAGGGAGAAAACTGCCCCGAAATGTGCATAAACGAACATGGTGTCAACCTGCAGTGAGGCCAACTGACCTCTGCACCTTTGATGGAGTATAACTCGAGCTGTGAAACTCCAAACTATGCGCTCCCAATGGTATTGAAAAGTAGACATTCAGGGCTTTCCAACAATATATAATAGTATGGGGTGGACAATGCGTTTGAGCCTCCAGAATCTGGCGTTTTCGACCACGTTTGAGGCAAACATCGCCTCAAACGTTGCACACCAAAGCCAACGACCCTGTCCCCTTCTAAGGAGTATAACTTGAGTTGTAGATGTCCAATTGAGATGATTCTAATTGGGTTAGAAAGATGACATTCAGAGCTTTCCAACCATATATAATAGTCTATAGTGGGCATGAAATTGGCAATGTTGACAAAAGGACAGAGTAGCATCCCAAGACTTGATGTGCAACAAGTGTCAACGTTTGCGTCCAAGTTGGGCCTCAAACTTGGACTCAAATGCCAATGACAGTAAAAAGGGCGATCTGCATGATGAGTTTGGCGAATAAGTTTGAGTCAAAGTTTGCCTCAAACTTTGACTCAAACTTGAATGGTTCTTGGCCAGGTTCAAAGCTTAAATATTTCCCAAGGTCAAGAGCAATCAACAGAGGCTATCTTCAACCCAATTCCATCAAGGCCAAAAGCCCAATTGACATCACCCAAAGGCACAAGGATCAATTAGCTTAGGAATTTATTTTAATTGTAATTTGTTTAGTTTTCATTTTCATTTGTCATGTTTGTAAAAGCCTATAAAAAGGCATCATTTTCATTTTAGAAGGGGAGGTTGGCTCTAATAGAGAGCATTGGAGGCTGGCTCCACTAGGGAGCATTAGGATTAGAGAGCTCTCTCTTTTAGTTTTCATTTTTGTTTTGAATCTTGGGTTGAGAATTGAAGAAATTCTGTTTCAATCTCACCTTGAGAATTCTCTCTGTTTGCTCTTCTGCAAAATTTTTAGTGAATTGTGTTTTGAATCAAAGTTCTCCTTACTATTTTCATCTTTCTTTCTTCTGCAAATTGTTCTCTATTGGATCAAGGAAGGACTTGAGATCTATACTTATTTTCTAATCTCATTGAGCCTTCTGAGATCTTCAATTTCTCATTGAGATTTTGAAATTGAGCCAAGCTGCTCTCTGTTTTGATTTTAAAGTGATTTTCCAAATCTGTTTGAATCTCCTGCATCTTTTACTTCTCTGTTTGATTGCTATTTACACTTCCATGTTTGATTTCTTAAATCCCAACACCCAATTTCCTTTATTTTTCCTGCAAGTTTAATTTTCTGCAATTGATCTGAGTTCTAATTTACTGCTTTCTTTAATTTCCAGCACCCACTCCCCTTTACATTCACTGCAATTTACATTTCTTGTCATTTAAGCTTCTGTCCATTTAAGTTTTTGTCCAATTTAGCTTCTGCACCTTTAATTCTTGCAATTTACTTTCTGTCGGTCACTCTTCACACAATCTACTCAATGTTAGCTTGACTAAACTAATCACCCACTAAAGTTTCTTGATCCATCAATCCCTGTGGGATCGACCTCACTCTAAGTGAGTTATTACTACTTGATGCGACCCGGTATACTTGCCGGTGAGTTTTGTGTTGGATCGTTTTCCACACATCAACTTCTACCTCCAGATTTTTTATGGAGGACCTAGTTTCTGCTATGAAACTGTGAGTGGTCTTAGAGAGTTTAGAGATTATGGTTGTTAAGTTAGAAAGGCTCTACTTAGAAGTCTTCATTTATTGCTAAGAAGGTGGAAATGGTGGTCTATTGTTGAACCTATTCTGGTATCTTCCACCTTGGTTATTGTTGAAGCCTTGCTGAGGCTTCTGTTGATCCTTCCACGAAAAATTAGGATGATTTCTCCATGAAGAATTGTAGGTGTTTCCATAGGGTTCTCCCATGTAATTCACCTCCTCCATTGAAGGTTGATCTGGATCACAGGCATCTCCATCATAGGAGGTGTCTTGAGTACTGCAAGATCATATTGACCTGTTGGGTTAAGATCTTGTTTTGAGCAAATATGGCATTCAGAGTGTCAACCTCTAGAACTCTTTTCTTCTGAGTTACCTTATTGTTCACAGAATTTCTCTCAGAAGTGTACATGACTTAGTTGTTTGCAACCATTTCAATGAGTTATTGTGCTTTTTCGGGCATTTTCTTTAAGTGGAGTGATCCACCAACAAAATGGTCCAAGGACATCTTAGACATCTCAGATAGACCATCATAGAAGATACCTAGGATAGTCCATTCTGAGAGCATGTCAGGAGGACATCTCCTAATCAGTTGCTTGTACCTTTCCCAAGCTTCATAGAGGGATTCACCTTCTTTTTTCTAAAGGTTTGAACTTTCACCCTGAGCTTGCTTATCTTTTGAGGTGGAAAGAACTTGGCCAAGAAAGTATTGACTAGCTTTTCCCAAGAGTCTAGGCTCTCCTTAGGTTGGGAATCCAACCATATCCTAGCTTTATCTCTAACAGCAAAAGGAAAAAGCATAAGCCTGTAGACCTTAAGATCCACTCCATTGGTCTTGACAGTGTCACAAATTTGCAAGGATTCAGATAGGAACTGATGTGGATCTTCCAATGGAAGTCCATGGAACTTGCAATTCTACTGCATTAGATAGACTAACTGAGACTTTAGCTCAAATTTATTTGCTCTAATGGCAGGTATGGAGATACTTCATCAAAAGAAGTTAGAAGTGGGTGCAGTGAAGTCACCAAAAACCTTCCCTGCATCTCCTTCATTATTCTGTTTGGCTGCCATATCTATGTTTTCAACTTCTTCTTCGAATAGCTTTGTGTGGTTTCCTCCGAAGTGTTGTGCTTTAGCTTCTTGCAAATGCTTTCTTAGGGTCCTCTCAAGTTCAAGATCAGGATCAAAGAGAGGTTTTTTATCTCTGTTTCTGCTCATAAACAAGAAAAAGAAAGACAAGACAGAAGAAGAATAGGAGCTAGAATAGGAGCTTCTATGTTAGAGTATAGAGAACTCCCTGTGAGATATGAAGAAGAAAGAAGGATGAGGGTAGAGAGATGAGGGAAAGAATTCGAATGTGAGGGGGAAGAATTTGAAATTAAGAAACAAAAAGGAAAACTAGAATTAAAATATTTTTGTTTTTTATTTTATTTATTAATTAAATTCGAAAAACAAGAAGGAAATTAAAAGCTAATTAACTAAAAAAATTTAAAAATTGAAAGATGATTTTCGAAAAAGAAGAGAGAGAAAGAAGTAAAAATTTTCGAAAATAGAAGAGAGGAATTAGTTAGGAAGTTTTGAAAAAGATAGAAGAGAAAACAAGTAACTAATTAAGAAAGATTTGAAAATAAGATAAGATAGAAGAATAGAAAAGATTTGATTTTAAAAGATTTTGAAATTTAAAATTGAAAAGGAAAAGTCAACAAGATAAGATAAGAATTGAAAAGATTTGAAAAAGAATTGATTTTGAAATTGAAATTGAAACAAGATAAGATGAAGATTTGAAAAAGATTTGAAAAAGATAAGATTTGAGATTTGACCTTTTGAAAAAGATTTGATTTTGAAATTTGAAATTAAGATAAGATAATGATTTGAAAAAGTTTTGAATTCTAAAATTTAAAACGAAAGATAACATAGGAAAGAATTGAATTAAAAGAAAATATTTGAAAAGATTTAAGAAGATAGGATTTAAAATTTAAAATTTGACTTCACTAACAAGAAAACACCAAACTTAAAATTTTTAAATCAAGATAAGATAAGATAAGATAGTTAAGATTTTTGAAAATTTAAATAAAGATAGAAAAGATATTTTTTTATTTTTTGAATTTATGAAGAAAGAGAAAAACAACCAAAAGACACCAAACTTAAAATTTTTAGATCAAAAGACACTAATTTTCGAAAATTAAGAAAACAAATACCAAAACACACCAAACTTAAAAATTTTAAGATCAAAACAAGAAGAAAAACAAGAAGAACTTGAATACCAAGAAGAACACTAAAGAACAAATTCAAAAATTCAAAGGAAACAAAGAACACACAAAGGACACAAAACTTAAGAATCAACACTAGACTCAAACAAAAGACACTATTTTTGAAAATTTTTTGAAAAGAAAACAAGAAAGTTCAAAACTTCAACAAGAACACAAACAAAAAGAATCAAACAAAAGATACAGATTAATAAAGAAAAGCAAAGATTTTTGGAAAGTTTGTTATTTTTTTGAAAAAGAAAATAAAAGACTCAAACAAAATAGTGAAAAGTACGTAATCTAAGCAAAAAGATAATCCAGTAGTTTGTCAAATCCGAACAATCCCTGGCAACGGTGCCAAAAATATGGTGCACAAAACTGACTCCGCACGTTTTGCACAGATAGACCGACAAGTATACCGGATCGTCCAAGTAATACCTCAGGTGAGTGAGGGTCGATCCCACCAGGATTGTTGGTTTGAGCAAGCAATGGTTACCTTGCAGATCTTAGTTAGGCGGATAGAAAATATAGTTGTCACGAGAAAACGCATAAAACAGATAAATAAATAAAACGTTACTAGCTAGGTGTGAAATCAATGGTATGAGGACGGTTGAGGCTTCGGAGATGCTTTGTCTTTTCGGATTAACTTTTCTTGCTGTCTACTTCAATAACCTTTTGATTCCTTCAATGGCAGCCGTAAGTGATTAACTCATGTTCTCTCATCAAGTTAACTTCCTCCACTGCAGCAATGAACCATGTTGCAAGTGACTCATGTCCTCTCATCAAGCCACCTCTAGGTTTCTTACTGTAGCAGAAGATGAAGCTCTAAGTAATCCACTCCCCTTCATGATCCTACTCAAGGTGCCACAGACAAGGCAGATCAGGGAACGCTGCTTCTCAGACTCTAGCCTTAGCGCCATAGAGACCTCACTTACGAATGGTCAAGGGGATTTCATGTAACGTATCCCCAGGTACTCTATTGGAATCTGAAATGCAATCTCTAGCTTTGGTTCAACGCTATCCGAGTCAAGACTTGCATGGAACCCATGTAGAATAAGGGTGATTATCACAGGTCTCCCTCAATTCATAAGATGAAGAACGAGGTTGCATAAGAAAATAGAATCAAACATATTGAAATAGAATAGTAATATTATTAATCCATGAAACTCAGCAGAGCTTCTAACCTTAACCTTAGGAAGTTAGTAACTCATATTGTACAATAAACAATGTAATTTGAATGGGGGAAGAAGATCAAAAGTAAAAGTTCTTAAACAAGGGTGATCTCCTCTTATATATATGGTGGACGAAATTGTGATCACTATTCTTTAAGTTGTATGAAATTATTATTGTGACACCAGTTGAATTCACAACTCCATTCAACTAACCAGCAAGTGTACTGGGTCGTCCAAGTAATAAACCTTACGTGAGTAAGGGTCGATCCCACAGAGATTGTTGGTATGAAGCAAGCTATGGTCACCTTGTAAATCTCAGTTAGGCAGATTAAATCTGTTTTATGGGTTTTCGAAAATAAAGATAAGAAAATAGAAATAATAAAAGGGATAGAGTACTCATGCAGATTCATTGGTGGGAATTTCAGATAAGCGAATGGAGATACTGTATGGCTCAAGGACGCCTGCTCTCCCACTGCTTCAACTCAATCCTTCTTACTCCTTTCCATGGCAAGCTGTATGTAGGGCATCACCGTTGTCAAAGGCTACATCACATCCTCTCAGTGAAAACGTTCCTATGCTCTGTCACAGCACGGCTAATCATCTGTCGGTTCTCAATCAGGT
>NC_029774.3:93879193-93879717 GCF_000817695.3 Arachis duranensis | reverse complement strand
GTCATTCATTACCGGAATCCTACTCGGAATACCACAGACAAGGTTAGACTTTCCGGATTCCCAGGATCCTACTCGGAATAGCACAGACAAGGTGAGACTTTCCGGATCCTCATAAATGCTGCCATCTATCTAACTTATACCACGAAGATTCTGTTGGGGAATCTAAGAGATACACATTCAAGCTCTTGTTGCATGTAGAACGGAAGTGGTTGTCACTCACGTGCGTTCATAAGTGAGAATGATGATGAGGGTTACTTATCATCACATTCATCATGTTCTTGGGTACGAATAAATATCTTGGAATAAGAATAATAGGGATTTGAATAAAAGACAATAGAATTGCATTAATACTTGAGGTACAGCAGAGCTCCACACCCTTAATCTATGGTGTGCAGAAACTCCACCGTTTAAAATACATAAGTAAGAGGTTCAGGCATGGCCGAATGGCCAGCCCCCTGAAACGTGCTCAATGGCCTCCTAAGATGAAGAATAATACAAAACTGAGACCAAAGATGAAACGTGGT
>NC_029774.3:93877711-93879070 GCF_000817695.3 Arachis duranensis | reverse complement strand
TCCACTTGGTGTATGCTTGGGCTGAGCTTGATTAATCCACGAGCTGAGGCTTCTCTTGGAGTTGAACTCTGAGTTATGACGTGTTTTGGGCGTTCAACTCCGGATCATGACGTTTTTCTGGCATTTAACTCCAGACAGCAGCTTGTACTTGGCGTTTAACGCCAAGTTACGTCGTCAATCTTCGAATAAAGTATGGACTATTATATATTGCTGGAAAGCCCTGGATGTCTACTTTCCAACGCCGTTGAGAGCGCGCCATTTGGAGTTCTGTAGCTCCAGAAAATCCATTTCGAGTGCAGAGAGGTCAGATTCCAACAGCATCAGCAGTCCTTTTGTCAGCCTTCTTCAGAGTTTTGCTCAAGTCCCTCAATTTCAGCCAGAATTTACCTAGAATCATAGAAAAACACACAAACTCATAGTAAAGTCCAAAAATGTGAATTCAACATAAAAACTAATGAAAACATCCCTAAAAGTAGCTCAAACTTACTAAAAACTATATAAAAACAATGCCAAAAAGCGTATAAATTGTCCGCTCATCAATATACTAATCTGCTAACTCAGAATTACAGAAATAAGATAAACTTTTCTTGTAGTGCAAAAATCTACTTTTCGGGTCCACTTGGTGAGTGTTTGGCCTGAGCTAAGGGTGTTTCCACGTGCTAGAACTCTTTAAAGGCATTAAACGCTGGCCTGGGACTCCTATTTGGGCGTTGGACGCCAGCTGCTCCCTTTTAGGTGTCTGGTGGACGAAATTGTGATCATCAATAATGGCTCTTTGGTATGTGCATCTATTAACTCAGCACTTTCTTTTCACAATTTCGCTCAACTAACCAGCAAGTGTACTGGGTCGTCCAAGTAATAAACCTTACGTGAGTAAGGGTCGATCCCACAGAGATTGTTGGTATGAAGCAAGCTATGGTCACCTTGTAAATCTCAGTCAGGTGGATAGTAATTGATTACTGATTTTCAAAAATTAATAATAAATAATAAACATAAAATAAAGATAAAGTTCTCATGTAATCCAATGATGGGGATTTCAAATATGTGTATGGAGGTGCTGTGTTCCTTCTGAATCTGTGCTTTTTCTACTTCTTCCTTCTAGTTTTTCATCACTCCTTTCTATGGCAAGATGTATATAGGGCATCACCGTTGTCAATGGCTACATCCCATCCTCTCAGTGAAAATGGTCCAAATGCTCTATCACAGCACGGCTAATCATCTGTCGGTTCTCAATCAGGTTGGAATAGAATCCAGTGATTCTTTTGCGTCTGTCACTAACGCCCCGCCCTCAGGAGTTTGAAGCACGTCACAGTCATTCAATCATTGAATCCTACTCAGAATACCACAGACAAGGTTAGA
>NC_029774.3:93873065-93877685 GCF_000817695.3 Arachis duranensis | reverse complement strand
TAGACTTTCCGGATTCCCATGAATGCCGCCATCAATTCTAGCTTATACCACGAAGATTCTGATTAAGGAATCCAAGAGATATGCGCCCGGTCTAAGGTAGAATGGAAGTGGTTGTCAATCACGCGCATTCATAGGTGAGAATGATGATGAGTGTCACGGATCATCACATTCATCAAGTTGAAGTGCAACGAGTATCTTAGAACAGGAATAAATCGAATTGGATGGAAAATAGTAGTAATTGCATTAAAACTTGAGGTACAGCAGAGCTCCACACCCTTAATCTATGGTGTGTAGAAACTCCACCGTTGAAAATACATAAGTGAAAGGTCCAGGCATGGCCGAATGGCCAGCCCCCAAAACATGATCAATAGTCTCCTAAGATGAATAATAAAATAAAACTGAGACCAAAGATCTAATACACTAGTAAAATGTTCTATTTATATTAAACTAGCTACTAGGGTTTACAGAAGTAAGTAATTGATGCATAAATCCACTTCCAGGTCCCACTTGGTGTGCGCTTGGGCTGAGCTTGATCTATCCACGAGCTGAGGCTTCTCTTGGAGTTGAACGCCAAGTTGTAACGTGTTTTGGGCGTTCAACTCTGGTTCGTGACGTGTTTCTGGCGTTTGACTCTAGAATGCAGCATGGAACTGGTGTTGAGCGCCAGTTTACATCATCTAATCACGAATAAAGTATAAACTATTATATATTGCTGGAAAGCTCTGAATGTCTACTTTCCAACGCCATTGAGAGCTCACCATTTGAAGTTTTGTTGCTCCAGAAAATCCATTTCAAGTGCAGGGAGGTCAGATTCCAACAACATCAGTAGTCCTTTGTCAGCCTCCTATCAGAGTTTTGCTCAAGTCCCTCAATTTCAGCCAGAAAATACCTGAAATCATAGAAAAACACACAAACTCATAGTAAAGTCTAGAAATATGAATTTATCATAAAAACTAATGAAAACATCCCTAAAAGTAACTAGATCATACTAAAAACTACCTAAAAACAATGTCAAAAAGCATATAAATTATCCGCTCATCACAACACCAAACTTAAATTGTTGCTTGTCCCCAAGCAACTGAAAATCAATTAGGATAAAAAGAAGAGAATATACTATAAATTCCAAAATATCAATGAATATTAATTCCAATTAGATGAGCGGGACTTGTAGCTTTTTGCTTCTGAACAGTTTTGGCATCTCACTTTCTCCTTTGAAGTTTAGAATAATTGGCATCTATAGGAACTCAGAATTTTAAACAGTGTTATTGATTCTCCTAGTTCAGTATGTTGATTCTTGAACACAGCTACTTTATGAGTCTTGGTCGTGGCCCTAAGCACTTTGTTTTCCAATATTTTGTTTTCCAGTATTACCACCGGATACATAAATGCCACAGACACATAACTGGGTGAACCTTTTCAGATTGTGAGTCAGCTTTGCTAGAGTCCCCAATTAGAGGTGTCCGGAGCTCTTAAGCACACTCTTTTTGCTTTGGATCACAACTTTAACCACTCAGTCTCAAGCTTTTCACTTGGGCCTGCATGCCACAAGCACATGGTTAGGGACAGCTTTGATTTAGCCGCTTAGGCCTGGATTTTATTTCCTTGGACCCTCCTATCCATTGATGCTCAAAGCCTTGGATCCTTTTTACCCTTGCCTTTTGGTTTTAAGGGCTATTGGCTTTTTCTGCTTGCTTTTTCTTTTTCTTTCTATTTTTTTCGCCAAATTTTATTTTGATAGCTTTTGCTTTTTCACTGCTTTTTCTTGCTTCAAGAATCAATTTCATGATTTTTCAGATTGTCAATAACATTTTTCTTTGTTCACCATTCTTTCAAGAGCCAACAATTTTAACATTCATAAACGACAAGATAAAAAATATGCACTATTTAATCATTCATTCAGAAAACAAAAAGTATTGTCACCACATCAATATAATTAAACTAAATTCAAGGATAAATTCAAAATTCATGTACTTCTTGTTCTTTTGAATTAAAAACATTTTTCATTTAAGAGAGGTGAAGGATTATTGGAATTATTCATAGCCTTAAGACATAGTTACTAAATACTAATGATCATGAAGTAGAGACACAAAACATAGATGAACATATAATATAAAAACCGAAAAGCAGAAAAATATAAGAACAAGGAATGAGTCCACCTTAATGGCGTCTTCTTCTTGAAGGACCAATAATGTCCTTAAGCTCTTCTATGTCCCTTCCTTGCCTTTGTTGCTCCTCCCTCATTGCTCTTTGATCTTCTCTTATTTCATGGAGAATGATGGAGTGCTCTTGATGTTCCACCCTTAATTGATCCACATTGTAACTCAAATTTTCTAAGGAAGTGTTGAGTTGTTCCCAATAGTTGTTGGGAGGAAAGTACATCCCTTGAGGCATCTCCGGGATTTCTTAGTGATGAGCTTCCTCATGCGTCTCTTGGGTTCCATGAGTGGGCTCTCTTGTTCGCTCCATCCTTTTCTTAGTGATGGGCTTGTCCTCCTCAATGAGGATGTCTCCTTCTATGATAACTCTAGCTGAGTAACATAGATGGCAAATAAGATGATGAAAAGCTAGCCTTGCCAAAGTAGAGGACTTATCGGCTATTTTGTAGAATTCATGGGAGATGACTTCATGAACTTCTACTTCCTCTCCAATCATGATGCTATGAATCATGATGGCCCGATCCACAGTAACTTCAGATCGGTTGCTAGTGGGGATGATGGAGCGTTGAATGAACTCCAACCATCCTCTAGCCACAGGTTTGAGGTCCAATCTTCTTAGTTGAACCGGCTTGCCTTTGGAGTCTCTTTTCCATTGAGCTCCTTCCACACATATGTCCATAAGGACTTGGTCCAACCTTTGATTAAAGTTGACCCTTCTAGTGTAGGAGCGTACATCTCCTTGCATCATGGGCAAGTTGAACGCCAACCTCTTTCCGCTGAACCATTGTAAGATAATTCTTTGGGTTTGGGTTCACACTTTGATCATGGTTCCTAGTGATCCATGCATTGGCATAGAACTCTTAAACCATTAAGATTCTAACTTGTTGGATGGGGTTGGTTAGAACTTCCCTACCTCTTCTTTGGATCTCATGTCGGATCTCCGGGTATTTATTTTTCTTGAGCTTGAAAGGGACCTCGGGGATCACCTTCTTCTTGGCCACAACATCATAAAAGTGGTTTTGATGGGCTTTGGAGATGAATCTTTCCATCTCTCATGACTCGGAGGTGGAAGCTTTTGTCTTCCCTTTCCCTTTTCTAGAGGTTTCTCCGGCCTTAGGTGCCATTAATGGTAATGGAAAAACAAAAAGCTTATGCTTTTACCACACCAAACTTAAAATATTTGCTCGCCCTCGAGTAAGAGAAGATAGAAAAGAAGAAGAAGAAGAGAAAATATGGAGGAGAGTGAGGGAGAGGTGTATTCGGCCAAGGTATAGAAGAGGGGGGTTGTGTTGTGTGAAAATGAAGTAGAATGGAGGGATTTATATAGGGAAGGGAGAGAGGGTAGGTTCGGCCATTTAGGGTGGGTTTGGGTGGGAAAGATTTTTGAATTTTGAAGGTAGGTGGGGTTTATGGGGAAGAGTGGATGGATGTGAGTGGTGAAGGGGGTAATTGGAAAGAGAGATTGAGGTGATTGGTGAAGGGTTTCTGGGAAAGTGTGTTATAGGATTAATTAGGAGGTAAAGTGGGAATATGTTAGGTGGGGATCCTGTGGGGTCCACAGATCCTGAGATGATCCTGTGGGGTCCACAGATCCTGAGGTGTCAAGGATTTACATCCCTGCACCAATTAGGCATGTAAAATGCCTTAGCATACCATTCTGG
Organism: Arachis duranensis; assembly: GCF_000817695.3. Taxonomy (NCBI): domain Eukaryota; kingdom Viridiplantae; phylum Streptophyta; class Magnoliopsida; order Fabales; family Fabaceae; genus Arachis; species Arachis duranensis. Next base: position 93,873,868 of record NC_029774.3, on the reverse strand, counting down.
CGTTTAAACACCAAAGTGATGCTCATTCTGGGCGTTCAACACCCATGTGTAGCATGTTTCTGGCGTTGAACGCCAGTTCCATGCTTGTTTCTGGCATTTAGCGCCAGCTCTCCTCAGGGTATATTCTTGGCGTTCAAATGCCAGGATGTTGCTTGTTTCTGGCGTTCAGCGCCAGATCCATGCTCTGTTCTGGCGTTGAACGCCAACTAGATGCTCCTTACTGGCGTTTAAACGCCAGTAAGTCCTTCCTCCAGGGTGTGATTTTTCTTCTGCTATTTTTTATTCTGTTTTTAATTTTTGTATTTTTTTTCGTGACTCCACATGATCATGAACCTAATAAAACATAAAAGAACAATGAAAATATAATAAAATTAGATAAATAAAAATTGGGTTGCCTCCCAAAAAGCGCTCTTTTAGTGTCACTAGCTTGACAGTGGGCTCTCTTGGAGCCACAAAGGTGATCAGGTCAATGTTGTGGACTCCCAATACCAAACTTAGAGTTTGGATATGGGGGTTCAATACCAAACTTAGAGTTTGGTTGTGGCCTCCCAACACCAAACTTAGAGTTTGATTTTGGGGGCTCTGTTTGACTCTGTACTGAGAGAAGCTCTGCATGCTTACTCTCCCTTGTTATAGAAGGATAGATGTGTGCCTTAAACACAAGGTAGTCCCCATTCAATTGAAGGACTAATTCTCCTCTGTTAACATCTATCACAGCTTCTGTTGTGGCTAGGAAAGGTCTTCCAAGGATCATGCATTCATCCTCCTCCTTCCTAGTGTCTAAGATTATGAAATCAGCAGGA
>NC_029774.3:93872692-93873036 GCF_000817695.3 Arachis duranensis | reverse complement strand
GCAGGAATGTAAAGGCCTTTTACCTTTACCAACACGTCATCTACTAATCCATAAGCTTGTCTTACTGACTTGTCTGCTAATTATAATGAGAATAAGGCAGGCTGTACCTCACTGATCCCCAGTTTCTCCATTACAGAGAGTGGCATAAGGTTTATGCCTGACTGGTGCACAAAATTGTGATCATCAATGGCGCCATCAACATGGTACGCTCAATTGAAATCTCAACTCTTTATCACAACTTCGCACAACTAACCAGCAAGTGCACTGGGTCGTCCAAGTAATAAACCTTACGCGAGTAAGGGTCGATCCCACGGAGATTGTTGGTATGAAGCAAGCTATGGTCA